>NW_028225422.1:0-473607 GCF_052327205.1 Somniosus microcephalus | reverse complement strand
CAGAAGAAGGAGATGGAGAAGGTGAAGTCTGGAGGGTGAATCAGAAGAAGTAGAAGAAGGAGAAGGAGAAGGTGAAGTCTGGAGGGTGAATCAGAAGAAGCAGAAGAAGGAGAAGGAGAAGGTGAAGTCTGGAGGGTGATTCAGAAGAAGCAGAATAAGGAGAAGGAGAAGGTGATGTCTGGAGGGTGAATCAGAAGAAGCAGAAGAAGGAGAAGGAGAAGGTGAAGTCTGGAGGGTGAATCAGAAGAAGTAGAAGAAGGAGAAGGAGAAGGTGAAGTCTGGAGGGTGAATCAGAAGAAGTAGAAGAAGGAGAAGGAGAAGGTGAAGTCTGGAGGGTGCATCAGAAGAAGTAGAAGAAGGAGAAGGAGAAGGTGAAGTCTGGAGGGGGAAGCAGAAGAAGTAGAAGAAGGAGAAGGAGAAGGTGAAGTCAGGAGGGTGAATCAGAAGATGTAGAAGAAGGAGAAGGAGAAGGTGAAGTCAGGAGGGTGAATCAGAAGAAGCAGAAGAAGGAGAAGGAGAAGGTGAAGTCTAGAGGGTGAATCAGAAGAATCAGAAGAAGGAGAAGGAGAAGGTGAAGTCTGGAGGGTGAATCAGAAGAAGTAGAAGAAGGAGAAGGAGAAGGTGAAGTCTGGAGGGTGAATCAGAAGAAGCAGAAGAAGGAGAAGGAGAAGGTGAAGTCTGGAGGGTGAATCAGAAGAAGTAGACGAAGGAGAAGGAGAAGGTGAAGTCTGGAGGGTGAATCAGAAGAAGCAGAAGAAGGAGATGGAGAAGGTGAAGTCTGGAGGGTGAATCAGAAGAAGTAGAAGAAGGAGAAGGTGAAGGTGAAGTCTGGAGGGTGAATCAGAAGAAGCAGAAGAAGGAGAAGGAGAAGGTGAAGTCTGGAGGGTGAATCAGAAGAAGCAGAAGAAGGAGAAGGAGAAGGTGAAGTCTGGAGGGTGATTCAGAAGAAGCAGAATAAGGAGAAGGAGAAGGTGAAGTCTGGAGGGTGAATCAGAAGAAGCAGAAGAAGGAGAAGTAGAAGGTGAAGTCTGGAGGGTGAATCAGAAGAAGTAGAAGAAGGAGAAGGAGAAGGTGAAGTCTGGAGGGTGAATCAGAAGAAGTAGAAGAAGGAGAAGGAGAAGGTGAAGTCTGGAGGGTGAATCAGAAGAAGTAGAAGAAGGAGAAGGAGAAGGTGAAGTCTGGAGGGTGAAGCAGAAGAAGTAGAAGAAGGAGAAGGAGAAGGTGAAGTCAGGAGGGTGAATCAGAAGATGTAGAAGAAGGAGAAGGAGAAGGTGAAGTCAGGAGGGTGAATCAGAAGAAGCAGAAGAAGGAGAAGGAGAAGGTGAAGTCTGGAGGGTGAATCAGAAGAAGTAGAAGAAGGAGAAGGAGAAGGTGAAGTCCGGAGGGTGAATCAGAAGAAGCAGAAGAAGGAGAAGGAGAAGGTGAAGTCTGGAGGGAGAATCAGAAGAAGCAGAATAAGGAGAAGGAGAAGGTGAAGTCTGGAGGGTGAATCAGAAGAAGCAGAAGAAGGAGAAGCAGAATGTGAAGTCTGGAGGGTGAATCAGAAGAAGTAGAAGAAGGAGAAGGAGAAGGTGAAGTCTGGAGGGTGAATCAGAAGAAGTAGAAGAAGGAGAAGGAGAAGGTGAAGTCTGGAGGGTGAATCAGAAGAAGTAGAAGAAGGAGAAGGAGAAGGTGAAGTCTGGAGGGTGAATCAGAAGAAGTAGAAGAAGGAGAAGGAGAAGGTGAAGTCTGGAGGGTGAATCAGAAGAAGCAGAAGAAGGAGAAGGAGAAGGTGAAGTCTGGAGGGTGAATCAGAAGAAGCAGAAGAAGGAGAAGGAGAAGGTGAAGTCTGGAGGGTGAATCAGATGAAGTAGAAGAAGGAGAAGGAGAAGTTGAAGTCTGGAGGGTGAAGCAGAAGAAGTAGAAGATGGAGAAGGAGAAGGTGAAGTCAGGAGGGTGAATCAGAAGAAGTAGAAGAAGGAGAAGGAGAAGGTGAAGTCAGGAGGGTGAATCAGAAGAAGCAGAAGATGGAGAAGGAGAAGGTGAAGTCTGGAGGGTGAATCAGAAGAATCAGAAGAAGGAGAAGGAGAAGGTGAAGTCTGGAGGGTGAATCAGAAGAAGCAAAGGAAGGAGACGGAGAAGGTGAAGTCTGGAGGGTGAATCAGAAGAAGCAGAATAAGGAGAAGGAGAAGGTGAAGTCTGGAGGGTGAATCAGAAGAAGCAGAATAAGGAGAAGGAGAAGGTGAAGTCTGGAGGGTGAATCAGAAGAAGTAGAAGAAGGAGAAGGAGAAGGTGAAGTCTGGAGGGTGAAGCAGAAGAAGTAGAAGAAGGAGAAGGAGAAGCTGAAGTCAGGAGGGTGAATCAGAAGAAGTAGAAGAAGGAGAAGGAGAAGGTGAAGTCAGGAGGGTGAATCAGAAGAAGCAGAAGAAGGAGAAGGAGTAGGTGAAGTCTGGAGGGTGAATCAGAAGAATCAGAAGAAGGAGAAGGAGAAGGTGAAGTCTGGAGGGTGAATCAGAAGAAGCAGAAGAAAGAGAAGGAGAAGGTGAAGTCTGGAGGGTGAAGCAGAAGAAGTAGAAGAAGGAGAAGGAGAAGGTGTAGTCTGGAGGGTGAATCAGAAGAAGTAGACGAAGGAGAAGGAGAAGGTGAAGTCTGGAGGGTGAATCAGAAGAAGCAGAAGAAGGAGATGGAGAAGGTGAAGTCTGGAGGGTGAATCAGAAGAAGTAGTAGAAGGAGAAGGAGAAGGTGAAGTCTGGAGGGTGAATCAGAAGAAGCAGAAGAAGGAGAAGGAGAAGGTGAAGTCTGGAGGGTGAATCAGAAGAAGCAGAAGAAGGAGAAGGAGAAGGTGAAGTCTGGAGGGTGATTCAGAAGAAGTAGAAGAAGGAGAAGGAGAAGGTGTAGTCTGGAGGGTGAATCAGAAGAAGTAGACGAAGGAGAAGGAGAAGGTGAAGTCTGGAGGGTGAAT
The DNA here is from genome assembly GCF_052327205.1 of Somniosus microcephalus. Taxonomy (NCBI): domain Eukaryota; kingdom Metazoa; phylum Chordata; class Chondrichthyes; order Squaliformes; family Somniosidae; genus Somniosus; species Somniosus microcephalus. Next base: position 470,666 of record NW_028225422.1, on the reverse strand, counting down.
CAGAAGAAGCAGAAGAAGGAGAAGGAGAAGGTGAAGTCTGGAGGTTGAATCAGAAGAAGCAGAACAAGGAGAAGGAGAAGGTGAAGTCTGGAGGGTGAATCAGAAGAAGCAGAAGAAGGAGAAGGAGAAGGTGAAGTCTGGAGGGTGAATCAGAAGAAGCAGAAGAAGGAGATGGAGAAGGTGAAGTCTGGAGGGTGAATCAGAAGAAGTAGAAGAAGGAGAAGGAGAAGGTGAAGTCTGGAGGGTGAATCAGAAGAAGCAGAAGAAGGAGAAGGAGAAGGTGAAGTCTGGAGGGTGAATCAGAAGAAGCAGAAGAAGGAGAAGGAGAAGGTGAAGTCTGGAGGGTGATTCAGAAGAAGCAGAATAAGGAGAAGGAGAAGGTGATGTCTGGAGGGTGAATCTGAAGAAGCAGAAGAAGGAGAAGGAGAAGGTGAAGTCTGGAGGGTGAATCAGAAGAAGTAGAAGAAGGAGAAGGAGAAGGTGAAGTCTGGAGGGTGAATCAGAAGAAGTAGAAGAAGGAGAAGGAGAAGGTGAAGTCTGGAGGGTGAATCAGAAGAAGTAGAAGAAGGAGAAGGAGAAGGTGAAGTCTGGAGGGGGAAGCAGAAGAAGTAGAAGAAGGAGAAGGAGAAGGTGAAGTCAGGAGGTTGAATCAGAAGATGTAGAAGAAGGAGAAGGAGAAGGTGAAGTCAGGAGGGTGAATCAGAAGAAGCAGAAGAAGGAGAAGGAGAAGGTGAAGTCTGGAGGGTGAATCAGAAGAATCAGAAGAAGGAGAAGGAGAAGGTGAAGTCTGGAGGGTGAATCAGAAGAAGTAGAAGAAGGAGAAGGAGAAGGTGAAGTCTGGAGGGTGAATCAGAAGAAGCAGAAGAAGGAGAAGGAGAAGGTGAAGTCTGGAGGGTGAATCAGAAGAAGTAGACGAAGGAGAAGGAGAAGGTGAAGTCTGGAGGGTGAATCAGAAGAAGCAGAAGAAGGAGATGGAGAAGGTGAAGTCTGGAGGGTGAATCAGAAGAAGCAGAAGAAGGAGAAGGTGAAGGTGAAGTCTGGAGGGTGAATCAGAAGAAGCAGAAGAAGGAGAATGAGAAGGTGAAGTCTGGAGGGTGAATCAGAAGAAGCAGAAGAAGGAGAAGGAGAAGGTGAAGTCTGGAGGGTGATTCAGAAGAAGCAGAATAAGGAGAAGGAGAAGGTGAAGTCTGGAGGGTGACTCAGAAGAAGCAGAAGAAGGAGAAGGAGAAGGTGAAGTCTGGAGGGTGAATCAGAAGAAGTAGAAGAAGGAGAAGGAGAAGGTGAAGTCTGGAGGGTGAATCAGAAGAAGTAGAAGAAGGAGAAGGAGAAGGTGAAGTCTGGAGGTTGAAGCAGAAGAAGTAGAAGAAGGAGAAGGAGAAGGTGAAGTCAGGAGGGTGAATCAGAAGATGTAGAAGAAGGAGAAGGAGAAGGTGAAGTCAGGAGGGTGAATTAGAAGAAGCAGAAGAAGGAGAAGGAGAAGGTGAAGTCTGGAGGGTGAATCAGAAGAAGTAGAAGAAGGAGAAGGAGAAGGTGAAGTCTGGAGGGTGAATCAGAAGAAGCAGAAGAAGGAGAAGGAGAAGGTGAAGTCTGGAGGGTGAATCAGAAGAAGCAGAAGAAGGAGAAGCAGAAGGTGAAGTCTGGAGGGTGAATCAGAAATAGCAGAAGAAGGAGAAGGAGAAGGTGAAGTCTGGAGGGTGAATCAGAAGAAGCAGAATAAGTAGAAGGAGAAGGTGAAGTCTGGAGGGTGAATCAGAAGAAGCAGAAGAAGGAGAAGGAGAAGGTGAAGTCTGGAGGGTGAATCAGAAGAAGTAGAAGAAGGAGAAGGAGAAGGTGAAGTCTGGAGGGTGAAGCAGAAGAAGTAGAAGAAGGAGAAGGAGAAGGTGAAGTCAGGAGGGTGAATCAGAAGAAGTAGAAGAAGGAGAAGGAGAAGGTGAAGTCAGGAGGGTGAATCAGAAGAAGCAGAAGAAGGAGATAGAGAAGGTGAAGTCTGGAGGGTGAATCAGAAGAATCAGAAGAAGGAGAAGGAGAAGGTGAAGTCTGGAGGGTGAAGCAGAAGAAGCAGAAGAAAGAGAAGGAGAAGGTGAAGTCTGGAGGGTGAAGCAGAAGAAACAGAAGAAGGAGAAGGAGAAGGTGAAGACTGGAGGGTGAATCAGAAGAAGTAGAAGAAGGAGAAGGAGAAGGTGAAGTCTGGAGGGTGAATCAGAAGAAGTAGAAGAAGGAGAAGGAGAAGGTGAAGTCTGGAGGGTGAATCAGAAGAAGCAGAAGAAGGAGAAGGAGAAGGTGAAGTCTGGAGGGTGAATCAGAAGAAGCAGAAGAAGGAGAAGGAGAAGATGAAGTCTGGAGGGTGAATCAGAAGAAGTAGAAGAAGGAGAAGGAGAAGGTGAGGTCTGGAGGGTGAATCAGAAGAAGCAGAAGAAGGAGAAGGAGAAGGTGAAGTCTGGAGGGTGAATCAGAAGAAGCAGAAGAAGGAGAAGGAGAAGATGAAGTCTGGAGGGTGAATCAGAAGAAGCAGAAGAAGGAGAAGGAGAAGGTGAAGTCAGGAGGGTGAATCAGAAGAAGCAGAAGAAGGAGAAGGAGTAGGTGAAGTCTGGAGGGTGAATCAGAAGAAGTAGAAGAAGGAGAAGGAGAAGGTGAAGTCAGGAGAGTGAAGCAGAAGAATCAGAAGAAGGAGAAGGAGAAGGTGAAGTCTGGAGGGTGAATCAGAAGAAGCAAAGGAAGGAGAAGGAGAAGGTGAAGTCTGGAGGGTGAATCAGAAGAAGCAGAATAAGGAGAAGGAGAAGGTGAAGTCTGGAGGGTGAATCAGAAGAAGTAGAAGAAGGAGAAGGAGAAGGTGAAGTCTGGAGGGTGAATCAGAAGAAGCAGAAGAAGGAGAAGGAGAAGGTGAAGTCTGGAGGGTGAATCAGAAGAAGCAGAAGAAGGAGAAGGAGAAGATGAAGTCTGGAGGGTGAATCAGAAGAAGTAGAAGAAGGAGAAGGAGAAGGTGAGGTCTGGAGGGTGAATCAGAAGAAGCAGAAGAAGGAGAAGGAGAAGGTGAAGTCTGGAGGGTGAATCAGAAGAAGCAGAAGAAGGAGAAGGAGAAGGTGAAGTCTGGAGGGTGAATCAGAAGAAGCAGAAGAAGGAGAAGGAGAAGGTGAAGTCAGGAGGGTGAATCAGAAGAAGCAGAAGAAGGAGAAGGAGTAGGTGAAGTCTGGAGGGTGAATCAGAAGAAGTAGAAGAAGGAGAAGGAGAAGGTGAAGTCAGGAGAGTGAAGCAGAAGAATCAGAAGAAGGAGAAGGAGAAGGTGAAGTCTGGAGGGTGAATCAGAAGAAGCAAAGGAAGGAGAAGGAGAAGGTGAAGTCTGGAGGGTGAATCAGAAGAAGCAGAATAAGGAGAAGGAGAAGGTGAAGTCTGGAGGGTGAATCAGAAGAAGCAGAATAAGGAGAAGGAGAAGTTGAAGTCTGGAGGGTGAATCAGAAGAAGCAGAATAAGGAGAAGGAGGAGGTGAAGTCTGGAGGGTGAATCAGAAGAAGCAGAAGAAGGAGAAGGAGAAGGTGAAGTCTGGAGGGTGAATCAGAAGAAGTAGAAGAAGGAGAAGGAGAAGGTGAAGTCTGGAGGGTGAAGCAGAAGAAGTAGAAGAAGGAGAAGGAGAAGGTGAAGTCAGGAGGGTGAATCAGAAGAAGTAGAAGAAGGAGAAGGAGAAGGTGAAGTCAGGAGGGTGAATCAGAAGAAGCAGAAGAAGGAGAAGGAGAAGGTGAAGTCTGGAGGGTGAATCAGAAGAATCAGAAGAAGGAGAAGGAGAAGGTGAAGTCTGGAGGGTGAATCAGAAGAAGCAGAAGAAAGAGAAGGAGAAGGTGAAGTCTGGAGGGTGAAGCAGAAGAAACAGAAGAAGGAGAAGGAGAAGGTGAAGACTGGAGGGTGAATCAGAAGAAGTAGAAGAAGGAGAAGGAGAAGGTGAAGTCTGGAGGGTGAATCAGAAGAAGTAGAAGAAGGAGAAGGAGAAGATGAAGTCTGGAGGGTGACTCAGAAGAAACAGAAGAAGGAGGAGGAGAAGGTGAAGTCTGGAGGGTGAATCAGAAGAAGTAGAAGAAGGAGAAGGAGAAGGTGTAGTCTGGAGGGTGAATCAGAAGAAGTAGACGAAGGAGAAGGAGAAGGTGAAGTCTGGAGGGTGAATCAGAAGAAGCAGAAGAAGGAGAAGGAGAAGGTGAAGTCTGGAGGGTGAATCAGAAGAAGTAGAAGAAGGAGAAGGAGAAGGTGAAGTCTGGAGGGTGAATCAGAAGAAGCAGAAGAAGGAGAAGGAGAAGGTGAAGTCTGGAGGGTGAATCAGAAGAAGCAGAAGAAGGAGAAGGAGAAGGTGAAGTCTGGAGGGAGAATCAGATGAAGTAGAAGAAGGAGAAGGAGAAGTTGAAGTCTGGAGGGTGAAGCAGAAGAAGTAGAAGATGGAGAAGGAGAAGGTGAAGTCAGGAGGGTGAATCAGAAGAAGTAGAAGAAGGAGAAGGAGAAGGTGAAGTCAGGAGGGTGAATCAGAAGAAGCAGAAGATGGAGAAGGAGAAGGTGAAGTCTGGAGGGTGAATCAGAAGAATCAGAAGAAGGAGAAGGAGAAGGTGAAGTCTGGAGGGTGAATCAGAAGAAGCAAAGGAAGGAGAAGGAGAAGGTGAAGTCTGGAGGGTGAATCAGAAGAAGCAGAATAAGGAGAAGGAGAAGGTGAAGTCTGGTGGGTGAATCAGAAGAAGCAGAAGAAGGAGAAGGAGAAGGTGAAGTCTGGAGGGTGATTCAGAAGAAGCAGAATAAGGAGAAGGAGAAGGTGATGTCTGGAGGGTGAATCAGAAGAAGCAGAAGAAGGAGAAGGAGAAGGTGAAGTCTGGAGGGTGAATCAGAAGAAGTAGAAGAAGGAGAAGGAGAAGGTGAAGTCTGGAGGGTGAATCAGAAGAAGTAGAAGAAGGAGAAGGAGAAGGTGAAGTCTGGAGGGTGAATCAGAAGAAGTAGAAGAAGGAGAAGGAGAAGGTGAAGTCTGGAGGGGGAAGCAGAAGAAGTAGAAGAAGGAGAAGGAGAAGGTGAAGTCAGGAGGGTGAATCAGAAGATGTAGAAGAAGGAGAAGGAGAAGGTGAAGTCAGGAGGGTGAATCAGAAGAAGCAGAAGAAGGAGAAGGAGAAGGTGAAGTCTGGAGGGTGAATCAGAAGAATCAGAAGAAGGAGAAGGAGAAGGTGAAGTCTGGAGGGTGAATCAGAAGAAGTAGAAGAAGGAGAAGGAGAAGGTGAAGTCTGGAGGGTGAATCAGAAGAAGCAGAAGAAGGAGAAGGAGAAGGTGAAGTCTGGAGGGTGAATCAGAAGAAGTAGACGAAGGAGAAGGAGAAGGTGAAGTCTGGAGGGTGAATCAGAAGAAGCAGAAGAAGGAGATGGAGAAGGTGAAGTCTGGAGGGTGAATCAGAAGAAGTAGAAGAAGGAGAAGGTGAAGGTGAAGTCTGGAGGGTGAATCAGAAGAAGCAGAAGAAGGAGAAGGAGAAGGTGAAGTCTGGAGGGTGAATCAGAAGAAGCAGAAGAAGGAGAAGGAGAAGGTGAAGTCTGGAGGGTGATTCAGAAGAAGCAGAATAAGGAGAAGGAGAAGGTGAAGTCTGGAGGGTGAATCAGAAGAAGCAGAAGAAGGAGAAGTAGAAGGTGAAGTCTGGAGGGTGAATCAGAAGAAGTAGAAGAAGGAGAAGGAGAAGGTGAAGTCTGGAGGGTGAATCAGAAGAAGTAGAAGAAGGAGAAGGAGAAGGTGAAGTCTGGAGGGTGAATCAGAAGAAGTAGAAGAAGGAGAAGGAGAAGGTGAAGTCTGGAGGGTGAAGCAGAAGAAGTAGAAGAAGGAGAAGGAGAAGGTGAAGTCAGGAGGGTGAATCAGAAGATGTAGAAGAAGGAGAAGGAGAAGGTGAAGTCAGGAGGGTGAATCAGAAGAAGCAGAAGAAGGAGAAGGAGAAGGTGAAGTCTGGAGGGTGAATCAGAAGAAGTAGAAGAAGGAGAAGGAGAAGGTGAAGTCCGGAGGGTGAATCAGAAGAAGCAGAAGAAGGAGAAGGAGAAGGTGAAGTCTGGAGGGATAATCAGAAGAAGCAGAAGAAGGAGAAGGAGAAGGTGAAGTCTGGAGGGTGAATCAGAAGAAGCAGAAGAAGGAGAAGGAGAAGGTGAAGTCTGGAGGGAGAATCAGAAGAAGCAGAATAAGGAGAAGGAGAAGGTGAAGTCTGGAGGGTGAATCAGAAGAAGCAGAAGAAGGAGAAGTAGAATGTGAAGTCTGGAGGGTGAATCAGAAGAAGTAGAAGAAGGAGAAGGAGAAGGTGAAGTCTGGAGGGTGAATCAGAAGAAGTAGAAGAAGGAGAAGGAGAAGGTGAAGTCAGGAGGGTGAATCAGAAGAAGCAGAAGAAGGAGAAGGAGAAGGTGAAGTCTGGAGGGTGAATCAGAAGAAGTAGAAGAAGGAGAAGGAGAAGGTGAAGTCTGGAGGGTGAATCAGAAGAAGCAGAAGAAGGAGAAGGAGAAGGTGAAGTCTGGAGGGTGAATCAGAAGAAGCAGAAGAAGGAGAAGGAGAAGGTGAAGTCTGGAGGGTGAAGCAGAAGAAGCAGAAGAAGGAGAAGGAGAAGGTGAAGTCTGGAGGGTGAATCAGAAGAAGCAGAATAAGGAGAAGGAGAAGGTGAAGTCTGGAGGGTGAATCAGAAGAAGCAGAAGAAGGAGAAGGAGAAGGTGAAGTCTGGAGGGTGAATCAGAAGAAGTAGAAGAAGGAGAAGGAGAAGGTGAAGTCTGGAGAGTGAAGCTGAAGAAGTAGAAGAAGGAGAAGGAGAAGGTGAAGTCAGGAGGGTGAATCAGAAGAAGTAGAAGAAGGAGAAGGAGAAGGTGAAGTCAGGAGGGTGAATCAGAAGAAGCAGAAGAAGGAGATAGAGAAGGTGAAGTCTGGAGGGTGAATCAGAAGAATCAGAAGAAGGAGAAGGAGAAGGTGAAGTCTGGAGGGTGAAGCAGAAGAAGCAGAAGAAAGAGAAGGAGAAGGTGAAGTCTGGAGGGTGAAGCAGAAGAAACAGAAGAAGGAGAAGGAGAAGCTGAAGACTGGAGGGTGAATCAGAAGAAGTAGAAGAAGGAGAAGGAGAAGGTGAAGTCTGGAGGGTGAATCAGAAGAAGTAGAAGAAGGAGAAGGAGAAGGTGAAGTCTGGAGGGTGAATCAGAAGAAGCAGAAGAAGGAGAAGGAGAAGGTGAAGTCTGGAGGGTGAATCAGAAGAAGCAGAAGAAGGAGAAGGAGAAGGTGAAGTCTGGAGGGTGAATCAGAAGAAGCAGAAGAAGGAGAAGGAGAAGGTGAAGTCTGGAGGGTGAATCAGAAGAAGCAGAAGAAGGAGAAGGAGAAGGTGAAGTCAGGAGGGTGAATCAGAAGAAGCAGAAGAAGGAGAAGGAGCAGGTGAAGTCAGGGGGGTGTAGCAGAAGAAGTAGAAGAAGGAGAAGGAGAAGGTGAAGTCAGGACGGTGAAGCAGAAGAAGCAGAAGAAGGAGAAGGAGAAGGTGAAGCCTGGAAGGCGCAGCAGAAGAAGCAGAAGAAGGAGAAGGAGAAGGTGAAGTCTGGAGTGTGAAGCAGAAGAAGCAGAAGAAGGAGAAGGAGAAGGTGAAGTCTGGAGGGCGCAGCAGAAGAAGGAGAAGAAGGAGAATGAGAAGGTGAAGTCTGGAGGGTGAATCAGAAGAAGCAGAAGAAGGAGAAGGAGAAGGTGAAGTCTGGAGGGTGAATCAGAAGAAGTAGAAGAAGGAGAAGGAGAAGGTGAAGTCTGGAGGGTGAAGCAGAAGAAGTAGAAGAAGGAGAAGGAGAAGGTGAAGTCAGGAGGGTGAATCAGAAGAAGTAGAAGAAGGAGAAGGAGAAGGTGAAGTCAGGAGGGTGAATCAGAAGAAGCAGAAGAAGGAGAAGGAGAAGGTGAAGTCTGGAGGGTGAATCAGAAGAATCAGAAGAAGGAGAAGGAGAAGGTGAAGTCTGGAGGGTGAATCAGAAGAAGCAGAAGAAAGAGAAGGAGAAGGTGAAGTCTGGAGGGTGAAGCAGAAGAAACAGAAGAAGGAGAAGGAGAAGGTGAAGACTGGAGGGTGAATCAGAAGAAGTAGAAGAAGGAGAAGGAGAAGGTGAAGTCTGGAGGGTGAATCAGAAGAAGTAGAAGAAGGAGAAGGAGAAGTTGAAGTCTGGAGGGTGAATCAGAAGAAGCAGAAGAAGGAGAAGGAGAAGGTGAAGTCTGGAGAGTGAATCAGAAGAAGCAGAAGAAGGAGAAGGAGAAGATGAAGTCCGGAGGGTGAATCAGAAGAAGTAGAAGAAGGAGAAGGAGAAGGTGAAGTCTGGAGGGTGAATCAGAAGAAGTAGAAGAAGGAGAAGGAGAAGATGAAGTCTGGAGGGTGAATCAGAAGAAACAGAAGAAGGAGAAGGAGAAGGTGAAGTCTGGAGGGTGAATCAGAAGAAGTAGAAGAAGGAGAAGGAGAAGGTGTCGTCTGGAGGGTGAATCAGAAGAAGTAGACGAAGGAGAAGGAGAAGGTGAAGTCTGGAGGGTGAATCAGAAGAAGCAGAAGAAGGAGAAGGAGAAGGTTAAGTCTGGAGGGTGAATCAGAAGAAGTAGAAGAAGGAGAAGGAGAAGGTGAAGTCTGGAGGGTGAATCAGAAGAAGCAGAAGAAGGAGAAGGAGAAGGTGAAGTCTGGAGGGTGAATCAGAAGAAGCAGAAGAAGGAGAAGGAGAATGTGAAGTCTGGAGGTGAATCAGAAGAAGCAGAATAAGGAGAAGGAGAAGGTGAAGTCTGGAGGGTGAATCAGAAGAAGCAGAAGAAGGAGAAGGAGAAGGTGAAGTCTGGAGGGTGAATCAGAAGAAGTAGAAGAAGGAGAAGGAGAAGATGAAGTCTGGAGGGTGAATCAGAAGAAGTAGAAGAAGGAGAAGGAGAAGGTGAAGTCTGGAGGGTGAATCAGAAGAAGGAGAAGAAGGAGAAGGAGAAGATGAAGTCTGGAGGGTGAATCAGAAGAAACAGAAGAAGGAGAAGGAGAAGGTGAAGTCTGGAGGGTGAATCAGAAGAAGTAGAAGAAGGAGAAGGAGAAGGTGTAGTCTGGAGGGTGAATCAGAAGAAGTAGACGAAGGAGAAGGAGAAGGTGAAGTCTGGAGGGTGAATCAGAAGAAGCAGAAGAAGGAGAAGGAGAAGGTGAAGTCTGGAGGGTGAATCAGAAGAAGTAGAAGAAGGAGAAGGAGAAGGTGAAGTCTGGAGGGTGAATCAGAAGAAGCAGAATAAGGAGAAGGAGAAGGTGAAGTCTGGAGGGTGAATCAGAAGAAGCAGAAGAAGGAGAAGGAGAAGGTGAAGTCTGGAGGGTGAATCAGAAGAAGTAGAAGAAGGAGAAATAGAAGATGAAGTCTGGAGGGTGAATCAGAAGAAGTAGAAGAAGGAGAAGGAGAAGGTGAAGTCTGGAGGGTGAATCAGAAGAAGTAGAAGAAGGAGAAGGAGAAGATGAAGTCTGGAGGGTGAATCAGAAGAAACAGAAGAATGAGAAGGAGAAGGTGAAGTCTGGAGGGTGAATCAGAAGAAGTAGAAGAAGGAGAAGGAGAAGGTGTAGTCTGGAGGGTGAATCAGAAGAAGGAGACGAAGGAGAAGGAGAAGGTGAAGTCTGGAGGGTGAATCAGAAGAAGCAGAAGAAGGAGAAGGAGAAGGTGAAGTCTGGAGGGTGAATCAGAAGAAGTAGAAGAAGGAGAAGGAGAAGGTGAAGTCTGGAGGGTGAATCAGAAGAAGCAGAAGAAGGAGAAGGAGAAGGTGAAGTCTGGAGGGTGAATCAGAAGAAGCAGAAGAAGGAGAAGGAGAAGGTGAAGTCTGGAGGGTGAATCAGAAGAAGTAGAAGAAGGAGAAGGAGAAGTTGAAGTCTGGAGGGTGAAGCAGAAGAAGTAGAAGATGGAGAAGGAGAAGGTGAAGTCTGGAGGGTGAATCAGAAGAATCAGAAGAAGGAGAAGGAGAAGGTGAAGTCTGGAGGGTGAATCAGAAGAAGCAAAGGAAGGAGAAGGAGAAGGTGAAGTCTGGAGGGTGAATCAGAAGAAGCAGAATAAGGAGAAGGAGAAGTTGAAGTCTGGAGGGTGAATCAGAAGAAGCAGAATAAGGAGAAGGAGAAGGTGAAGTCTGGAGGGTGAATCAGAAGAAGCAGAAGAAGGAGAAGGAGAAGGTGAAGTCTGGAGGGTGAATCAGAAGAAGTAGAAGAAGGAGAAGGAGAAGGTGAAGTCTGGAGGGTGAAGCAGAAGAAGTAGAAGAAGGAGAAGGAGAAGGTGAAGTCAGGAGGGTGAATCAGAAGAAGTAGAAGAAGGAGAAGGAGAAGGTGAAGTCAGGAGGGTGAATCAGAAGAAGCAGAAGAAGGAGAAGGAGAAGGTGAAGTCTGGAGGGTGAATCAGAAGAATCAGAAGAAGGAGAAGGAGAAGGTGAAGTCTGGAGGGTGAATCAGAAGAAGCAGAAGAAAGAGAAGGAGAAGGTGAAGTCTGGAGGGTGAAGCAGAAGAAACAGAAGAAGGAGAAGGAGAAGGTGAAGACTGGAGGGTGAATCAGAAGAAGTAGAAGAAGGAGAAGGAGAAGGTGAAGTCTGGAGGATGAATCAGAAGAAGTAGAAGAAGGAGAAGGAGAAGGTGAAGTCTGGAGGGTGAATCAGAAGAAGCAGAAGAAGGAGAAGGAGAAGATGAAGTCTGGAGGGTGAATCAGAAGAAGTAGAAGAAGGAGAAGGAGAAGGTGAAGTCTGGAGGGTGAATCAGAAGTAGTAGAAGAAGGAGAAGGAGAAGGTGAGGTCTGGAGGGTGAATCAGAAGAAACAGAAGAAGGAGAAGGAGGTGAAGTCTGGAGGGTGAATCAGAAGAAGTAGAAGAAGGAGAAGGAGAAGGTGTAGTCAGGAGGGTGAATCAGAAGAAGCAGAAGAAGGAGAAGGAGAAGGTGAAGTCTGGAGGGTGAATCAGAAGAATCAGAAGAAGGAGAAGGAGAAGGTGAAGTCTGGAGGGTGAATCAGAAGAAGCAGAAGAAAGAGAAGGAGAAGGTGAAGTCTGGAGGGTGAATCAGAAGAAGTAGAAGAAGGAGAAGGAGAAGGTGAAGTCTGGAGGGTGAATCAGAAGAAGCAGAAGAAGGAGAAGGAGAAGGTGAAGTCTGGAGGGTGAATCAGAAGAAGCAGACGAAGGAGAAGGAGAAGGTGAAGTCTGGAGGGTGAATCAGAAGAAGCAGAAGAAGGAGATGGAGAAGGTGAAGTCTGGAGGGTGAATCAGAAGAAGTAGAAGAAGGAGAAGGTGAAGGTGAAGTCTGGAGTGTGAATCAGAAGAAGCAGAAGAAGGAGAAGGAGAAGGTGAAGTCTGGAGGGTGAATCAGAAGAAGTAGAAGAAGGAGAAGGAGAAGGTGAAGTCTGGAGGGTGAATCAGAAGAAGCAGAAGAAGGAGAAGGAGAAGGTGAAGTCTGGAGGGTGAATCAGAAGAAGCAGAAGAAGGAGAAGGAGAAGGTGAAGTCTGGAGGGTGAATCAGAAGAAGCAGAAGAAGGAGAAGGAGAAGGTGAAGTCTGGAGGGTGAATCAGAAGAAGCAGAATAAGGAGAAGGAGAAGGTGAAGTCTGGAGGGTGAATCAGAAGAAGCAGAAGAAGGAGAAGGAGAAGGTGAAGTCTGGAGGGTGAATCAGAAGAAGCAGAAGAAGGAGAAGGAGAAGGTGAAGTCAGGAGGGTGAATCAGAAGAAGCAGAAGAAGGAGAAGGAGAAGGTGAAGTTAGGAGGGTGAATCAGAAGAAGCAGAAGAAGGAGAAGGAGCAGGTGAAGTCAGGGGGGTGTAGCAGAAGAAGTAGAAGAAGGAGAAGGAGAAGGTGAAGTCAGGACGGTGAAGCAGAAGAAGCAGAAGAAGGAGAAGGAGAAGGTGAAGCCTGGAGGGCGCAGCAGAAGAAGCAGAAGAAGGAGAAGGAGAAGGTGAAGTCTGGAGTGTGAAGCAGAAGAAGCAGAAGAAGGAGAAGGAGAAGGTGAAGTCTGGAGGGCGCAGCAGAAGAAGCAGAAGAAGGAGAATGAGAAGGTGAAGTCTGGAGGGTGAATCAGAAGAAGCAGAAGAAGGAGAAGGAGAAGGTGAAGTCTGGAGGGTGAATCAGAAGAAGTAGAAGAAGGAGAAGGAGAAGGTGAAGTCTGGAGGGTGAAGCAGAAGAATTAGAAGAAGGAGAAGGAGAAGGTGAAGTCAGGAGGGTGAATCAGAAGAAGTAGAAGAAGGAGAAGGAGAAGGTGAAGTCAGGAGGTTGAATCAGAAGAAGCAGAAGAAGGAGAAGGAGAATGTGAAGTCTGGAGGGTGAATCAGAAGAAGTAGAAGAAGGAGAAGGAGAAGGTGAAGTCTGGAGGGTGAATCAGAAGAAGCAGAAGAAGGAGAAGGAGAAGGTGAAGTCTGGAGGGTGAATCAGAAGAAGCAGAAGAAGGAGAAGGAGAAGGTGAAGTCTGGAGGGTGAATCAGAAGAAGCAGAAGAAGGAGAAGGAGAATGTGAAGTCTGGAGGGTGAATCAGAAGAAGCAGAATAAGGAGAAGGAGAAGGTGAAGTCTGGAGCTTGAATCAGAAGAAGCAGAAGAAGGAGAAGGAGAAGGTGAAGTCTGGAGGGTGAATCAGAAGAAGTAGAAGACGGAGAAGGAGAAGGTGAAGTCTGGAGGGTGAAGCAGAAGAAGTAGAAGAAGGAGAAGGAGAAGGTGAAGTCAGGAGGGTGAATCAGAAGAAGTAGAAGAAGGAGAAGGAGAAGGTGAAGTCAGGAGGGTGAATCAGAAGAAGCAGAAGAAGGAGATAGAGAAGGTGAAGTCTGGAGGGTGAATCAGAAGAATCAGAAGAAGGAGAAGGAGAAGGTGAAGTCTGGAGGGTGAAGCAGTAGAAGCAGAAGAAAGAGAAGGAGAAGGTGAAGTCTGGAGGGTGAAGCAGAAGAAACAGAAGAAGGAGAAGGAGAAGGTGAAGACTGGAGGGTGAATCAGAAGAAGTCGAAGAAGGAGAAGGAGAAGGTGAAGTCTGGAGGGTGAATCAGAAGAAGTAGAAGAAGGAGAAGGTGAAGGTGAAGTCTGGAGTGTGAATCAGAAGAAGCAGAAGAAGGAGAAGGAGAAGGTGAAGTCTGGAGGGTGAATCAGAAGAAGCAGAAGAAGGAGAAGGAGAAGGTGAAGTCTGGAGGGTGATTCAGAAGAAGCAGAATAAGGAGAAGGAGAAGGTGATGTCTGGAGGGTGAATCAGAAGAAGCAGAAGAAGGAGAAGGAGAAGGTGAAGTCTGGAGGGTGAATCAGAAGAAGTAGAAGAAGGAGAAGGAGAAGGTGAAGTCTGGAGGGTGAATCAGAAGAAGTAGAAGAAGGAGAAGGAGAAGGTGAAGTCTGGAGGGTGAATCAGAAGAAGTAGAAGAAGGAGAAGGAGAAGGTGAAGTCTGGAGGGTGAAGCAGAAGAAGTAGAAGAAGGAGAAGGAGAAGGTGAAGTCAGGAGGGTGAATCAGAAGATGTAGAAGAAGGAGAAGGAGAAGGTGAAGTCAGGAGGGTGAATCAGAAGAAGCAGAAGAAGGAGAAGGAGAAGGTGAAGTCTGGAGGGTGAATCAGAAGAAGTAGAAGAAGGAGAAGGAGAAGGTGAAGTCTGGAGGGTGAATCAGAAGAAGCAGAAGAAGGAGAAGGAGAAGGTGAAGTCTGGAGGGTGAATCAGAAGAAGCAGAAGAAGGAGAAGGAGAAGGTGAAGTCTGGAGGGTGATTCAGAAGAAGCAGAATAAGGAGAAGGAGAAGGTGATGTCTGGAGGGTGAATCAGAAGAAGCAGAAGAAAGAGAAGGAGAAGGTGAAGTCTGGAGGGTGAATCAGAAGAAGTAGAAGAAGGAGAAGGAGAAGGTGAAGTCTGGAGGGTGAATCAGAAGAAGTAGAAGAAGGAGAAGGAGAAGGTGAAGTCTGGAGGGTGAATCAGAAGAAGTAGAAGAAGGAGAAGGAGAAGGTGAAGTCTGGAGGGTGAATCAGAAGAAGTAGAAGAAGGAGAAGGAGAAGGTGAAGTCTGGAGGGTGAATCAGAAGAAGTAGAAGAAGGAGAAGGAGAAGGTGAAGTCTGGAGGGTGAATCAGAAGAAGTAGAAGAAGGAGAAGGAGAAGGTGAAGTCTGGAGGGTGAAGCAGAAGAAGTAGAAGAAGGAGAAGGAGAAGGTGAAGTCAGGAGGGTGAAGCAGAAGATGTAGAAGAAGGAGAAGGAGAAGGTGAAGTCAGGAGGGTGAATCAGAAGAAGCAGAAGAAAGAGAAGGAGAAGGTGAAGTCTGGAGGGTGAATCAGAAGAAGTAGAAGAAGGAGAAGGAGAAGGTGAAGTCTGGAGGGTGAATCAGAAGAAGCAGAAGAAGGAGAAGGAGAAGGTGAAGTCTGGAGGGTGAATCAGAAGAAGCAGAAGAAGGAGAAGGAGAAGGTGAAGTCTGGAGGGTGAATCAGAAGAAGCAGAAGAAGGAGAAGGAGAAGGTGAAGGTGAAGTCTGGAGTGTGAATCAGAAGAAGCAGAAGAAGGAGAAGGAGAAGGTGAAGTCTGGAGGGTGAATCAGAAGAAGCAGAAGAAGGAGAAGGAGAAGGTGAAGTCTGGAGGGTGATTCAGAAGAAGCAGAATAAGGAGAAGGAGAAGGTGATGTCTGGAGGGTGAATCAGAAGAAGCAGAAGAAGGAGAAGGAGAAGGTGAAGTCTGGAGGGTGAATCAGAAGAAGTAGAAGAAGGAGAGGAGAAGGTGAAGTCTGGAGGGTGAATCAGAAGAAGTAGAAGAAGGAGAAGGAGAAGGTGAAGTCTGGAGGGTGAATCAGAAGAAGTAGAAGAAGGAGAAGGAGAAGGTGAAGTCTGGAGGGTGAAGCAGAAGAAGTAGAAGAAGGAGAAGGAGAAGGTGAAGTCTGGAGGGTGAATCAGAAGAAGTAGAAGAAGGAGAAGGAGAAGGTGAAGTCTGGAGGGTGAATCAGAAGAAGTAGAAGAAGGAGAAGGAGAAGGTGAAGTCTGGAGGGTGAATCAGAAGAAGTAGAAGAAGGAGAAGGAGAAGGTGAAGTCTGGAGGGTGAAGCAGAAGAAGTAGAAGAAGGAGAAGGAGAAGGTGAAGTCAGGAGGGTGAATCAGAAGATGTAGAAGAAGGAGAAGGAGAAGGTGAAGTCAGGAGGGTGAATCAGAAGAAGCAGAAGAAAGAGAAGGAGAAGGTGAAGTCTGGAGGGTGAATCAGAAGAAGTAGAAGAAGGAGAAGGAGAAGGTGAAGTCTGGAGGGTGAATCAGAAGAAGCAGAAGAAGGAGAAGGAGAAGGTGAAGTCTGGAGGGTGAATCAGAAGAAGCAGAAGAAGGAGAAGGAGAAGGTGAAGTCTGGAGGGTGAATCAGAAGAAGCAGAAGAAGGAGAAGGAGAAGGTGAAGGTGAAGTCTGGAGTGTGAATCAGAAGAAGCAGAAGAAGGAGAAGGAGAAGGTGAAGTCTGGAGGGTGAATCAGAAGAAGCAGAAGAAGGAGAAGGAGAAGGTGAAGTCTGGAGGGTGATTCAGAAGAAGCAGAATAAGGAGAAGGAGAAGGTGATGTCTGGAGGGTGAATCAGAAGAAGCAGAAGAAGGAGAAGGAGAAGGTGAAGTCTGGAGGGTGAATCAGAAGAAGTAGAAGAAGGAGAGGAGAAGGTGAAGTCTGGAGGGTGAATCAGAAGAAGTAGAAGAAGGAGAAGGAGAAGGTGAAGTCTGGAGGGTGAATCAGAAGAAGTAGAAGAAGGAGAAGGAGAAGGTGAAGTCTGGAGGGTGAAGCAGAAGAAGTAGAAGAAGGAGAAGGAGAAGGTGAAGTCAGGAGGGTGAATCAGAAGATGTAGAAGAAGGAGAAGGAGAAGGTGAAGTCAGGAGGGTGAATCAGAAGAAGCAGAAGAAGGAGAAGGAGAAGGTGAAGTCTGGAGGGTGAATCAGAAGAAGTAGAAGAAGGAGAAGGAGAAGGTGAAGTCTGGAGGGTGAATCAGAAGAAGCAGAAGAAGGAGAAGGAGAAGGTGAAGTCTGGAGGGCGAATCAGAAGAAGCAGAAGAAGGAGAAGGAGAAGGTGAAGTCTGGAGGGTGAATCAGAAGAAGCAGAAGAAGGAGAAGGAGAAGGTGAAGTCTGGAGGGTGAATCAGAAGAAGCAGAATAAGGAGAAGGAGAAGGTGAAGTCTGGAGGGTGAATCAGAAGAAGCAGAAGAAGGAGAAGGAGAAGGTGAAGTCTGGAGGATGAATCAGAAGAAGCAGAAAAAGGAGAAGGAGAAGGTGAAGTCAGGAGGGTGAATCAGAAGAAGCAGAAGAAGGAGAAGGAGAAGGTGAAGTTAGGAGGGTGAATCAGAAGAAGCAGAAGAAGGAGAAGGAGCAGGTGAAGTCAGGGGGGTGTAGCAGAAGAAGTAGAAGAAGGAGAAGGAGAAGGTGAAGTCAGGACGGTGAAGCAGAAGAAGCAGAAGAAGGAGAAGGAGAAGGTGAAGCCTGGAGGGCGCAGCAGAAGAAGCAGAAGAAGGAGAAGGAGAAGGTGAAGTCTGGAGTGTGAAGCAGAAGAAGCAGAAGAAGGAGAAGGAGAAGGTGAAGTCTGGAGGGCGCAGCAGAAGAAGCAGAAGAAGGAGAATGAGAAGGTGAAGTCTGGAGGGTGAATCAGAAGAAGCAGAAGAAGGAGAAGGAGAAGGTGAAGTCTGGAGGGTGAATCAGAAGAAGTAGAAGAAGGAGAAGGAGAAGGTGAAGTCTGGAGGGTGAAGCAGAAGAATTAGAAGAAGGAGAAGGAGAAGGTGAAGTCAGGAGGGTGAATCAGAAGAAGTAGAAGAAGGAGAAGGAGAAGGTGAAGTCAGGAGGTTGAATCAGAAGAGGCAGAAGAAGGAGAAGGAGAATGTGAAGTCTGGAGGGTGAATCAGAAGAAGTAGAAGAAGGAGAAGGAGAAGGTGAAGTCTGGAGGGTGAATCAGAAGAAGCAGAAGAAGGAGAAGGAGAAGGTGAAGTCTGGAGGGTGAATCAGAAGAAGCAGAAGAAGGAGAAGGAGAAGGTGAAGTCTGGAGGGTGAATCAGAAGAAGCAGAAGAAGGAGAAGGAGAATGTGAAGTCTGGAGGGTGAATCAGAAGAAGCAGAATAAGGAGAAGGAGAAGGTGAAGTCTGGAGGGTGAATCAGAAGAAGCAGAAGAAGGAGAAGGAGAAGGTGAAGTCTGGAGGGTGAATCAGAAGAAGTAGAAGAAGGAGAAGGAGAAGGTGAAGTCTGGAGGGTGAATCAGAAGAAGCAGAAGAAGGAGAAGGAGAAGGTGAAGTCTGGAGGGTGAATCAGAAGAAGCAGAAGAAGGAGAAGGAGAAGGTGAAGTCTGGAGGGTGAATCAGAAGAAGCAGAAGAAGGAGAAGGAGAATGTGAAGTCTGGAGGGTGAATCAGAAGAAGCAGAATAAGGAGAAGGAGAAGGTGAAGTCTGGAGGGTGAATCAGAAGAAGCAGAAGAAGGAGAAGGAGAAGGTGAAGTCTGGAGGGTGAATCAGAAGAAGTAGAAGAAGGAGAAGGAGAAGGTGAAGTCTGGAGGGTGAAGCAGAAGAAGTAGAAGAAGGAGAAGGAGAAGGTGAAGTCAGGAGGGTGAATCAGAAGAAGTAGAAGAAGGAGAAGGAGAAGGTGAAGTCAGGAGGGTGAATCAGAAGAAGCAGAAGAAGGAGATAGAGAAGGTGAAGTCTGGAGGGTGAATCAGAAGAATCAGAAGAAGGAGAAGGAGAAGGTGAAGTCTGGAGGGTGAAGCAGTAGAAGCAGAAGAAAGAGAAGGAGAAGGTGAAGTCTGGAGGGTGAAGCAGAAGAAACAGAAGAAGGAGAAGGAGAAGGTGAAGACTGGAGGGTGAATCAGAAGAAGTCGAAGAAGGAGAAGGAGAAGGTGAAGTCTGGAGGGTGAATCAGAAGAAGTAGAAGAAGGAGAAGGAGAAGGTGAAGTCTGGAGGGTGAATCAGAAGAAGCAGAAGAAGGAGAAGGAGAAGGTGAAGTCTGGAGGGTGAATCAGAAGAAGCAGAAGAAGGAGAAGGAGAAGATGAAGTCTGGAGGGTGAATCAGAAGAAGTAGAAGAAGGAGAAGGAGAAGGTGAGGTCTGGAGGGTGAATCAGAAGAAGCAGAAGAAGGAGAAGGAGAAGGTGAAGTCTGGAGGGTGAATCAGAAGAAGCAGAAGAAGGAGAAGGAGAAGGTGAAGTCTGGAGGGTGAATCAGAAGAAGCAGAAGAAGGAGAAGGAGAAGGTGAAGTCAGGAGGGTGAATCAGAAGAAGCAGAAGAAGGAGAAGGAGAAGGTGAATTTAGGAGGGTGAATCAGAAGAAGCAGAAAAAGGAGAAGGAGCAGGTGAAGTCAAGGGGGTGTAGCAGAAGAAGTAGAAGAAGGAGAAGGAGAAGGTGAAGTCAGGACGGTGAAGCAGAAGAAGCAGAAGAAGGAGAAGGAGAAGGTGAAGCCTGGAGGGCGCAGCAGAAGAAGCAGAAGAAGGAGAAGGAGAAGGTGAAGTCTGGAGTGTGAAGCAGAAGAAGCAGAAGAAGGAGAAGGAGAAGGTGAAGTCTGGAGGGCGCAGCATAAGAAGCAGAAGAAGGAGAATGAGAAGGTGAAGTCTGGAGGGTGAATCAGAAGAAGCAGAAGAAGGAGAAGGAGAAGGTGAAGTCTGGAGGGTGAATCAGAAGATGTAGAAGAAGGAGAAGGAGAAGGTGAAGTCTGGAGGGTGAAGCAGAAGAAGTAGAAGAAGGAGAAGGAGAAGGTGAAGTCAGGAGGGTGAATCAGAAGAAGTAGAAGAAGGAGAAGGAGAAGGTGAAGTCAGGAGGGTGAATCAGAAGAAGCAGAAGATGGAGAAGGAGAAGGTGAAGTCTGGAGGGTGAATCAGAAGAATCAGAAGAAGGAGAAGGAGAAGGTGAAGTCTGGAGGGTGAATCAGAAGAAGCAGTAGAAAGAGAAGGAGAAGGTGAAGTCTGGAGGGTGAAGCAGAAGAAACAGAAAAAGGAGAAGGAGAAGGTGAAGACTGGAGGGTGAATCAGAAGAAGTAGAAGAAGGAGAAGGAGAAGGTGAAGTCTGGAGGGTGAATCAGAAGAAGTGGAAGAAGGAGAAGGAGAAGTTGAAGTCTGGAGGGTGAATCAGAAGAAGCAGAAGAAGGAGAAGGAGAAGGTGAAGTCTGGAGGGTGAATCAGAAGAAGCAGAAGAAGGAGAAGGAGAAGATGAAGTCTGGAGGGTGAATCAGAAGAAGTAGAAGAAGGAGAAGGAGAAGGTGATATCTGGAGGGTGAATCAGAAGAAGTAGAAGAAGGAGAAGGAGAAGATGAAGTCTGGAGGGTGAATCAGAAGAAGTAGAAGAAGGAGAAGGAGAAGGTGAAGTCTGGAGGGTGAATCAGAAGAAGTAGAAGAAGGAGAAGGAGAAGGTGTAGTCTGGAGGGTGAATCAGAAGAAGTAGACGAAGGAGAAGGAGAAGGTGAAGTCTGGAGGGTGAATCAGAAGAAGCAGAAGAAGGAGAAGGAGAAGGTGAAGTCTGGAGGGTGAATCAGAAGAAGTAGAAGAAGGAGAAGGAGAAGGTGAAGTCTGGAGGGTGAATCAGAAGAAGCAGAAGAAGGAGAAGGAGAAGGTGAAGTCTGGAGGGTGAATCAGAAGAAGCAGAAGAAGGAGAAGGAGAAGGTGAAGTCTGGAGGGTGAATCAGAAGAAGCAGAATAAGGAGAAGGAGAAGGTGAAGTCTGGAGGGTGAATCAGAAGAAGCAGAAGAAGGAGAAGGAGAAGGTGAAGTCTGGAGGGTGAATCAGAAGAAGTAGAAGAAGGAGAAGGAGAAGGTGAAGTCTGGAGGGTGAATCAGAAGAAGTATAAGAAGGAGAAGGAGAAGGTGAAGTCTGGAGGGTGAATCAGAAGAAGTAGAAGAAGGACAAGGAGAAGGTGAAGTCTGGAGGGTGAAGCAGAAGAAGTAGATGAAGGAGAAGGAGAAGGTGAAGTCAGGAGGGTGAATCAGAAGAAGTAGAAGAAGGAGAAGGAGAAGGTGAGTTCTGCAGGGTGAATCAGAAGAAGCAGAAGAAGGAGAAGGTGAAGTCTGGAGGGTGAATCAGAAGAATCAGAAGAAGGAGAAGGAGAAGGTGAAGTCTGGAGGGTGAATCAGAAGAAGCAGAAGAAAGAGAAGGAGAAGGTGAAGTCTGGAGGGTGAAGCAGAAGAAACAGAAGAAGGAGAAGGAGAAGGTGTAGACTGGAGAGTGAATCAGAAGAAGTAGAAGAAGGAGAAGGAGAAGGTGAAGTCTGGAGGGTGAATCAGAAGAAGTAGAAGAAGGAGAAGGAGAAGGTGAAGTCTGGAGGGTGAATCAGAAGAAGCAGAAGAAGGAGAAGGAGAAGGTGAAGTCTGGAGGGTGAATCAGAAGAAGGAGAAGAAGGAGAAGGAGAAGATGAAGTCTGGAGGGTGAATCAGAAGAAGTAGAAGAAGGAGAAGGAGAAGGTGAAGTCTGGAGGCTGAATCAGAAGAAGTAGAAGAAGGAGAAGGAGAAGGTGAAGTCTGGAGGGTGAATCAGAAGAAGCAGAAGAAGGAGAAGGAGAAGATGAAGTCTGGAGGGTGAATCAGAGGAAGTAGAAGAAGGAGAAGGAGAAGGTGAGGTCTGGAGGGTGAATCAGAAGAAGCAGAAGAAGGAGAAGGAGAAGGTGAAGTCTGGAGGGTGAATCAGAAGAAGCAGAAGAAGGAGAAGGAGAAGGGGAAGTCTGGAGGGTGAATCAGAAGAAGCAGAAGAAGGAGAAGGAGAAGGTGAAGTCAGGAGGGTGAATCAGAAGAAGCAGAAGAAGGAGAAGGAGAAGGTGAATTTAGGAGGGTGAATCAGAAGAAGCAGAAGAAGGAGAAGGAGCAGGTGAAGTCAGGGGGTGTAGCAGAAGAAGTAGAAGAAGGAGAAGGAGAAGGTGAAGTCAGGACGGTGAAGCAGAAGAAGCAGAAGAAGGAGAAGGAGAAGGTGAAGCCTGGAGGGCGCAGCAGAAGAAGCAGAAGAAGGAGAAGGAGAAGGTGAAGTCTGGAGTGTGAAGCAGAAGAAGCAGAAGAAGGAGAAGGAGAAGGTGAAGTCTGGAGGGCGCAGCAGAAGAAGCAGAAGAAGGAGAATGAGAAGGTGAAGTCTGGAGGGTGAATCAGAAGAAGCAGAAGAAGGAGAAGGAGAAGGTGAAGTCTGGAGGGTGAATCAGAAGAAGTAGAAGAAGGAGAAGGAGAAGGTGAAGTCTGGAGGGTGAAGCAGAAGAAGTAGAAGAAGGAGAAGGAGAAGGTGAAGTCAGGAGGGTGAATCAGAAGAAGTAGAAGAAGGAGAAGGAGAAGGTGAAGTCAGGAGGGTGAATCAGAAGAAGCAGATGAAGGAGAAGGAGAAGGTGAAGTCTGGAGGGTGAATCAGAAGAATCAGAAGAAGGAGAAGGAGAAGGTGAAGTCTGGAGGGTGAATCAGAAGAAGCAGAAGAAAGAGAAGGAGAAGGTGAAGTCTGGAGGGTGAAGCAGAAGAAACAAAAAAAGGAGAAGGAGAAGGTGAAGACTGGAGGGTGAATCAGAAGAAGTAGAAGAAGGAGAAGGAGAAGGTGAAGTCTGGAGGGTGGATCAGAAGAAGAGGAAGAAGGAGAAGGAGAAGTTGAAGTCTGGAGGGTGAATCAGAAGAAGCAGAAGAAGGAGAAGGAGAAGGTGAAGTCTGGAGGGTGAATCAGAAGAAGCAGAAGAAGGAGAAGGAGAAGATGAAGTCTGGAGGGTGAATCAGAAGAAGTAGAAGAAGGAGAAGGAGAAGGTGAAGTCTGGAGGGTGAATCAGAAGAAGTAGAAGAAGGAGAAGGAGAAGATGAAGTCTGGAGGGTGAATCAGAAGAAACAGAAGAAGGAGAAGGAGAAGGTGAAGTCTGGAGGGTGAATCAGAAGAAGTAGAAGAAGGAGAAGGAGAAGGTGTAGTCTGGAGGGTGAATCAGAAGAAGTAGACGAAGGAGAAGGAGAAGGTGAAGTCTGGAGGGTGAATCAGAAGAAGCAGAAGAAGGAGAAGGAGAAGGTGAAGTCTGGAGGGTGAATCAGAAGAAGTAGAAGAAGGAGAAGGAGAAGGTGAAGTCTGGAGGGTGAATCAGAAGAAGCAGAAGAAGGAGAAGGAGAAGGTGAAGTCTGGAGGGTGAATCAGAAGAAGCAGAAGAAGGAGAAGGAGAAGGTGAAGTCTGGAGGGTGAATCAGAAGAAGCAGAATAAGGAGAAGGAGAAGGTGAAGTCTGGAGGGTGAATCAGAAGAAGCAGAAGAAGGAGAAGGAGAAGGTGAAGTCTGGAGGGTGAATCAGAAGAAGTAGAAGAAGGAGAAGGAGAAGGTGAAGTCTGGAGGGTGAATCAGAAGAAGTATAAGAAGGAGAAGGAGAAGGTGAAGTCTGGAGGGTGAATCAGAAGAAGTAGAAGAAGGAGAAGGAGAAGGTGAAGTCTGGAGGGTGAAGCAGAAGAAGTAGATGAAGGAGAAGGAGAATGTGAGTTCTGGAGGGTGAATCAGAAGAAGCAGAAGAAGGAGAAGGAGAAGGTGAAGTCTGGAGGGTGAATCAGATGAATCAGAAGAAGGAGAAGGAGAAGGTGAAGTCTGGAGGGTGAATCAGAAGAAGCAGAAGAAAGAGAAGGAGAAGGTGCAGTCTGGAGGGTGAAGCAGAAGAAACAGAAGAAGGAGAAGGAGAAGGTGAAGACTGGAGGGTGAATCAGAAGAAGTAGAAGAAGGAGAAGGAGAAGGTGAAGTCTGGAGGGTGAATCAGAAGAAGTAGAAGAAGGAGAAGGAGAAGGTGAAGTCTGGAGGGTGAATCAGAAGAAGCAGAAGAAGGAGAAGGAGAAGGTGAAGTCTGGAGGGTGAATCAGAAGAAGGAGAAGAAGGAGAAGGAGAAGATGAAGTCTGGAGGGTGAATCAGAAGAAGTAGAAGAAGGAGAAGGAGAAGGTGAAGTCTGGAGGCTGAATCAGAAGAAGTAGAAGAAGGAGAAGGAGAAGGTGAAGTCTGGAGGGTGAATCAGAAGAAGCAGAAGAAGGAGAAGGAGAAGATGAAGTCTGGAGGGTGAATCAGAAGAAGTAGAAGAAGGAGAAGGAGAAGGTGAGGTCTGGAGGGTGAATCAGAAGAAGCAGAAGAAGGAGAAGCAGAAGGTGAAGTCTGGAGGGTGAATCAGAAGAAGCAGAAGAAGGAGAAGGAGAAGGTGAAGTCTGGAGGGTGAATCAGAAGAAGCAGAAGAAGGAGAAGGAGAAGGTGAAGTCAGGAGGGTGAATCAGAAGAAGCAGAAGAAGGAGAAGGAGAAGGTGAATTTAGGAGGGTGAATCAGAAGAAGCAGAAGAAGGAGAAGGAGCAGGTGAAGTCAGGGGGGTGTAGCAGAAGAAGTAGAAGAAGGAGAAGGAGAAGGTGAAGTCAGGACGGTGAAGCAGAAGAAGCAGAAGAAGGAGAAGGAGAAGGTGAAGCCTGGAGGGCGCAGCAGAAGAAGCAGAAGAAGGAGAAGGAGAAGGTGAAGTCTGGAGTGTGAAGCAGAAGAAGCAGAAGAAGGAGAAGGAGAAGGTGAAGTCTGGAGGGCGCAGCAGAAGAAGCAGAAGAAGGAGAATGAGAAGGTGAAGTCTGGAGGGTGAATCAGAAGAAGCAGAAGAAGGAGAAGGAGAAGGTGAAGTCTGGAGGGTGAATCAGAAGAAGTAGAAGAAGGAGAAGGAGAAGGTGAAGTCTGGAGGGTGAAGCAGAAGAAGTAGAAGAAGGATAAGGAGAAGGTGAAGTCAGGAGGGTGAATCAGAAGAAGTAGAAGAAGGAGAAGGAGAAGGTGAAGTCAGGAGGGTGAATCAGAAGAAGCAGAAGAAGGAGAAGGAGAAGGTGAAGTCTGGAGGGTGAATCAGAAGAATCAGAAGAAGGAGAAGGAGAAGGTGAAGTCTGGAGGGTGAATCAGAAGAAGCAGAAGAAAGAGAAGGAGAAGGTGAAGTCTGGAGGGTGAAGCAGAAGAAACAAAAAAAGGAGAAGGAGAAGGTGAAGACTGGAGGGTGAATCAGAAGACGTAGAAGAAGGAGAAGGAGAAGGTGAAGTCTGGAGGGTGAATCAGAAGAAGTGGAAGAAGGAGAAGGAGAAGTTGAAGTCTGGAGGGTGAATCAGAAGAAGCAGAAGAAGGAGAAGGAGAAGGTGAAGTCTGGAGGGTGAATCAGAAGAAGCAGAAGAAGGAGAAGGAGAAGATGAAGTCTGGAGGGTGAATCAGAAGAAGTTGAAGAAGGAGAAGGAGAAGGTGAAGTCTGGAGGGTGAATCAGAAGAAGTAGAAGAAGGAGAAGGAGAAGGTGAAGTCTGGAGGGTGAAGCAGAAGAAGTAGAAGAAGGAGAAGGAGAAGGTGAAGTCAGGAGGGTGAATCAGAAGAAGTAGAAGAAGGAGAAGGAGAAGGTGAAGTCAGGAGGGTGAATCAGAAGAAGCAGAAGAAGGAGAAGGAGAAGGTGAAGTCTGGAGGGTGAATCAGAAGAATCAGAAGAAGGAGAAGGAGAAGGTGAAGTCTGGAGGGTGAATCAGAAGAAGCAGAAGAAAGAGAAGGAGAAGGTGAAGTCTGGAGGGTGAAGCAGAAGAAACAAAAAAAGGAGAAGGAGAAGGTGAAGACTGGAGGGTGAATCAGAAGAAGTAGAAGAAGGAGAAGGAGAAGGTGAAGTCTGGAGGGTGAATCAGAAGAAGTGGAAGAAGGAGAAGGAGAAGTTGAAGTCTGGAGGGTGAATCAGAAGAAGCAGAAGAAGGAGAAGGAGAAGGTGAAGTCTGGAGGGTGAATCAGAAGAAGCAGAAGAAGGAGAAGGAGAAGATGAAGTCTGGAGGGTGAATCAGAAGAAGTAGAAGAAGGAGAAGGAGAAGGTGAAGTCTGGAGGGTGAATCAGAAGAAGTAGAAGAAGGAGAAGGAGAAGATGAAGTCTGGAGGGTGAATCAGAAGAAACAGAAGAAGGAGAAGGAGAAGGTGAAGTCTGGAGGGTGAATCAGAAGAAGTAGAAGAAGGAGAAGGAGAAGGTGTAGTCTGGAGGGTGAATCAGAAGAAGTTGACGAAGGAGAAGGAGAAGGTGAAGTCTGGAGGGTGAATCAGAAGAAGCAGAAGAAGGAGAAGGAGAAGGTGAAGTCTGGAGGGTGAATCAGAAGAAGTAGAAGAAGGAGAAGGAGAAGGTGAAGTCTGGAGGGTGAATCAGTAGAAGCAGAAGAAGGAGAAGGAGAAGGTGAAGTCTGGAGGGTGAATCAGAAGAAGCAGAAGAAGGAGAAGGAGAAGGTGAAGTCTGGAGGGTGAATCAGAAGAAGCAGAATAAGGAGAAGGAGAAGGTGAAGTCTGGAGGGTGAATCAGAAGAAGCAGAAGAAGGAGAAGGAGAAGGTGAAGTCTGGAGGGTGAATCAGAAGAAGTAGAAGAAGGAGAAGGAGAAGGTGAAGTCTGGAGGGTGAATCAGAAGCAGTATAAGAAGGAGAAGGAGAAGGTGAAGTCTGGAGGGTGAATCAGAAGAAGTAGATGAAGGAGAAGGAGAAGGTGAAGTCTGGAGGGTGAAGCAGAAGGAGTAGATGAAGGAGAAGGAGAAGGTGAAGTCAGGAGGGTGAACCATAAGAAGTATTAGAAGGAGAAGGAGAAGGTGAGGTCTGGAGGTTGAATCAGAAGAAGCAGAAGAAGGAGAGGGAGAAGGTGAAGTCTGGAGGGTGAATCAGAAGAATCAGAAGAAGGAGAAGGAGAAGGTGAAGTCTGGAGGGTGAATCAGAAGAAGCAGAAGAAAGAGAAGGAGAAGGTGAAGTCTGGAGGGTGAAGCAGAAGAAACAGAAGAAGGAGAAGGAGAAGGTGAAGACTGGAGGGTGAATCAGAAGAAGTAGAAGAAGGAGAAGGAGAAGGTGAAGTCTGGAGGGTGAATCAGAAGAAGTAGAAGAAGGAGAAGGAGAAGGTGAAGTCTGGAGGGTGAATCAGAAGAAGCAGAAGAAGGAGAAGGAGAAGGTGAAGTCTGGAGGGTGAATCAGAAGAAGGAGAAGAAGGAGAAGGAGAAGATGAAGTCTGGAGGGTGAATCAGAAGAAGTAGAAGAAGGAGAAGGAGAAGGTGAAGTCTGGAGGCTGAATCAGAAGAAGTAGAAGAAGGAGAAGGAGAAGGTGAAGTCTGGAGGGTGAATCAGAAGAAACAGAAGAAGGAGAAGGAGAAGGTGAAGTCTGGAGGGTGTATCAGAAGAAGTAGAAGAAGGAGAAGGAGAAGGTGTAGTCTGGAGGGTGAATCAGAAGAAGTAGACGAAGGAGAAGGAGAAGGTGAAGTCTGGAGGGTGAATCAGAAGAAGCAGAAGAAGGAGAAGGAGAAGGTGAAGTCTGGAGGGTGAATCAGAAGAAGTAGAAGAAGGAGAAGGAGAAGGTGAAGTCTGGAGGGTGAATCAGAAGAAGCAGAAGAAGGAGAAGGAGAAGGTGAAGTCTGGAGGGTGAATCAGAAGAAGCAGAAGAAGGAGAAGGAGAAGGTGAAGTCTGGAGGGTGAATCAGAAGAAACAGTAGAAGGAGAAGGAGAAGGTGAAGTCTGGAGGGTGAATCAGAAGAAGTAGAAGAAGGAGAAGGAGAAGGTGTAGTCTGGAGGGTGAATCAGAAGAAGTAGACGAAGGAGAAGGAGAAGGTGAAGTCTGGAGGGTGAATCAGAAGAAGTAGACGAAGGAGAAGGAGAAGGTGAAGTCTGGAGGGTGAATCAGAAGAAACAGAAGAAGGAGAAGGAGAAGGTGAAGTCTGGAGGGTGAATCAGAAGAAGTAGAAGAAGGAGAAGGAGAAGGTGTAGTCTGGAGGGTGAATCAGAAGAAGTAGACGAAGGGAGAAGGAGAAGGTGAAGTCTGGAGGTGAATCAGAAGAAGCAGAGAAGGAGAAGGAGAAGGTGAAGTCTGGAGGGTGAATCAGAAGAAGTAGAAGAAGGAGAAGGAGAAGGTGAAGTCTGGAGGGTGAATCAGAAGAAGCAGAAGAAGGAGAAGGAGAAGGTGAAGTCTGGAGGGTGAATCAGAAGAAGCAGAAGAAGGAGAAGGAGAAGGTGAAGTCTGGAGGGTGAATCAGAAGAAGCAGAAGAAGGAGAAGGAGAAGGTGAAGTCTGGAGGATGAATCAGAAGAAGTAGAAGAAGGAGAAGGAGAAGGTGAAGTCTGGAGGCTGAATCAGAAGAAGTAGAAGAAGGAGAAGAGAAGGTGAGTCTGGAGCTGAATCAAGAAAGAAGTAAGAAGAAGGGAGAAGGAGAAGGTGAAGTCTGGAGGGTGAATCAGAAGAAACAGAAGAAGGAGAAGGAGAAGGTGAAGTCTGGAGGGTGTATCAGAAGAAGTAGAAGAAGGAGAAGGAGAAGGTGTAGTCTGGAGGGTGAATCAGAAGAAGTAGACGAAGGAGAATGAGAAGGTGAAGTCTGGAGGGTGAATCAGAAGAAGCAGAAGAAGCAGAAGGAGAAGGTGAAGTCTGGAGGGTGAATCAGAAGAAGTAGAAGAAGGAGAAGGAGAAGGTGAAGTCTGGAGGGTGAATCAGAAGAAGCAGAAGAAGGAGAAGGAGAAGGTGAAGTCTGGAGGGTGAATCAGAAGAGGCAGAAGAAGGAGAAGGAGAAGGTGAAGTCTGGAGGGTGAATCAGAAGAAACAGAAGAAGGAGAAGGAGAAGGTGAAGTCTGGAGGGTGAATCAGAAGAAGTAGAAGAAGGAGAAGGAGAAGGTGTAGTCTGGAGGGTGAATCAGAAGAAGTAGACGAAGGAGAAGGAGAAGGTGAAGTCTGGAGGGTGAATCAGAAGAAGTAGAAGAAGGAGAAGGAGAAGGTGAAGTCTGGAGGGTGAATCAGAAGAAACAGAAGAAGGAGAAGGAGAAGGTGAAGTCTGGAGGGTGAATCAGAAGAAGTAGAAGAAGGAGAAGGAGAAGGTGTAGTCTGGAGGGTGAATCAGAAGAAGTAGACGAAGGAGAAGGAGAAGGTGAAGTCTGGAGGGTGAATCAGAAGAAGCAGAAGAAGGAGAAGGAGAAGATGAAGTCTGGAGGGTGAATCAGAAGAAGTAGAAGAAGGAGAAGGAGAAGGTGAAGTCTGGAGGGTGAATCAGAAGAAGCAGAAGAAGGAGAAGGAGAAGGTGAAGTCTGGAGGGTGAATCAGAAGAAGCAGAAGAAGGAGAAGGAGAAGGTGAAGTCTGGAGGGTGAATCAGAAGAAGCAGAATAAGGAGAAGGAGAAGGTGAAGTCTGGAGGGTGAATCAGAAGAAGCAGAAGAAGGAGAAGGAGAAGGTGAAGTCTGGAGGATGAATCAGAAGAAGTAGAAGAAGGAGAAGGAGAAGGTGAAGTCTGGAGGGTGAATCAGAAAAAGTAGAAGAAGGAGAAGGAGAAGGTGAAGTCTGGAGGGTGAATCAGAAGAAGTAGAAGAAGGAGAAGGAGAAGGTGAAGTCTGGAGGGTGAAGCAGAAGAAGTAGAAGAAGGAGAAGGAGAAGGTGAAGTCAGGAGGGTGAATCAGAAGAAGTAGAAGAAGGAGAAGGAGAAGGTGAAGTCAGGAGGGTGAAGCAGAAGAAGCAGAAGAAGGAGAAGGAGAAGGTGAAGTCTGGAGGGTGAAGCAGAAGAAGCAGAAGAAGGAGAAGGAGAAGGTGAAGTCTGGAGGGTGAATCAGAAGAAGCAGAAGAAGGAGAAGGTGAAGGTGAAGTCTGGAGGGTGAATCAGAAGAAGCAGAAGAAGGAGAAGGAGAAGGTGAAGTCAGGAGGGTGAATCAGAAGAAGCAGAAGAAGGAGAAGGAGAAGGTGAATTTAGGAGGGTGAATCAGAAGAAGCAGAAGAAGGAGAAGCAGCAGGTGAAGTCAGGGGGGTGTAGCAGAAGAAGTAGAAGAAGGAGAAGGAGAAGGTGAAGTCAGGACGGTGAAGCAGAAGAAGCAGAAGAAGGAGAAGGAGAAGGTGAAGTCTGGAGGTTGAATCAGAAGAAGCAGAATAACGAGAAGGAGAAGGTGAAGTCTGGAGGGTGAATCAGAAGAAGCAGAATAAGGAGAAGGAGAAGGTGAAGTCTGGAGGGTGAATCAGAAGAAGCAGAAGAAGGAGAAGGAGAAGGTGAAGTCTGGAGGGTGAATCAGAAGAGGTAGAAGAAGGAGAAGGAGAAGGTGAAGTCTGGAGGGTGAAGCAGAAGAAGGAGAAGAAGGAGAAGGAGAAGGTGAAGTCAGGAGGGTGAAGCAGAAGAAGCAGAAGAAGGAGAAGGAGAAGGTGAAGTCTGGAGGATGAATCAGAAGAAGCAGAATAACGAGAAGGAGAAGGTGAAGTCTGGAGGGTGAATCAGAAGAAGCAGAATAAGGAGAAGGAGAAGGTGAAGTCTGGAGGGTGAATCAGAAGAAGCAGAAGAAGGAGAAGGAGAAGGTGAAGTCTGGAGGGTGAATCAGAAGAGGTAGAAGAAGGAGAAGGAGAAGGTGAAGTCTGGAGGGTGAAGCAGAAGAAGGAGAAGAAGGAGAAGGAGAAGGTGAAGTCAGGAGGGTGAATCAGAAGAAGTAGAAGAAGGAGAAGGAGAAGGTGAAGCCAGGAGGGTGAATCAGAAGAAGCAGAAGAAGGAGAAGGAGAAGGTGAAGTCTGGAGGGTGAATCAGAAGAATCAGAAGAAGGAGAAGGAGAAGGTGAAGTCTGGAGGGTGAATCAGAAGAATCAGAAGAAAGAGAAGGAGAAGGTGAAGTCTGGAGGCTGAAGCAGAAGAAACAGAAGAAGGAGAAGGAGAATGTGAAGACTGGAGGGTGAATCAGAAGAAGTAGAAGAAGGAGAAGGAGAAGGTGAAGTCTGGAGGGTGAATCAGAAGAAGTAGAAGAAGGAGAAGGAGAAGGTGAAGTCTGGAGGGTGAATCAGAAGAAGCAGAAGAAGGAGAAGGAGAAGGTGAAGTCTGGAGGGTGAATCAGAAGATGCAGAAGAAGGAGAAGGAGAAGATGAAGTCTGGAGGGTGAATCAGAAGAAGTAGAAGAAGGAGAAGGAGAAGGTGAAGTCTGGAGGGTGAATCAGAAGAAGTAGAAGAAGGAGAAGGAGAAGGTGAAGTCTGGAGTGTGAATCAGAAGAGGTAGAAGAAGGAGAAGGAGAAGGTGAAGTCTGGAGGGTGAAGCAGAAGAAGGAGAAGAAGGAGAAGGAGAAGGTGAAGTCAGGAGGGTGAATCAGAAGAAGCAGAAGAAGGAGAAGGAGAAGGTGAAGTCTGGAGGTTGAATCAGAAGAAGCAGAATAACGAGAAGGAGAAGGTGAAGTCTGGAGGGTGAATCAGAAGAAGCAGAATAAGGAGAAGGAGAAGGTGAAGTCTGGAGGGTGAATCAGAAGAAGCAGAAGAAGGAGAAGGAGAAGGTGAAGTCTGGAGGGTGAATCAGAAGAGGTAGAAGAAGGAGAAGGAGAAGGTGAAGTCAGGAGGGTGAAGCAGAAGAAGCAGAAGAAGGAGAAGGAGAAGGTGAAGTCTGGTGGGTGAAGCAGAAGAAGCAGAAGAAGGAGAAGGAGAAGGTGAAGTCTGGAGGGTGAAGCAGAAGAAGCAGAAGAAGGAGAAGGAGAAGGTGAAGTCAGGAGGGTGGATCAGAAGAAGTAGAAGAAGGAGAAGGAGAAGGTGAAGTCTGGAGGGTGAATCAGATGAAGCAGAAGAAGGAGAAGGAGAAGGTGAAGTCTGGAGGGTGAATCAGAAGAAGCAGAAGAAGGAGAAGGAGAAGATGAAGTCTGGAGGGTGAATCAGAAGAAGTAGAAGAAGGAGAAGGAGAAGGTGAAGTCTGGAGGGTGAATCAGAAGAAGTAGAAGAAGGAGAAGGAGAAGATGAAGTCTGGAGGGTGAATCAGAAGAAACAGAAAAAGGAGAAGGAGAAGGTGAAGTCTGGAGGGTGAATCAGAAGAAGTAGAAGAAGGAGAAGGAGAAGGTGTAGTCTGGAGGGTGAATCAGAAGAAGTTGACGAAGGAGAAGGAGAAGGTGAAGTCTGGAGGGTGAATCAGAAGAAGCAGAAGAAGGAGAAGGAGAAGGTGAAGTCTGGAGGGTGAATCAGAAGAAGTAGAAGAAGGAGAAGGAGAAGGTGAAGTCTGGAGGGTGAATCAGAAGAAGCAGAAGAAGGAGAAGGAGAAGGTGAAGTCTGGAGGGTGAATCAGAAGAAGCAGAAGAAGGAGAAGGAGAAGGTGAAGTCTGGAGGGTGAATCAGAAGAAGCAGAATAAGGAGAAGGAGAAGGTGAAGTCTGGAGGGTGAATCAGAAGAAGCAGAAGAAGGAGAAGGAGAAGGTGAAGTCTGGAGGGTGAATCAGAAGAAGTAGAAGAAGGAGAAGGAGAAGGTGAAGTCTGGAGGGTGAATCAGAAGCAGTATAAGAAGGAGAAGGAGAAGGTGAAGTCTGGAGGGTGAATCAGAAGAAGTAGATGAAGGAGAAGGAGAAGGTGAAGTCTGGAGGGTGAAGCAGAAGGAGTAGATGAAGGAGAAGGAGAAGGTGAAGTCAGGAGGGTGAACCATAAGAAGTATTAGAAGGAGAAGGAGAAGGTGAGGTCTGGAGGGTGAATCAGAAGAAGCAGAAGAAGGAGAAGGAGAAGGTGAAGTCTGGAGGGTGAATCAGAAGAATCAGAAGAAGGAGAAGGAGAAGGTGAAGTCTGGAGGGTGAATCAGAAGAATCAGAAGAAAGAGAAGGAGAAGGTGAAGTCTGGAGGGTGAAGCAGAAGAAACAGAAGAAGGAGAAGGAGAAGGTGAAGACTGGAGGGTGAATCAGAAGAAGTAGAAGAAGGAGAAGGAGAAGGTGAAGTCTGGAGGGTGAATCAGAAGAAGTAGAAGAAGGAGAAGGAGAAGGTGAAGTCTGGAGGGTGAATCAGAAGAAGCAGAAGAAGGAGAAGGAGAAGGTGAAGTCTGGAGGGTGAATCAGAAGAAGGAGAAGAAGGAGAAGGAGAAGATGAAGTCTGGAGGGTGAATCAGAAGAAGTAGAAGAAGGAGAAGGAGAAGGTGAAGTCTGGAGGCTGAATCAGAAGAAGTAGAAGAAGGAGAAGGAGAAGGTGAAGTCTGGAGGGTGAATCAGAAGAAACAGAAGAAGGAGAAGGAGAAGGTGAAGTCTGGAGGGTGTATCAGAAGAAGTAGAAGAAGG
Organism: Somniosus microcephalus; assembly: GCF_052327205.1. Lineage (NCBI taxonomy): Eukaryota > Metazoa > Chordata > Chondrichthyes > Squaliformes > Somniosidae > Somniosus > Somniosus microcephalus. The sequence goes on along the minus strand of NW_028225422.1, from coordinate 438,898 downwards.
AGAAGGAGAAGGTGTAGTCTGGAGGGTGAATCAGAAGAAGTAGACGAAGGAGAAGGAGAAGGTGAAGTCTGGAGGGTGAATCAGAAGAAGCAGAAGAAGGAGAAGGAGAAGGTGAAGTCTGGAGGGTGAATCAGAAGAAGTAGAAGAAGGAGAAGGAGAAGGTGAAGTCTGGAGGGTGAATCAGAAGAAGCAGAAGAAGGAGAAGGAGAAGGTGAAGTCTGGAGGGTGAATCAGAAGAAGCAGAAGAAGGAGAAGGAGAAGGTGAAGTCTGGAGGGTGAATCAGAAGAAACAGTAGAAGGAGAAGGAGAAGGTGAAGTCTGGAGGGTGAATCAGAAGAAGTAGAAGAAGGAGAAGGAGAAGGTGTAGTCTGGAGGGTGAATCAGAAGAAGTAGACGAAGGAGAAGGAGAAGGTGAAGTCTGGAGGGTGAATCAGAAGAAGTAGAAGAAGGAGAAGGAGAAGGTGAAGTCTGGAGGGTGAATCAGAAGAAACAGAAGAAGGAGAAGGAGAAGGTGAAGTCTGGAGGGTGAATCAGAAGAAGTAGAAGAAGGAGAAGGAGAAGGTGTAGTCTGGAGGGTGAATCAGAAGAAGTAGACGAAGGAGAAGGAGAAGGTGAAGTCTGGAGCGTGAATCAGAAGAAGCAGAAGAAGGAGAAGGAGAAGGTGAAGTCTGGAGGGTGAATCAGAAGAAGTAGAAGAAGGAGAAGGAGAAGGTGAAGTCTGGAGGGTGAATCAGAAGAAGCAGAAGAAGGAGAAGGAGAAGGTGAAGTCTGGAGGGTGAATCAGAAGAAGCAGAAGAAGGAGAAGGAGAAGGTGAAGTCTGGAGGGTGAATCAGAAGAAGCAGAATAAGGAGAAGGAGAAGGTGAAGTCTGGAGGGTGAATCAGAAGAAGCAGAAGAAGGAGAAGGAGAAGGTGAAGTCTGGAGGATGAATCAGAAGAAGTAGAAGAAGGAGAAGGAGAAGGTGAAGTCTGGAGGGTGAATCAGAAGAGGCAGAAGAAGGAGAAGGAGAAGGTGAAGTCTGGAGGGTGAATCAGAAGAAACAGAAGAAGGAGAAGGAGAAGGTGAAGTCTGGAGGGTGAATCAGAAGAAGTAGAAGAAGGAGAAGGAGAAGGTGTAGTCTGGAGGGTGAATCAGAAGAAGTAGACGAAGGAGAAGGAGAAGGTGAAGTCTGGAGGGTGAATCAGAAGAAGTAGAAGAAGGAGAAGGAGAAGGTGAAGTCTGGAGGGTGAATCAGAAGAAACAGAAGAAGGAGAAGGAGAAGGTGAAGTCTGGAGGGTGAATCAGAAGAAGTAGAAGAAGGAGAAGGAGAAGGTGTAGTCTGGAGGGTGAATCAGAAGAAGTAGACGAAGGAGAAGGAGAAGGTGAAGTCTGGAGGGTGAATCAGAAGAAGCAGAAGAAGGAGAAGGAGAAGATGAAGTCTGGAGGGTGAATCAGAAGAAGTAGAAGAAGGAGAAGGAGAAGGTGAAGTCTGGAGGGTGAATCAGAAGAAGCAGAAGAAGGAGAAGGAGAAGGTGAAGTCTGGAGGGTGAATCAGAAGAAGCAGAAGAAGGAGAAGGAGAAGGTGAAGTCTGGAGGGTGAATCAGAAGAAGCAGAATAAGGAGAAGGAGAAGGTGAAGTCTGGAGGGTGAATCAGAAGAAGCAGAAGAAGGAGAAGGAGAAGGTGAAGTCTGGAGGATGAATCAGAAGAAGTAGAAGAAGGAGAAGGAGAAGGTGAAGTCTGGAGGGTGAATCAGAAAAAGTAGAAGAAGGAGAAGGAGAAGGTGAAGTCTGGAGGGTGAATCAGAAGAAGTAGAAGAAGGAGAAGGAGAAGGTGAAGTCTGGAGGGTGAAGCAGAAGAAGTAGAAGAAGGAGAAGGAGAAGGTGAAGTCAGGAGGGTGAATCAGAAGAAGTAGAAGAAGGAGAAGGAGAAGGTGAAGTCAGGAGGGTGAAGCAGAAGAAGCAGAAGAAGGAGAAGGAGAAGGTGAAGTCTGGAGGGTGAAGCAGAAGAAGCAGAAGAAGGAGAAGGAGAAGGTGAAGTCTGGAGGGTGAATCAGAAGAAGCAGAAGAAGGAGAAGGTGAAGGTGAAGTCTGGAGGGTGAATCAGAAGAAGCAGAAGAAGGAGAAGGAGAAGGTGAAGTCAGGAGGGTGAATCAGAAGAAGCAGAAGAAGGAGAAGGAGAAGGTGAATTTAGGAGGGTGAATCAGAAGAAGCAGAAGAAGGAGAAGCAGCAGGTGAAGTCAGGGGGGTGTAGCAGAAGAAGTAGAAGAAGGAGAAGGAGAAGGTGAAGTCAGGACGGTGAAGCAGAAGAAGCAGAAGAAGGAGAAGGAGAAGGTGAAGTCTGGAGGTTGAATCAGAAGAAGCAGAATAACGAGAAGGAGAAGGTGAAGTCTGGAGGGTGAATCAGAAGAAGCAGAATAAGGAGAAGGAGAAGGTGAAGTCTGGAGGGTGAATCAGAAGAAGCAGAAGAAGGAGAAGGAGAAGGTGAAGTCTGGAGGGTGAATCAGAAGAGGTAGAAGAAGGAGAAGGAGAAGGTGAAGTCTGGAGGGTGAAGCAGAAGAAGGAGAAGAAGGAGAAGGAGAAGGTGAAGTCAGGAGGGTGAAGCAGAAGAAGCAGAAGAAGGAGAAGGAGAAGGTGAAGTCTGGAGGTTGAATCAGAAGAAGCAGAATAACGAGAAGGAGAAGGTGAAGTCTGGAGGGTGAATCAGAAGAAGCAGAATAAGGAGAAGGAGAAGGTGAAGTCTGGAGGGTGAATCAGAAGAAGCAGAAGAAGGAGAAGGAGAAGGTGAAGTCTGGAGGGTGAATCAGAAGAGGTAGAAGAAGGAGAAGGAGAAGGTGAAGTCTGGAGGGTGAAGCAGAAGAAGGAGAAGAAGGAGAAGGAGAAGGTGAAGTCAGGAGGGTGAATCAGAAGAAGTAGAAGAAGGAGAAGGAGAAGGTGAAGCCAGGAGGGTGAATCAGAAGAAGCAGAAGAAGGAGAAGGAGAAGGTGAAGTCTGGAGGGTGAATCAGAAGAATCAGAAGAAGGAGAAGGAGAAGGTGAAGTCTGGAGGGTGAATCAGAAGAATCAGAAGAAAGAGAAGGAGAAGGTGAAGTCTGGAGGCTGAAGCAGAAGAAACAGAAGAAGGAGAAGGAGAATGTGAAGACTGGAGGGTGAATCAGAAGAAGTAGAAGAAGGAGAAGGAGAAGGTGAAGTCTGGAGGGTGAATCAGAAGAAGTAGAAGAAGGAGAAGGAGAAGGTGAAGTCTGGAGGGTGAATCAGAAGATGCAGAAGAAGGAGAAGGAGAAGATGAAGTCTGGAGGGTGAATCAGAAGAAGTAGAAGAAGGAGAAGGAGAAGGTGAAGTCTGGAGGGTGAATCAGAAGAAGTAGAAGAAGGAGAAGGAGAAGGTGAAGTCTGGAGTGTGAATCAGAAGAGGTAGAAGAAGGAGAAGGAGAAGGTGAAGTCTGGAGGGTGAAGCAGAAGAAGGAGAAGAAGGAGAAGGAGAAGGTGAAGTCAGGAGGGTGAATCAGAAGAAGCAGAAGAAGGAGAAGGAGAAGGTGAAGTCTGGAGGTTGAATCAGAAGAAGCAGAATAACGAGAAGGAGAAGGTGAAGTCTGGAGGGTGAATCAGAAGAAGCAGAATAAGGAGAAGGAGAAGGTGAAGTCTGGAGGGTGAATCAGAAGAAGCAGAAGAAGGAGAAGGAGAAGGTGAAGTCTGGAGGGTGAATCAGAAGAGGTAGAAGAAGGAGAAGGAGAAGGTGAAGTCAGGAGGGTGAAGCAGAAGAAGCAGAAGAAGGAGAAGGAGAAGGTGAAGTCTGGTGGGTGAAGCAGAAGAAGCAGAAGAAGGAGAAGGAGAAGGTGAAGTCTGGAGGGTGAAGCAGAAGAAGCAGAAGAAGGAGAAGGAGAAGGTGAAGTCAGGAGGGTGGATCAGAAGAAGTAGAAGAAGGAGAAGGAGAAGGTGAAGTCTGGAGGGTGAATCAGATGAAGCAGAAGAAGGAGAAGGAGAAGGTGAAGTCTGGAGGGCGCAGCAGAAGAAGCAGAAGAAGGAGAAAGAGAAGGTGAAGTCTGGAGGGTGAAGCAGAAGAAGCAGAAGAAGGAGAAGGAGAGGGTGAAGTCTGGAGGGTGAATCAGAAGAAGTAGAAGAAGGAGAAGGAGAAGGTGAAGTCAGGAGAGTGAAGCAGAAGAAGCAGAAGAAGGAGAAGAAGAAGGTGAAGTCTGGAGGGCGAAGCAGAAGAAGCAGAAGAAGGAGAAGGAGAAGGTGAAGTCTGGAGGGTGAAGCAGAAGAAGCAGAAGAAGGAGAAGGAGTAGGTGAAGTCTGGAGGGTGAATCAGAAGAAGTAGAAGAAGGAGAAGGAGAAGGTGAAGTCAGGAGGGTGAAGCAGAAGAAGCAGAAGAAGGAGAAGGAGAAGGTGAAGTCTGGAGGGTGAAGCAGAAGAAGCAGAAGAAGGAGAAGGAGAAGGTGAAGTCTGGAGGGAGAATCAGAAGAAGCAGAAGAAGGAGAAGGAGAAGGTGAAGTCTGGAGGGTGAATCAGAAGAAGCAGAAGAAGGAGAAGGAGAAGGTGAATTTAGGAGGGTGAATCAGAAGAAGCAGAAGAAGGAGAAGGAGCAGGTGAAGTCAGGGGGGTGTAGCAGAAGAAGTAGAAGAAGGAGAAGGAGAAGGTGAAGTCAGGACGGTGAAGCAGAAGAAGCAGAAGAAGGAGAAGGAGAAGGTGAAGCCTGGAGGGCGCAGCAGAAGAAGCAGAAGAAGGAGAAGGAGAAGGTGAAGTCTGGAGTGTGAAGCAGAAGAAGCAGAAGAAGGAGAAGGAGAAGGTGAAGTCTGGAGGGCGCAGCAGAAGAAGCAGAAGAAGGAGAATGAGAAGGTGAAGTCTGGAGGGTGAATCAGAAGAAGCAGAAGAAGGAGAAGGAGAAGGTGAAGTCTGGAGGGTGAATCAGAAGAAGTAGAAGAAGGAGAAGGAGAAGGTGAAGTCAGGAGGGTGAATCAGAAGAAGTAGAAGAAGGAGAAGGAGAAGGTGAAGTCAGGAGGGTGAATCAGAAGAAGCAGAAGAAGGAGAAGGAGAAGGTGAAGTCTGGAGGGCGAATCAGAAGAAACAGAAGAAGGAGAAGGAGAAGGTGAAGTCTGGAGGGTGAATCAGAAGAAGCAGAAGAAGGAGAAGGAGAAGGTGAAGTCTGGAGGTTGAATCAGAAGAAGCAGAATAACGAGAAGGAGAAGGTGAAGTCTGGAGGGTGAATCAGAAGAACCGAATAAGGAGAAGGAGAAGGTGAAGTCTGGAGAGTGAATCAGAAGAAGCAGAAGAAGGAGAAGGAGAAGGTGAAGTCTGGAGGGTGAATCAGAAGAGGTAGAAGAAGGAGAAGGAGAAGGTGAAGTCTGGAGGGTGAAGCAGAAGAAGGAGAAGAAGGAGAAGGAGAAGGTGATGTCAGGAGGGTGAATCAGAAGAAGTAGAAGAAGGAGAAGGAGAAGGTGAAGCCAGGAGGGTGAATCAGAAGAAGCAGAAGAAGGAGAAGGAGAAGGTGAAGTCTGGAGGGTGAATCAGAAGAATCAGAAGAAAGAGAAGGAGAAGGTGAAGTCTGGAGGCTGAAGCAGAAGAAACAGAAGAAGGAGAAGGAGAATGTGAAGACTGGAGGGTGAATCAGAAGAAGTAGAAGAAGGAGAAGGAGAAGGTGAAGTCTGGAGGGTGAATCAGAAGAAGTAGAAGAAGGAGAAGGAGAAGGTGAAGTCTGGAGGGTGAATCAGAAGAAGCAGAAGAAGGAGAAGGAGAAGGTGAAGTCTGGAGGGTGAATCAGAAGATGCAGAAGAAGGAGAAGGAGAAGATGAAGTCTGGAGGGTGAATCAGAAGAAGTAGAAGAAGGAGAAGGAGAAGGTGAAGTCTGGAGGGTGAATCAGAAGAAGTAGAAGAAGGAGAAGGAGAAGGTGAAGTCTGGAGGGTGAATCAGAAGAAGTAGAAGAAGGAGAAGGAGAAGGTGAAGTCTGGAGGGTGAATCAGAAGAAGCAGAAGAAGGAGAAGGAGAAGGTGAAGTCTGGAGGGTGAATCAGAAGAAGCAGAAGAAGGAGAAGGAGAAGGTGAAGTCTGGAGGGTGAATCAGAAGAAGCAGAATAAGGAGAAGGAGAAGGTGAAGTCTGGAGGGTGAATCAGAAGAAGCAGAAGAAGGAGAAGGAGAAGGTGAAGTCTGGAGGATGAATCAGAAGAAGTAGAAGAAGGAGAAGGAGAAGGTGAAGTCTGGAGGCTGAATCAGAAGAAGTAGAAGAAGGAGAAGGAGAAGGTGAAGTCTGGAGGGTGAATCAGAAGAAACAGAAGAAGGAGAAGGAGAAGGTGAAGTCTGGAGGGTGTATCAGAAGAAGTAGAAGAAGGAGAAGGAGAAGGTGTAGTCTGGAGAGTGAATCAGAAGAAGTAGACGAAGGAGAATGAGAAGGTGAAGTCTGGAGGGTGAATCAGAAGAAGCAGAAGAAGCAGAAGGAGAAGGTGAAGTCTGGAGGGTGAATCAGAAGAAGTAGAAGAAGGAGAAGGAGAAGGTGAAGTCTGGAGGGTGAATCAGAAGAAGCAGAAGAAGGAGAAGGAGAAGGTGAAGTCTGGAGGGTGAATCAGAAGAGGCAGAAGAAGGAGAAGGAGAAGGTGAAGTCTGGAGGGTGAATCAGAAGAAACAGAAGAAGGAGAAGGAGAAGGTGAAGTCTGGAGGGTGAATCAGAAGAAGTAGAAGAAGGAGAAGGAGAAGGTGTAGTCTGGAGGGTGAATCAGAAGAAGTAGACGAAGGAGAAGGAGAAGGTGAAGTCTGGAGGGTGAATCAGAAGAAGTAGAAGAAGGAGAAGGAGAAGGTGAAGTCTGGAGGGTGAATCAGAAGAAACAGAAGAAGGAGAAGGAGAAGGTGAAGTCTGGAGGGTGAATCAGAAGAAGTAGAAGAAGGAGAAGGAGAAGGTGTAGTCTGGAGGGTGAATCAGAAGAAGTAGACGAAGGAGAAGGAGAAGGTGAAGTCTGGAGGGTGAATCAGAAGAAGCAGAAGAAGGAGAAGGAGAAGATGAAGTCTGGAGGGTGAATCAGAAGAAGTAGAAGAAGGAGAAGGAGAAGGTGAAGTCTGGAGGGTGAATCAGAAGAAGCAGAAGAAGGAGAAGGAGAAGGTGAAGTCTGGAGGGTGAATCAGAAGAAGCAGAAGAAGGAGAAGGAGAAGGTGAAGTCTGGAGGGTGAATCAGAAGAAGCAGAATAAGGAGAAGGAGAAGGTGAAGTCTGGAGGGTGAATCAGAAGAAGCAGAAGAAGGAGAAGGAGAAGGTGAAGTCTGGAGGATGAATCAGAAGAAGTAGAAGAAGGAGAAGGAGAAGGTGAAGTCTGGAGGGTGAATCAGAAAAAGTAGAAGAAGGAGAAGGAGAAGGTGAAGTCTGGAGGGTGAATCAGAAGAAGTAGAAGAAGGAGAAGGAGAAGGTGAAGTCTGGAGGGTGAAGCAGAAGAAGTAGAAGAAGGAGAAGGAGAAGGTGAAGTCAGGAGGGTGAATCAGAAGAAGTAGAAGAAGGAGAAGGAGAAGGTGAAGTCAGGAGGGTGAAGCAGAAGAAGCAGAAGAAGGAGAAGGAGAAGGTGAAGTCTGGAGGGTGAAGCAGAAGAAGCAGAAGAAGGAGAAGGAGAAGGTGAAGTCTGGAGGGTGAATCAGAAGAAGCAGAAGAAGGAGAAGGTGAAGGTGAAGTCTGGAGGGTGAATCAGAAGAAGCAGAAGAAGGAGAAGGAGAAGGTGAAGTCAGGAGGGTGAATCAGAAGAAGCAGAAGAAGGAGAAGGAGAAGGTGAATTTAGGAGGGTGAATCAGAAGAAGCAGAAGAAGGAGAAGCAGCAGGTGAAGTCAGGGGGGTGTAGCAGAAGAAGTAGAAGAAGGAGAAGGAGAAGGTGAAGTCAGGACGGTGAAGCAGAAGAAGCAGAAGAAGGAGAAGGAGAAGGTGAAGTCTGGAGGTTGAATCAGAAGAAGCAGAATAACGAGAAGGAGAAGGTGAAGTCTGGAGGGTGAATCAGAAGAAGCAGAATAAGGAGAAGGAGAAGGTGAAGTCTGGAGGGTGAATCAGAAGAAGCAGAAGAAGGAGAAGGAGAAGGTGAAGTCTGGAGGGTGAATCAGAAGAGGTAGAAGAAGGAGAAGGAGAAGGTGAAGTCTGGAGGGTGAAGCAGAAGAAGGAGAAGAAGGAGAAGGAGAAGGTGAAGTCAGGAGGGTGAAGCAGAAGAAGCAGAAGAAGGAGAAGGAGAAGGTGAAGTCTGGAGGTTGAATCAGAAGAAGCAGAATAACGAGAAGGAGAAGGTGAAGTCTGGAGGGTGAATCAGAAGAAGCAGAATAAGGAGAAGGAGAAGGTGAAGTCTGGAGGGTGAATCAGAAGAAGCAGAAGAAGGAGAAGGAGAAGGTGAAGTCTGGAGGGTGAATCAGAAGAGGTAGAAGAAGGAGAAGGAGAAGGTGAAGTCTGGAGGGTGAAGCAGAAGAAGGAGAAGAAGGAGAAGGAGAAGGTGAAGTCAGGAGGGTGAATCAGAAGAAGTAGAAGAAGGAGAAGGAGAAGGTGAAGCCAGGAGGGTGAATCAGAAGAAGCAGAAGAAGGAGAAGGAGAAGGTGAAGTCTGGAGGGTGAATCAGAAGAATCAGAAGAAGGAGAAGGAGAAGGTGAAGTCTGGAGGGTGAATCAGAAGAATCAGAAGAAAGAGAAGGAGAAGGTGAAGTCTGGAGGCTGAAGCAGAAGAAACAGAAGAAGGAGAAGGAGAATGTGAAGACTGGAGGGTGAATCAGAAGAAGTAGAAGAAGGAGAAGGAGAAGGTGAAGTCTGGAGGGTGAATCAGAAGAAGTAGAAGAAGGAGAAGGAGAAGGTGAAGTCTGGAGGGTGAATCAGAAGAAGCAGAAGAAGGAGAAGGAGAAGGTGAAGTCTGGAGGGTGAATCAGAAGATGCAGAAGAAGGAGAAGGAGAAGATGAAGTCTGGAGGGTGAATCAGAAGAAGTAGAAGAAGGAGAAGGAGAAGGTGAAGTCTGGAGGGTGAATCAGAAGAAGTAGAAGAAGGAGAAGGAGAAGGTGAAGTCTGGAGTGTGAATCAGAAGAGGTAGAAGAAGGAGAAGGAGAAGGTGAAGTCTGGAGGGTGAAGCAGAAGAAGGAGAAGAAGGAGAAGGAGAAGGTGAAGTCAGGAGGGTGAATCAGAAGAAGCAGAAGAAGGAGAAGGAGAAGGTGAAGTCTGGAGGTTGAATCAGAAGAAGCAGAATAACGAGAAGGAGAAGGTGAAGTCTGGAGGGTGAATCAGAAGAAGCAGAATAAGGAGAAGGAGAAGGTGAAGTCTGGAGGGTGAATCAGAAGAAGCAGAAGAAGGAGAAGGAGAAGGTGAAGTCTGGAGGGTGAATCAGAAGAGGTAGAAGAAGGAGAAGGAGAAGGTGAAGTCAGGAGGGTGAAGCAGAAGAAGCAGAAGAAGGAGAAGGAGAAGGTGAAGTCTGGTGGGTGAAGCAGAAGAAGCAGAAGAAGGAGAAGGAGAAGGTGAAGTCTGGAGGGTGAAGCAGAAGAAGCAGAAGAAGGAGAAGGAGAAGGTGAAGTCAGGAGGGTGGATCAGAAGAAGTAGAAGAAGGAGAAGGAGAAGGTGAAGTCTGGAGGGTGAATCAGATGAAGCAGAAGAAGGAGAAGGAGAAGGTGAAGTCTGGAGGGCGCAGCAGAAGAAGCAGAAGAAGGAGAAAGAGAAGGTGAAGTCTGGAGGGTGAAGCAGAAGAAGCAGAAGAAGGAGAAGGAGAGGGTGAAGTCTGGAGGGTGAATCAGAAGAAGTAGAAGAAGGAGAAGGAGAAGGTGAAGTCAGGAGAGTGAAGCAGAAGAAGCAGAAGAAGGAGAAGAAGAAGGTGAAGTCTGGAGGGCGAAGCAGAAGAAGCAGAAGAAGGAGAAGGAGAAGGTGAAGTCTGGAGGGTGAAGCAGAAGAAGCAGAAGAAGGAGAAGGAGTAGGTGAAGTCTGGAGGGTGAATCAGAAGAAGTAGAAGAAGGAGAAGGAGAAGGTGAAGTCAGGAGGGTGAAGCAGAAGAAGCAGAAGAAGGAGAAGGAGAAGGTGAAGTCTGGAGGGTGAAGCAGAAGAAGCAGAAGAAGGAGAAGGAGAAGGTGAAGTCTGGAGGGAGAATCAGAAGAAGCAGAAGAAGGAGAAGGAGAAGGTGAAGTCTGGAGGGTGAATCAGAAGAAGCAGAAGAAGGAGAAGGAGAAGGTGAATTTAGGAGGGTGAATCAGAAGAAGCAGAAGAAGGAGAAGGAGCAGGTGAAGTCAGGGGGGTGTAGCAGAAGAAGTAGAAGAAGGAGAAGGAGAAGGTGAAGTCAGGACGGTGAAGCAGAAGAAGCAGAAGAAGGAGAAGGAGAAGGTGAAGCCTGGAGGGCGCAGCAGAAGAAGCAGAAGAAGGAGAAGGAGAAGGTGAAGTCTGGAGTGTGAAGCAGAAGAAGCAGAAGAAGGAGAAGGAGAAGGTGAAGTCTGGAGGGCGCAGCAGAAGAAGCAGAAGAAGGAGAATGAGAAGGTGAAGTCTGGAGGGTGAATCAGAAGAAGCAGAAGAAGGAGAAGGAGAAGGTGAAGTCTGGAGGGTGAATCAGAAGAAGTAGAAGAAGGAGAAGGAGAAGGTGAAGTCAGGAGGGTGAATCAGAAGAAGTAGAAGAAGGAGAAGGAGAAGGTGAAGTCAGGAGGGTGAATCAGAAGAAGCAGAAGAAGGAGAAGGAGAAGGTGAAGTCTGGAGGGCGAATCAGAAGAAACAGAAGAAGGAGAAGGAGAAGGTGAAGTCTGGAGGGTGAATCAGAAGAAGCAGAAGAAGGAGAAGGAGAAGGTGAAGTCTGGAGGTTGAATCAGAAGAAGCAGAATAACGAGAAGGAGAAGGTGAAGTCTGGAGGGTGAATCAGAAGAACCGAATAAGGAGAAGGAGAAGGTGAAGTCTGGAGAGTGAATCAGAAGAAGCAGAAGAAGGAGAAGGAGAAGGTGAAGTCTGGAGGGTGAATCAGAAGAGGTAGAAGAAGGAGAAGGAGAAGGTGAAGTCTGGAGGGTGAAGCAGAAGAAGGAGAAGAAGGAGAAGGAGAAGGTGATGTCAGGAGGGTGAATCAGAAGAAGTAGAAGAAGGAGAAGGAGAAGGTGAAGCCAGGAGGGTGAATCAGAAGAAGCAGAAGAAGGAGAAGGAGAAGGTGAAGTCTGGAGGGTGAATCAGAAGAATCAGAAGAAAGAGAAGGAGAAGGTGAAGTCTGGAGGCTGAAGCAGAAGAAACAGAAGAAGGAGAAGGAGAATGTGAAGACTGGAGGGTGAATCAGAAGAAGTAGAAGAAGGAGAAGGAGAAGGTGAAGTCTGGAGGGTGAATCAGAAGAAGTAGAAGAAGGAGAAGGAGAAGGTGAAGTCTGGAGGGTGAATCAGAAGAAGCAGAAGAAGGAGAAGGAGAAGGTGAAGTCTGGAGGGTGAATCAGAAGATGCAGAAGAAGGAGAAGGAGAAGATGAAGTCTGGAGGGTGAATCAGAAGAAGTAGAAGAAGGAGAAGGAGAAGGTGAAGTCTGGAGGGTGAATCAGAAGAAGTAGAAGAAGGAGAAGGAGAAGGTGAAGTCTGGAGTGTGAATCAGAAGAGGTAGAAGAAGGAGAAGGAGAAGGTGAAGTCTGGAGGGTGAAGCAGAAGAAGGAGAAGAAGGAGAAGGAGAAGGTGAAGTCAGGAGGGTGAATCAGAAGAAGCAGAATAACGAGAAGGAGAAGGTGAAGTCTGGAGGGTGAATCAGAAGAAGCAGAATAAGGAGAAGGAGAAGGTGAAGTCTGGAGGGTGAATCAGAAGAAGCAGAAGAAGGAGAAGGAGAAGGTGAAGTCTGGAGGGTGAATCAGAAGAGGTAGAAGAAGGAGAAGGAGAAGGTGAAGTCAGGAGGGTGAAGCAGAAGAAGCAGAAGAAGGAGAAGGAGAAGGTGAAGTCTGGAGGGTGAATCAGAAGAATCAGAAGAAAGAGAAGGAGAAGGTGAAGTCAGGAGGGTGGATCAGAAGAAGTAGAAGAAGGAGAAGGAGAAGGTGAAGTCTGGAGGGTGAATCAGATGAAGCAGAAGAAGGAGAACGAGAAGGTGAAGTCTGGAGGGCGCAGCAGAAGAAGCAGAAGAAGGAGAAAGAGAAGGTGAAGTCTGGAGGGTGAAGCAGAAGAAGCAGAAGAAGGAGAAGGAGAGGGTGAAGTCAGGAGGGTGGATCAGAAGAAGTAGAAGAAGGAGAAGGAGAAGGTGAAGTCTGGAGGGTGAATCAGATGAAGCAGAAGAAGGAGAACGAGAAGGTGAAGTCTGGAGGGCGCAGCAGAAGAAGCAGAAGAAGGAGAAAGAGAAGGTGAAGTCTGGAGGGTGAAGCAGAAGAAGCAGAAGAAGGAGAAGGAGAGGGTGAAGTCTGGAGGGTGAATCAGAAGAAGTAGAAGAAGGAGAAGGAGAAGGTGAAGTCAGGAGAGTGAAGCAGAAGAAGCAGAAGAAGGAGAAGGAGAAGGTGAAGTCTGGAGGGCGAAGCAGAAGAAGCAGAAGAAGGAGAAGGAGAAGGTGAAGTCTGGAGGGTGAAGCAGAAGAAGCAGAAGAAGGAGAAGGAGTAGGTGAAGTCTGGAGGGTGAATCAGAAGAAGTAGAAGAAGGAGAAGGAGAAGGTGAAGTCAGGAGGGTGAAGCAGAAGAAGCAGAAGAAGGAGAAGGAGAAGGTGAAGTCTGGAGGGTGAAGCAGAAGAAGCAGAAGAAGGAGAAGGAGAAGGTGAAGTCTGGAGGGAGAATCAGAAGAAGCAGAAGAAGGAGAAGGAGAAGGTGAAGTCTGGAGGGTGAATCAGAAGAAGCAGAAGAAGGAGAAGGAGAAGGTGAAGTCAGGAGGGTGAATCAGAAGAAGCAGAAGAAGGAGAAGGAGAAGGTGAATTTAGGAGGGTGAATCAGAAGAAGCAGAAGAAGGAGAAGGAGCAGGTGAAGTCAGGGGGGTGTAGCAGAAGAAGTAGAAGAAGGAGAAGGAGAAGGTGAAGTCAGGACGGTGAAGCAGAAGAAGCAGAAGAAGGAGAAGGAGATGGTGAAGCCTGGAGGGCGCAGCAGAAGAAGCAGAAGAAGGAGAAGGAGAAGGTGAAGTCTGGAGTGTGAAGCAGAAGAAGCAGAAGAAGGAGAAGGAGAAGGTGAAGTCTGGAGGGCGCAGCAGAAGAAGCAGAAGAAGGAGAATGAGAAGGTGAAGTCTGGAGGGTGAATCAGAAGAAGAAGAAGAAGGAGAAGGAGAAGGTGAAGTCTGGAGGGTGAATCAGAAGAAGTAGAAGAAGGAGAAGGAGAAGGTGAAGTCAGGAGGGTGAATCAGAAGAAGTAGAAGAAGGAGAAGGAGAAGGTGAAGTCAGGAGGGTGAATCAGAAGAAGCAGAAGAAGGAGAAGGAGAAGGTGAAGTCTGGAGGGCGAATCAGAAGAAACAGAAGAAGGAGAAGGAGAAGGTGAAGTCTGGAGGGTGAATCAGATGAAGCAGAAGAAGGAGAAGGAGAAGGTGAAGTCTGGAGGTTGAATCAGAAGAAGCAGAATAACGAGAAGGAGAAGGTGAAGTCTGGAGGGTGAATCAGAAGAAGCAGAATAAGGAGAAGGAGAAGGTGAAGTCTGGAGGGTGAATCAGAAGAAGCAGAAGAAGGAGAAGGAGAAGGTGAAGTCTGGAGGGTGAATCAGAAGAGGTAGAAGAAGGAGAAGGAGAAGGTGAAGTCTGGGGGTTGAAGCAGAAGAAGGAGAAGAAGGAGAAGGTGAAGTCAGGAGGGTGAATCAGAAGAAGTAGAAGAAGGAGAAGGAGAAGGTGAAGCCAGGAGGGTGAATCAGAAGAAGCAGAATAAGGAGAAGGAGAAGTGAAGTCTGGAGGGTGAATCAGAAGAAGCAGAAGAAGGAGAAGGAGAAGGTGAAGTCTGGAGGTTGAATCAGAAGAAGCAGAATAACGAGAAGGAGAAGGTGAAGTCTGGAGGGTGAATCAGAAGAAGCAGAATAAGGAGAAGGAGAAGGTGAAGTCTGGATAGTGAATCAGAAGAAGCAGAAGAAGGAGAAGGAGAAGGTGAAGTCTGGAGGGTGAATCAGAAGAGGTAGAAGAAGGAGAAGGAGAAGGTGAAGTCAGGAGTGTGAAGCAGAAGAAGCAGAAGAAGGAGAAGGAGAAGATGAAGTCTGGAGGGTGAATCAGAAGAAGTAGAAGAAGGAGAAGGAGAAGGTGAAGTCTGGAGGGTGAATCAGAAGAAGCAGAAGAAGGAGAAGGAGAAGGTGAAGTCTGGAGGGTGAATCAGAAGAAGCAGAATAAGGAGAAGGAGAAGGTGAAGTCTGGAGGGTGAATCAGAAGAAGCAGAAGAAGGAGAAGGAGAAGGTGAAGTCTGGAGGGTGAATCAGAAGAGGTAGAAGAAGGAGAAGGAGAAGGTGAAGTCTGGGGGGTGAAGCAGAAGAAGGAGAAGAAGGAGAAGGTGAAGTCAGGAGGGTGAATCAGAAGAAGTAGAAGAAGGAGAAGGAGAAGGTGAAGCCAGGAGGGTGAATCAGAAGAAGCAGAAGAAGGAGAAGGAGAAGGTGAAGTCAGGAGGGTGGATCAGAAGAAGTAGAAGAAGGAGAAGGAGAAGGTGCAGTCTGGAGGGTGAATCAGAAGAAGCAGAAGAAGGAGAAGGAGAAGGTGAAGTCTGGAGGTTGAATCAGAAGAAGCAGAATAACGAGAAGGAGAAGGTGAAGTCTGGAGGGTGAATCAGAAGAAGCAGAATAAGGAGAAGGAGAAGGTGAAGTCTGGAGGGTGAATCAGAAGAAGCAGAAGAAGGAGAAGGAGAAGGTGAAGTCTGGAGGGTGAATCAGAAGAGGTAGAAGAAGGAGAAGGAGAAGGTGAAGTCAGGAGGGTGAAGCAGAAGAAGCAGAAGAAGGAGAAGGAGAAGATGAAGTCTGGAGGGTGAATCAGAAGAAGTAGAAGAAGGAGAAGGAGAAGGTGAAGTCAGGAGGGTGAATCAGAAGAAGCAGAAGAAGGAGAAGGAGAAGGTGAAGTCTGGAGGTTGAATCAGAAGAAGCAGAATAACGAGAAGGAGAAGGTGAAGTCTGGAGGGTGAATCAGAAGAAGCAGAATAAGGAGAAGGAGAAGGTGAAGTCTGGAGGGTGAATCAGAAGAAGCAGAAGAAGGAGAAGGAGAAGGTGAAGTCTGGAGGGTGAATCAGAAGAGGTAGAAGAAGGAGAAGGAGAAGGTGAAGTCTGGAGGGTGAAGCAGAAGAAGGAGAAGAAGGAGAAGGAGAAGGTGAAGTCAGGAGGGTGTATCAGAAGAAGTAGAAGAAGGAGAAGGAGAAGGTGAAGCCAGGAGGGTGAATCAGAAGAAGCAGAAGAAGGAGAAGGAGAAGGTGAAGTCAGGAGGGTGGATCAGAAGAAGTAGAAGAAGGAGAAGGAGAAGGTGCAGTCTGGAGGGTGAATCAGAAGAAGCAGAAGAAGGAGAAGGAGAAGGTGAAGTCTGGAGGTTGAATCAGAAGAAGCAGAATAACGAGAAGGAGAAGGTGAAGTCTGGAGGGTGAATCAGAAGAAGCAGAATAAGGAGAAGGAGAAGGTGAAGTCTGGAGGGTGAATCAGAAGAAGCAGAAGAAGGAGAAGGAGAAGGTGAAGTCTGGAGGGTGAATCAGAAGAGGTAGAAGAAGGAGAAGGAGAAGGTGAAGTCAGGAGGGTGAAGCAGAAGAAGCAGAAGAAGGAGAAGGAGAAGATGAAGTCTGGAGGGTGAATCAGAAGAAGTAGAAGAAGGAGAAGGAGAAGGTGAAGTCTGGAGGGTGAATCAGAAGAAGCAGAAAAAGGAGAAGGAGAAGGTGAAGTCTGGAGGGTGAATCAGAAGAAGCAGAAGAAGGAGAAGGAGAAGGTGAAGTCTGGAGGGTGAATCAGAAGAAGCAGAATAAGGAGAAGGAGAAGGTGAAGTCTGGAGGGTGAATCAGAAGAAGCAGAAGAAGGAGAAGGAGAAGGTGAAGTCTGGAGGATGAATCAGAAGAAGTAGAAGAAGGAGAAGGAGAAGGTGAAGTCTGGAGGGTGAATCAGAAGAAGTAGAAGAAGGAGAAGGAGAAGGTGAAGTCTGGAGGGTGAATCAGAAGAAGTAGAAGAAGGAGAAGGAGAAGGTGAAGTCTGGAGGGTGAAGCAGAAGAAGTAGAAGAAGGAGAAGGAGAAGGTGAAGTCAGGAGGGTGAATCAGAAGAAGTAGAAGAAGGAGAAGGAGAAGGTGAAGTCAGGAGGGTGAAGCAGAAGAAGCAGAAGAAGGAGAAGGAGAAGGTGAAGTCTGGAGGGTGAAGCAGAAGAAGCAGAAGAAGGAGAAGGAGAAGGTGAAGTCTGGAGGGTGAATCAGAAGAAGCAGAAGAAAGAGAAGGAGAAGGTGAAGTCTGGAGGGTGAATCAGAAGAAGTAGAAGAAGGAGAAGGAGAAGGTGAAGTCTGGAGGGTGAATCAGAAGAAGCAGAAGAAGGAGAAGGAGAAGGTGAAGTCTGGAGAGTGAATCAGAAGAAGCAGAAGAAGGAGAAGGAAAAGGTGAAGTCTGGAGGGTGAATCAGAAGAAGCAGAAGAAGGAGAAGGAGAAGGTGAAGTCTGGAGGGTGAATCAGAAGAAGCAGAATAAGGAGAAGGAGAAGGTGAAGTCTGGAGGGTGAATCAGAAGAAGCAGAAGAAGGAGAAGGAGAAGGTGAAGTCTGGAGGGTGAATCAGAAGAAGCAGAAGAAGGAGAAGGAGAAGGTGAAGTCTGGAGGTTGAATCAGAAGAAGCAGAATAACGAGAAGGAGAAGGTGAAGTCTGGAGGGTGAATCAGAAGAAGCAGAATAAGGAGAAGGAGAAGTGAAGTCTGGAGGGTGAATCAGAAGATGTAGAAGAAGGAGAAGGAGAAGGTGAAGTCAGGAGGGTGAATCAGAAGAAGCAGAAGAAGGAGAAGGAGAAGGTGAAGTCTGGAGGGTGAATCAGAAGAATCAGAAGAAGGAGAAGGAGAAGGTGAAGTCTGGAGGGTGAATCAGAAGAAGTAGAAGAAGGAGAAGGAGAAGGTGAAGTCTGGAGGGTGAAGCAGAAGAAGGAGAAGAAGGAGAAGGAGAAGGTGAAGTCAGGAGGGTGTATCAGAAGAAGCAGAAGAAGGAGAAGGAGAAGGTGAAGTCTGGAGGGTGATTCAGAAGAAGCAGAATAAGGAGAAGGAGAAGGTGATGTCTGGAGGGTGATTCAGAAGAAGCAGAATAAGGAGAAGGAGAAGGTGATGTCTGGAGGGTGAATCAGAAGAAGCAGAAGAAGGAGAAGGAGAAGGTGAAGTCTGGAGGGTGAATCAGAAGAAGTAGAAGAAGGAGAAGGAGAAGGTGAAGTCTGGAGGGTGAATCAGAAGAAGTAGAAGAAGGAGAAGGAGAAGGTGAAGTCTGGAGGGTGAATCAGAAGAAGTAGAAGAAGGAGAAGGAGAAGGTGAAGTCTGGAGGGGGAAGCAGAAGAAGTAGAAGAAGGAGAAGGAGAAGGTGAAGTCAGGAGGGTGAATCAGAAGATGTAGAAGAAGGAGAAGGAGAAGGTGAAGTCAGGAGGGTGAATCAGAAGAAGCAGAAGAAGGAGAAGGAGAAGGTGAAGTCTGGAGGGTGAATCAGAAGAATCAGAAGAAGGAGAAGGAGAAGGTGAAGTCTGGAGGGTGAATCAGAAGAAGTAGAAGAAGGAGAAGGAGAAGGTGAAGTCTGGAGGGTGAAGCAGAAGAAGGAGAAGAAGGAGAAGGAGAAGGTGAAGTCAGGAGGGTGTATCAGAAGAAGTAGAAGAAGGAGAAGGAGAAGGTGAAGCCAGGAGGGTGAATCAGAAGAAGCAGAAGAAGGAGAAGGAGAAGGTGAAGTCAGGAGGGTGGATCAGAAGAAGTAGAAGAAGGAGAAGGAGAAGGTGCAGTCTGGAGGGTGAATCAGAAGAAGTAGAAGAAGGAGAAGGAGAAGGTGAAGTCTGGAGGGTGAATCAGAAGAAGCAGAAGAAGGAGAAGGAGAAGGTGAAGTCTGGAGGGTGAATCAGAAGAAGCAGAAGAAGGAGAAGGAAAAGGTGAAGTCTGGAGGGTGTATCAGAAGAAGCAGAAGAAGGAGAAGGAGAAGGTGAAGTCTGGAGGGTGAATCAGAAGAAGCAGAATAAGGAGAAGGAGAAGGTGAAGTCTGGAGGGTGAATCAGAAGAAGCAGAAGAAGGAGAAGGAGAAGGTGAAGTCTGGAGGGTGAATCAGAAGAAGTAGAAGAAGGAGAAGGAGAAGGTGAAGTCTGGAGGGTGAAGCAGAAGAAGTAGAAGAAGGAGAAGGAGAAGGTGAAGTCAGGAGGGTGAATCAGAAGAAGCAGAAGAAGGAGAAGGAGAAGGTGAAGTCTGGAGGGTGAATCAGAAGAATCAGAAGAAGGAGAAGGAGAAGATGAAGTCTGGAGGGTGAATCAGAAGATGCAGAAGAAAGAGAAGGAGAAGGTGAAGTCTGGAGGGTGAATCAGAAGAAGCAGAAGAAGGAGAAGGAGAAGGTGAAGTCTGGAGGGTGAATCAGAAGAGGTAGAAGAAGGAGAAGGAGAAGGTGAAGTCTGGGGGGTGAAGCAGAAGAAGGAGAAGAAGGAGAAGGTGAAGTCAGGAGGGTGAATCAGAAGAAGTAGAAGAAGGAGAAGGAGAAGGTGAAGCCAGGAGGGTGAATCAGAAGAAGCAGAAGAAGGAGAAGGAGAAGGTGAAGTCAGGAGGGTGGATCAGAAGAAGTAGAAGAAGGAGAAGGAGAAGGTGCAGTCTGGAGGGTGAATCAGAAGAAGCAGAAGAAGGAGAAGGAGAAGGTGAAGTCTGGAGGTTGAATCAGAAGAAGCAGAATAACGAGAAGGAGAAGGTGAAGTCTGGAGGGTGAATCAGAAGAAGCAGAATAAGGAGAAGGAGAAGGTGAAGTCTGGAGGGTGAATCAGAAGAAGCAGAAGAAGGAGAAGGAGAAGGTGAAGTCTGGAGGGTGAATCAGAAGAGGTAGAAGAAGGAGAAGGAGAAGGTGAAGTCAGGAGGGTGAAGCAGAAGAAGCAGAAGAAGTAGAAGGAGAAGATGAAGTCTGGAGGGTGAATCAGAAGAAGTAGAAGAAGGAGAAGGAGAAGGTGAAGTCAGGAGGGTGAATCAGAAGAAGCAGAAGAAGGAGAAGGAGAAGGTGAAGTCTGGAGGTTGAATCAGAAGAAGCAGAATAACGAGAAGGAGAAGGTGAAGTCTGGAGGGTGAATCAGAAGAAGCAGAATAAGGAGAAGGAGAAGGTGAAGTCTGGAGGGTGAATCAGAAGAAGCAGAAGAAGGAGAAGGAGAAGGTGAAGTCTGGAGGGTGAATCAGAAGAGGTAGAAGAAGGAGAAGGAGAAGGTGAAGTCTGGAGGGTGAAGCAGAAGAAGGAGAAGAAGGAGAAGGAGAAGGTGAAGTCAGGAGGGTGTATCAGAAGAAGTAGAAGAAGGAGAAGGAGAAGGTGAAGCCAGGAGGGTGAATCAGAAGAAGCAGAAGAAGGAGAAGGAGAAGGTGAAGTCAGGAGGGTGGATCAGAAGAAGTAGAAGAAGGAGAAGGAGAAGGTGCAGTCTGGAGGGTGAATCAGAAGAAGCAGAAGAAGGAGAAGGAGAAGGTGAAGTCTGGAGGTTGAATCAGAAGAAGCAGAATAACGAGAAGGAGAAGGTGAAGTCTGGAGGGTGAATCAGAAGAAGCAGAATAAGGAGAAGGAGAAGGTGAAGTCTGGAGGGTGAATCAGAAGAAGCAGAAGAAGGAGAAGGAGAAGGTGAAGTCTGGAGGGTGAATCAGAAGAGGTAGAAGAAGGAGAAGGAGAAGGTGAAGTCAGGAGGGTGAAGCAGAAGAAGCAGAAGAAGGAGAAGGAGAAGATGAAGTCTGGAGGGTGAATCAGAAGAAGTAGAAGAAGGAGAAGGAGAAGGTGAAGTCTGGAGGGTGAATCAGAAGAAGCAGAAGAAGGAGAAGGAGAAGGTGAAGTCTGGAGGTTGAATCAGAAGAAGCAGAATAACGAGAAGGAGAAGGTGAAGTCTGGAGGGTGAATCAGAAGAAGCAGAATAAGGAGAAGGAGAAGTGAAGTCTGGAGGGTGAATCAGAAGAAGCAGAAGAAGGAGAAGGAGAAGGTGAAGTCTGGAGGGTGAATCAGAAGAGGTAGAAGAAGGAGAAGGAGAAGGTGAAGTCTGGAGGGTGAAGCAGAAGAAGGAGAAGAAGGAGAAGGAGAAGGTGAAGTCAGGAGGGTGAATCAGAAGAAGTAGAAGAAGGAGAAGGAGAAGGTGAAGCCAGGAGGGTGAATCAGAAGAAGCAGAAGAAGGAGAAGGAGAAGGTGAAGTCTGGAGGGTGAATCAGAAGAATCAGAAGAAGGAGAAGGCGAAGGTGAAGTCTGGAGGGTGAATCAGAAGAATCAGAAGAAAGAGAAGGAGAAGGTGAAGTCTGGAGGCTGAAGCAGAAGAAACAGAAGAAGGAGAAGGAGAATGTGAAGACTGGAGGGTGAATCAGAAGAAGTAGAAGAAGGAGAAGGAGAAGGTGAAGTCTGGAGGGTGAATCAGAAGAAGTAGAAGAAGGAGAAGGAGAAGGTGAAGTCTGGAGGGGGAATCAGAAGAAGCAGAAGAAGGAGAAGGAGAAGGTGAAGTCTGGAGGGTGAATCAGAAGATGCAGAAGAAGGAGAAGGAGAAGATGAAGTCTGGAGGGTGAATCAGAAGAAGTAGAAGAAGGAGAAGGAGAAGGTGACGTCTGGAGGGTGAATCAGAAGAAGTAGAAGAAGGAGAAGGAGAAGGTGAAGTCTGGAGGGTGAATCAGAAGAAACAGAAGAAGGAGAAGGAGAAGGTGAAGTCTGGAGGGTGAATCAGAAGAAGTAGAAGAAGGAGAAGGAGAAGGTGTAGTCTGGAGGGTGAATCAGAAGAAGTAGACGAAGGAGAAGGAGAAGGTGAAGTCTGGAGGGTGAATCAGAAGAAGCAGAAGAAGGAGAAGGAGAAGATGAAGTCTGGAGGGTGAATCAGAAGAAGTAGAAGAAGGAGAAGGAGAAGGTGAAGTCTGGAGGGTGAATCAGAAGAAGCAGAAGAAGGAGAAGGAGAAGGTGAAGTCTGGAGGGTGAATCAGAAGAAGCAGAAGAAGGAGAAGGAGAAGGTGAAGTCTGGAGGGTGAATCAGAAGAAGCAGAATAAGGAGAAGGAGAAGGTGAAGTCTGGAGGGTGAATCAGAAGAAGCAGAAGAAGGAGAAGGAGAAGGTGATGTCTGGAGGATGAATCAGAAGAAGTAGAAGAAGGAGAAGGAGAAGGTGAAGTCTGGAGGGTGAATCAGAAGAAGTAGAAGAAGGAGAAGGAGAAGGTGAAGTCTGGAGGGTGAATCAGAAGAAGTAGAAGAAGGAGAAGGAGAAGGTGAAGTCTGGAGGGTGAAGCAGAAGAAGTAGAAGAAGGAGAAGGAGAAGGTGAAGTCAGGAGGGTGAATCAGAAGAAGTAGAAGAAGGAGAAGGAGAAGGTGAAGTCAGGAGGGTGAAGCAGAAGAAGGAGAAGGAGAAGGTGAAGTCTGGAGGGTGAAGCAGAAGAAGCAGAAGAAGGAGAAGGAGAAGGTGAAGTCTGAAGGGTGAATCAGAAGAAGCAGAAGAAAGAGAAGGAGAAGGTGAAGTCTGGAGGGTGAATCAGAAGAAGTAGAAGAAGGAGAAGGAGAAGGTGAAGTCTGGAGGGTGAATCAGAAGAAGCAGAAGAAGGAGAAGGAGAAGGTGAAGTCTGGAGGGTGAATCAGAAGAAGCAGAAGAAGGAGAAGGAAAAGGTGAAGTCTGGAGGCTGTATCAGAAGAAGCAGAAGAAGGAGAAGGAGAAGGTGAAGTCTGGAGGGTGAATCAGAAGAAGCAGAATAAGGAGAAGGAGAAGGTGAAGTCTGGAGGGTGAATCAGAAGAAGCAGAAGAAGGAGAAGGAGAAGGTGAAGTCTGGAGGGTGAATCAGAAGAAGTAGAAGAAGGAGAAGGAGAAGGTGAAGTCTGGAGGGTGAAGCAGAAGAAGTAGAAGAAGGAGAAGGAGAAGGTGAAGTCAGGAGGGTGAATCAGAAGAAGCAGAAGAAGGAGAAGGAGAAGGTGAAGTCTGGAGGGTGAATCAGAAGAATCAGAAGAAGGAGAAGGAGAAGATGAAGTCTGGAGGGTGAATCAGAAGATGCAGAAGAAAGAGAAGGAGAAGGTGAAGTCTGGAGGGTGAAGCAGAAGAAACAGAAGAAGGAGAAGGAGTAGGTGAAGACTGGAGGGTGAATCAGAAGAAGTAGAAGAAGAGAAGGAGAAGGTGAAGTCAGGAGAGTGAAACAGAAGAAGCAGAAGAAGGAGAAGGAGAAGGTGAAGTCTGGAGGGCGAAGCAGAAGAAGCAGAAGAAGGAGAAGGAGAAGGTGAAGTCTGGGGGGTGAAGCAGAAGAAGCAGAAGAAGGAGAAGGAGTAGGTGAAGTCTGGAGGGTGAATCAGAAGAAGTAGAAGAAGGAGAAGGAGAAGGTGAAGTCTGGAGGGTGAATCAGAAGAGGTAGAAGAAGGAGAAGGAGAAGGTGAAGTCAGGAGGGTGAAGCAGAAGAAGCAGAAGAAGGAGAAGGAGAAGATGAAGTCTGGAGGGCGAATCAGAAGAAGTAGAAGAAGGAGAAGGAGAAGGTGAAGTCTGGAGGGTGAATCAGAAGAAGCAGAAGAAGGAGAAGGAGAAGGTGAAGTCTGGAGGGTGAATCAGAAGAAGCAGAAGAAGGAGAAGGAGAAGGTGAAGTCTGGAGGGTGAATCAGAAGAAGCAGAATAAGGAGAAGGAGAAGGTAAAGTCTGGAGGGTGAATCAGAAGAGGTAGAAGAAGGAGAAGGAGAAGGTGAAGTCTGGAGGGTGAAGCAGAAGAAGTAGAAGAAGGAGAAGGAGAAGGTGAAGTCAGGAGGGTGAATCAGAAGAAGTAGAAGAAGGAGAAGGAGAAGGTGAAGTCAGGAGGGTGAAGCAGAAGAAGCAGAAGAAGGAGAAGGAGAAGGTGAAGTCTGGAGGGTGAAGCAGAAGAAGCAGAAGAAGGAGAAGGAGAAGGTGAAGTCTGGAGGGTGAATCAGAAGAAGCAGAAGAAAGAGAAGGAGAAGGTGAAGTCTGGAGGGTGAATCAGAAGAAGTAGAAGAAGGAGAAGGAGAAGGTGAAGTCTGGAGGGTGAATCAGAAGAAGCAGAAGAAGGAGAAGGAGAAGGTGAAGTCTGGAGAGTGAATCAGAAGAAGCAGAAGGAGAAGGAAAAGGTGAAGTCTGGAGGGTGAATCAGAAGAAGCAGAAGAAGGAGAAGGAGAAGGTGAAGTCTGGAGGGTGAATCAGAAGAAGCAGAATAAGGAGAAGGAGAAGGTGAAGTCTGGAGGGTGAATCAGAAGAAGCAGAAGAAGGAGAAGGAAAAGGTGAAGTCTGGAGGGTGAATCAGAAGAAGCAGAAGAAGGAGAAGGTGAAGTCTGGAGGTTGAATCAGAAGAAGCAGAATAACGAGAAGGAGAAGCTGAAGTCTGGAGGGTGAATCAGAAGAAGCAGAATAAGGAGAAGGAGAAGGTGAAGTCTGGAGGGTGAATCAGAAGAAGCAGAAGAAGGAGAAGGAGAAGGTGAAGTCTGGAGGGTGAATCAGAAGAGGTAGAAGAAGGAGAAGGAGAAGGTGAAGTCTGGAGGGTGAAGCAGAAGAAGGAGAAGAAGGAGAAGGAGAAGGTGAAGTCAGGAGGGTGAATCAGAAGAAGTAGAAGAAGGAGAAGGAGAAGGTGAAGCCAGGAGGGTGAGTCAGAAGAAGCAGAAGAAGGAGAAGGAGAAGGTGAAGTCTGGAGGGTGAATCAGAAGATTCAGAAGAAGGAGAAGGCGAAGGTGAAGTCTGGAGGGTGAATCAGAAGAATCAGAAGAAAGAGAAGGAGAAGGTGAAGTCTGGAGGCTGAAGCAAAAGAAACAGAAGAAGGAGAAGGAGAATGTGAAGACTGGAGGGTGAATCAGAAGAAGTAGAAGAAGGAGAAGGAGAAGGTGAAGTCTGGAGGGTGAATCAGAAGAAGTAGAAGAAGGAGAAGGAGAAGGTGAAGTCTGGAGGGTGAATCAAAAGAAGCAGAAGAAGGAGAAGGAGAAGGTGAAGTCTGGAGGGTGAATCAGAAGATGCAGAAGAAGGAGAAGGAGAAGATGAAGTCTGGAGGGTGAATCAGAAGAAGTAGAAGAAGGAGAAGGAGAAGGTGAAGTCTGGAGGGTGAATCAGAAGAAGTAGAAGAAGGAGAAGGAGAAGGTGAAGTCTGGAGGGTGAATCAGAAGAAACAGAAGAAGGAGAAGGAGAAGGTGAAGTCTGGAGGGTGAATCAGAAGAAGTAGAAGAAGGAGAAGGAGAAGGTGAAGTCTGGAGGGTGAATCAGAAGAAACAGAAGAAGGAGAAGGAGAAGGTGAAGTCTGGAGGGTGAATCAGAAGAAGTAGAAGAAGGAGAAGGAGAAGGTGTAGTCTGCAGGGTGAATCAGAAGAAGTAGACGAAGGAGAAGGAGAAGGTGAAGTCTGGAGGGTGAATCAGAAGAAGCAGAAGAAGGAGAAGGAGAAGATGAAGTCTGGAGGGTGAATCAGAAGAAGTAGAAGAAGGAGAAGGAGAAGGTGAAGTCTGGAGGGTGAATCAGAAGAAGCAGAAGAAGGAGAAGGAGAAGGTGAAGTCTGGAGGGTGAATCAGAAGAAGCAGAAGAAGGAGAAGGAGAAGGTGAAGTCTGGAGGGTGAATCAGAAGAAGCAGAATAAGGAGAAGGAGAAGGTGAAGTCTGGAGGGTGAATCAGAAGAAGCAGAAGAAGGAGAAGGAGAAGGTGAAGTCTGGAGGATGAATCAGAAGAAGTAGAAGAAGGAGAAGGAGAAGGTGAAGTCTGGAGGGTGAATCAGAAGAAGTAGAAGAAGGAGAAGGAGAAGGTGAAGTCTGGAGGGTGAATCAGAAGAAGTAGAAGAAGGAGAAGGAGAAGGTGAAGTCTGGAGGGTGAAGCAGAAGAAGTAGAAGAAGGAGAAGGAGAAGGTGAAGTCAGGAGGGTGAATCAGAAGAAGTAGAAGAAGGAGAAGGAGAAGGTGAAGTCAGGAGGGTGAAGCAGAAGAAGCAGAAGAAGGAGAAGGAGAAGGTGAAGTCTGGAGGGTGAAGCAGAAGAAGCAGAAGAAGGAGAAGGAGAAGGTGAAGTCTGGAGGGTGAATCAGAAGAAGCAGAAGAAAGAGAAGGAGAAGGTGAAGTCTGGAGGGTGAATCAGAAGAAGTAGAAGAAGGAGAAGGAGAAGGTGAAGTCTGGAAGGTGAATCAGAAGAAGCAGAAGAAGGAGAAGGAGAAGGTGAAGTCTGGAGAGTGAATCAGAAGAAGCAGAAGAAGGAGAAGGAAAAGGTGAAGTCTGGAGGGTGAATCAGAAGAAGCAGAAGAAGGAGAAGGAGAAGGTGAAGTCTGGAGGGTGAATCAGAAGAAGCAGAATAAGGAGAAGGAGAAGGTGAAGTCTGGAGGGTGAATCAGAAGAAGCAGAAGAAGGAGAAGGAAAAGGTGAAGTCTGGAGGGTGAATCAGAAGAAGCAGAAGAAGGAGAAGGAGAAGGTGAAGTCTGGAGGTTGAATCAGAAGAAGCAGAATAACGAGAAGGAGAAGGTGAAGTCTGGAGGGTGAATCAGAAGAAGCAGAATAAGGAGAAGGAGAAGGTGAAGTCTGGAGGGTAAATCAGAAGAAGCAGAAGAAGGAGAAGGAGAAGGTGAAGTCTGGAGGGTGAATCAGAAGAGGTAGAAGAAGGAGAAGGAGAAGGTGAAGTCTGGAGGGTGAAGCAGAAGAAGGAGAAGAAGGAGAAGGAGAAGGTGAAGTCAGGAGGGTGAATCAGAAGAAGTAGAAGAAGGAGAAGGAGAAGGTGAAGCCAGGAGGGTGAATCAGAAGAAGCAGAAGAAGGAGAAGGAGAAGGTGATGTCTGGAGGGTGAATCAGAAGAATCAGAAGAAGGAGAAGGCGAAGGTGAAGTCTGGAGGGTGAATCAGAAGAATCAGAAGAAAGAGAAGGAGAAGGTGAAGTCTGGAGGCTGAAGCAGAAGAAGTAGAAGAAGGAGAAGGAGAAGGTGAAGTCTGGAGGCTGAAGCAGAAGAAGTAGAAGAAGGAGAAGGAGAAGGTGAAGTCTGGAGGGTGAATCAGAAGAAGTAGAAGAAGGAGAAGGAGAAGGTGAAGTCTGGAGGGTGAATCAGAAGAAGCAGAAGAAGGAGAAGGAGAAGGTGAAGTCTGGAGGGTGAATCAGAAGATGCAGAAGAAGGAGAAGGAGAAGATGAAGTCTGGAGGGTGAATCAGAAGAAGTAGAAGAAGGAGAAGGAGAAGGTGAAGTCTGGAGGGTGAATCAGAAGAAGTAGAAGAAGGAGAAGGAGAAGGTGTAGTCTGGAGGGTGAATCAGAAGAAGTAGACGAAGGAGAAGGAGAAGGTGAAGTCTGGAGGGTGAATCAGAAGAAGCAGAAGAAGGAGAAGGAGAAGATGAAGTCTGGAGGGTGAATCAGAAGAAGTAGAAGAAGGAGAAGGAGAAGGTGAAGTCTGGAGGGTGAATCAGAAGAAGCAGAAGAAGGAGAAGGAGAAGGTGAAGTCTGGAGGGTGAATCAGAAGAAGCAGAAGAAGGAGAAGGAGAAAGTGAAGTCTGGAGGGTGAATCAGAAGAAGCAGAATAAGGAGAAGGAGAAGGTGAAGTCTGGAGGGTGAATCAGAAGAAGCAGAAGAAGGAGAAGGAGAAGGTGAAGTCTGGAGGATGAATCAGAAGAAGTAGAAGAAGGAGAAGGAGAAGGTGAAGTCTGGAGGGTGAATCAGAAGAAGTAGAAGAAGGAGAAGGAGAAGGTGAAGTCTGGAGGGTGAATCAGAAGAAGTAGAAGAAGGAGAAGGAGAAGGTGAAGTCTGGAGGGTGAAGCAGAAGAAGTAGAAGAAGGAGAAGGAGAAGGTGAAGTCAGGAGGGTGAATCAGAAGAAGTAGAAGAAGGAGAAGGAGAAGGTGAAGTCTGGAGGGTGAAGCAGAAGAAGTAGAAGAAGGAGAAGGAGAAGGTGAAGTCAGGAGGGTGAATCAGAAGAAGCAGAAGAAGGAGAAGGAGAAGGTGAAGTCTGGAGGGTGAATCAGAAGAATCAGAAGAAGGAGAAGGAGAAGATGAAGTCTGGAGGGTGAATCAGAAGATGCAGAAGAAAGAGAAGGAGAAGGTGAAGTCTGGAGGGTGAAGCAGAAGAAACAGAAGAAGGAGAAGGAGTAGGTGAAGACTGGAGTGTGAATCAGAAGAAGTAGAAGAAGGAGAAGGAGAAGGTGAAGTCTGGAGGGTGAATCAGACGAAGTAGAAGAAGGAGAAGGAGAAGGTGAAATCTGGAGGGTGAATCAGAAGAAGCAGAAGAAGGAGAAGGAGAAGGTGAAGTTAGGAGGGTGAATCAGAAGAAGCAGAAGAAGGAGAAGGAGCAGGTGAAGTCAGGGGGGTGAAGCAGAAGAAGTAGAAGAAGGAGAAGGAGAAGGTGAAGTCAGGACGGTGAAGCAGAAGAAGCAGAAGAAGGAGAAGGAGAAGGTGAAGTCTGGAGGGTGAAGCAGAAGAAGCAGAAGAAGGAGAAGGAGAGGGTGAAGTCTGGAGGGTGAATCAGAAGAAGTAGAAGAAGGAGAAGGAGAAGGTGAAGTCAGGAGAGTGAAGCAGAAGAAGCAGAAGAAGGAGAAGGAGAAGGTGAAGTCTGGAGGGCGAAGCAGAAGAAGCAGAAGAAGGAGAAGGAGAAGGTGAAGTCTAGGGGGTGAAGCAGAAGAAGCAGAAGAAGGAGAAGGAGTAGGTGAAGTCTGGAGGGTGAACCAGAAGAAGTAGAAGAAGGAGAAGGAGAAGGTGAAGTCTGGAGGGTGAATCAGAAGAGGTAGAAGAAGGAGAAGGAGAAGGTGAAGTCAGGAGGGTGAAGCAGAAGAAGCAGAAGAAGGAGAAGGAGAAGATGAAGTCTGGAGGGTGAATCAGAAGAAGTAGAAGAAGGAGAAGGAGAAGGTGAAGTCTGGAGGGTGAATCAGAAGAAGCAGAAGAAGGAGAAGGAGAAGGTGAAGTCTGGAGGGTGAATCAGAAGAAGCAGAAGAAGGAGAAGGAGAAGGTGAAGTCTGGAGGGTGAATCAGAAGAAGCAGAATTAGGAGAAGGAGAAGGTGAAGTCTGGAGGGTGAATCAGAAGAAGTAGAAGAAGCAGAAGGAGAAGGTGAAGTCTGGAGGGTGAATCAGAAGAAGCAGAAGAAGGAGAAGGAGAAGGTGAAGTCTGGAGGGTGAATCAGAAGAAGCAGAATAAGGAGAAGGAGAAGGTGAAGTCTGGAGGGTGAATCAGAAGAAGCAGAAGAAGGAGAAGGAGAAGGTGAAGTCTGGAGGATGAATCAGAAGAAGTAGAAGAAGGAGAAGGAGAAGGTGAAGTCTGGAGGGTGAATCAGAAGAAGTAGAAGAAGGAGAAGGAGAAGGTGAAGTCTGGAGGGTGAATCAGAAGAAGTAGAAGAAGGAGAAGGAGAAGGTGAAGTCTGGAGGGTGAAGCAGAAGAAGTAGAAGAAGGAGAAGGAGAAGGTGAAGTCAGGAGGGTGAATCAGAAGAAGTAGAAGAAGGAGAAGGAGAAGGTGAAGTCTGGAGGGTGAAGCAGAAGAAGTAGAAGAAGGAGAAGGAGAAGGTGAAGTCAGGAGGGTGAATCAGAAGAAGCAGAAGAAGGAGAAGGAGAAGGTGAAGTCTGGAGGGTGAATCAGAAGAATCAGAAGAAGGAGAAGGAGAAGATGAAGTCTGGAGGGTGAATCAGAAGATGCAGAAGAAAGAGAAGGAGAAGGTGAAGTCTGGAGGGTGAAGCAGAAGAAACAGAAGAAGGAGAAGGAGTAGGTGAAGACTGGAGGGTGAATCAGAAGAAGTAGAAGAAGGAGAAGGAGAAGGTGAAGTCTGGAGGGTGAATCAGACGAAGTAGAAGAAGGAGAAGGAGAAGGTGAAATCTGGAGGGTGAATCAGAAGAAGCAGAAGAAGGAGAAGGAGAAGGTGAAGTTAGGAGGGTGAATCAGAAGAAGCAGAAGAAGGAGAAGGAGCAGGTGAAGTCAGGGGGGTGAAGCAGAAGAAGTAGAAGAAGGAGAAGGAGAAGGTGAAGTCAGGACGGTGAAGCAGAAGAAGCAGAAGAAGGAGAAGGAGAAGGTGAAGTCTGGAGGGTGAAGCAGAAGAAGCAGAAGAAGGAGAAGGAGAGGGTGAAGTCTGGAGGGTGAATCAGAAGAAGTAGAAGAAGGAGAAGGAGAAGGTGAAGTCAGGAGAGTGAAGCAGAAGAAGCAGAAGAAGGAGAAGGAGAAGGTGAAGTCTGGAGGGCGAAGCAGAAGAAGCAGAAGAAGGAGAAGGAGAAGGTGAAGTCTGGGGGGTGAAGCAGAAGAAGCAGAAGAAGGAGAAGGGGTAGGTGAAGTCTGGAGGGTGAATCAGAAGAAGTAGAAGAAGGAGAAGGAGAAGGTGAAGTCTGGAGGGTGAATCAGAAGAGGTAGAAGAAGGAGAAGGAGAAGGTGAAGTCAGGAGGGTGAAGCAGAAGAAGCAGAAGAAGGAGAAGGAGAAGATGAAGTCTGGAGGGTGAATCAGAAGAAGTAGAAGAAGGAGAAGGAGAAGGTGAAGTCTGGAGGGTGAATCAGAAGAAGCAGAAGAAGGAGAAGGAGAAGGTGAAGTCTGGAGGGTGAATCAGAAGAAGCAGAAGAAGGAGAAGGAGAAGGTGAAGTCTGGAGGGTGAATCAGAAGAAGCAGAATAAGGAGAAGGAGAAGGTGAAGTCTGGAGGGTGAATCAGAAGAAGCAGAAGAAGGAGAAGGAGAAGGTGAAGTCTGGAGGATGAATCAGAAGAAGTAGAAGAAGGAGAAGGAGAAGGTGAAGTCTGGAGGGTGAATCAGAAGAAGTAGAAGAAGGAGAAGGAGAAGGTGAAGTCTGGAGGGTGAATCAGAAGAAGTAGAAGAAGGAGAAGGAGAAGGTGAAGTCTGGAGGGTGAAGCAGAAGAAGTAGAAGAAGGAGAAGGAGAAGGTGAAGTCAGGAGGGTGAATCAGAAGAAGTAGAAGAAGGAGAAGGAGAAGGTGAAGTCAGGAGGGTGAAGCAGAAGAAGCAGAAGAAGGAGAAGGAGAAGGTGAAGTCTGGAGGGTGAAGCAGAAGAAGCAGAAGAAAGAGAAGGAGAAGGTGAAGTCTGGAGGGTGAATCAGAAGAAGTAGAAGAAGGAGAAGGAGAAGGTGAAGTCTGGAGGGTGAATCAGAAGAAGCAGAAGAAGGAGAAGGAGAAGGTGAAGTCTGGAGAGTGAATCAGAAGAAGCAGAAGAAGGAGAAGGAAAAGGTGAAGTCTGGAGGGTGAATCAGAAGAAGCAGAAGAAGGAGAAGGAGAAGGTGAAGTCTGGAGGGTGAATCAGAAGAAGCAGAATAAGGAGAAGGAGAAGGTGAAGTCTGGAGTGTGAATCAGAAGAAGCAGAAGAAGGAGAAGGAAAAGGTGAAGTCTGGAGGGTGAATCAGAAGAAGCAGAAGAAGGAGAAGGAGAAGGTGAAGTCTGGAGGTTGAATCAGAAGAAGCAGAATAACGAGAAGGAGAAGGTGAAGTCTGGAGGGTGAATCAGAAGAAGCAGAATAAGGAGAAGGAGAAGGTGAAGTCTGGAGGGTGAATCAGAAGAAGCAGAAAAGGAGAAGGAGAAGGTGAAGTCTGGAGGGTGAATCAGAAGAGGTAGAAGAAGGAGAAGGAGAAGGTGAAGTCTGGAGGGTGAAGCAGAAGAAGGAGAAGAAGGAGAAGGAGAAGGTGAAGTCAGGAGGGTGAATCAGAAGAAGTAGAAGAAGGAGAAGGAGAAGGTGAAGCCAGGAGGGTGAATCAAAAGAAGCAGAAGAAGGAGAAGGAGAAGGTGAAGTCTGGAGGGTGAATCAGAAGAATCAGAAGAAGGAGAAGGCGAAGGTGAAGTCTGGAGGGTGAATCAGAAGAATCAGAAGAAAGAGAAGGAGAAGGTGAAGTCTGGAGGCTGAAGCAGAAGAAACAGAAGAAGGAGAAGGAGAATGTGAAGACTGGAGGGTGAATCAGAAGAAGTAGAAGAAGGAGAAGGAGAAGGTGAAGTCTGGAGGGTGAATCAGAAGAAGTAGAAGAAGGAGAAGGAGAAGGTGAAGTCTGGAGGGTGAATCAGAAGAAGCAGAAGAAGGAGAAGGAGAAGGTGAAGTCTGGAGGGTGAATCAGAAGATGCAGAAGAAGGAGAAGGAGAAGATGAAGTCTGGAGGGTGAATCAGAAGAAGTAGAAGAAGGAGAAGGAGAAGGTGAAGTCTGGAGGGTGAATCAGAAGAAGTAGAAGAAGGAGAAGGAGAAGGTGAAGTCTGGAGGGTGAATCAGAAGAAACAGAAGAAGGAGAAGGAGAAGGTGAAGTCTGGAGGGTGAATCAGAAGAAGTAGAAGAAGGAGAAGGAGAAGGTGAAGTCTGGAGGGTGAATCAGAAGAAACAGAAGAAGGAGAAGGAGAAGGTGAAGTCTGGTGGGTGAATCAGAAGAAGTAGAAGAAGGAGAAGGAGAAGGTGTAGTCTGGAGGGTGAATCAGAAGAAGTAGACGAAGGAGAAGGAGAAGGTGAAGTCTGGAGGGTGAATCAGAAGATGCAGAAGAAGGAGAAGGAGAAGATGAAGTCTGGAGGGTGAATCAGAAGAAGTAGAAGAAGGAGAAGGAGAAGGTGAAGTCTGGAGGGTGAATCAGAAGAAGCAGAAGAAGGAGAAGGAGAAGGTGAAGTCTGGAGGGTGAATCAGAAGAAGCAGAAGAAGGAGAAGGAGAAGGTGAAGTCTGGAGGGTGAATCAGAAGAAGCAGAATAAGGAGAAGGAGAAGGTGAAGTCTGGAGGGTGAATCAGAAGAAGCAGAATAAGGAGAAGGAGAAGGTGAAGTCTGGAGGGTGAATCAGAAGAAGCAGAAGAAGGAGAAGGAAAAGGTGAAGTCTGGAGGGTGAATCAGAGGAAGCAGAAGAAGGAGAAGGAGAAGGTGAAGTCTGGAGGTTGAATCAGAAGAAGCAGAATAACGAGAAGGAGAAGGTGAAGTCTGGAGGGTGAATCAGAAGAAGCAGAATAAGGAGAAGGAGAAGGTGAAATCTGGAGGGTGAATCAGAAGAAGCAGAAGAAGGAGAAGGAGAAGGTGAAGTCTGGAGGGTGAATCAGAAGAGGTAGAAGAAGGAGAAGGAGTAGGTGAAGTCTGGAGGGTGAAGCAGAAGAAGGAGAAGAAGGAGAAGGAGAAGGTGAAGTCAGGAGGGTGAATCAGAAGAAGTAGAAGAAGGAGAAGGAGAAGGTGAAGCCAGGAGGGTGAATCAGAAGAAGCAGAAGAAGGAGAAGGAGAAGGTGAAGTCTGGAGGGTGAATCAGAAGAATCAGAAGAAGGAGAAGGCGAAGGTGAAGTCTGGAGGGTGAATCAGAAGAATCAGAAGAAAGAGAAGGAGAAGGTGAAGTCTGGAGGCTGAAGCAGAAGAAACAGAAGAAGGAGAAGGAGAATGTGAAGACTGGAGGGTGAATCAGAAGAAGTAGAAGAAGGAGAAGGAGAAGGTGAAGTCTGGAGGGTGAATCAGAAGAAGTAGAAGAAGGAGAAGGAGAAGGTGAAGTCTGGAGGGTGAATCAGAAGAAGCAGAAGAAGGAGAAGGAGAAGGTGAAGTCTGGAGGGTGAATCAGAAGATGCAGAAGAAGGAGAAGGAGAAGATGAAGTCTGGAGGGTGAATCAGAAGAAGTAGAAGAAGGAGAAGGAGAAGGTGAAGTCTGGAGGGTGAATCAGAAGAAGTAGAAGAAGGAGAAGGAGAAGGTGAAGTCTGGAGGGTGAATCAGAAGAAACAGAAGAAGGAGAAGGAGAAGGTGAAGTCTGGAGGGTGAATCAGAAGAAGTAGAAGAAGGAGAAGGAGAAGGTGAAGTCTGGAGGGTGAATCAGAAGAAACAGAAGAAGGAGAAGGAGAAGGTGAAGTCTGGTGGGTGAATCAGAAGAAGTAGAAGAAGGAGAAGGAGAAGGTGTAGTCTGGAGGGTGAATCAGAAGAAGTAGACGAAGGAGAAGGAGAAGGTGAAGTCTGGAGGGTGAATCAGAAGATGCAGAAGAAGGAGAAGGAGAAGATGAAGTCTGGAGGGTGAATCAGAAGAAGTAGAAGAAGGAGAAGGAGAAGGTGAAGTCTGGAGGGTGAATCAGAAGAAGCAGAAGAAGGAGAAGGAGAAGGTGAAGTCTGGAGGGTGAATCAGAAGAAGCAGAAGAAGGAGAAGGAGAAGGTGAAGTCTGGAGGGTGAATCAGAAGAAGCAGAATAAGGAGAAGGAGAAGGTGATGTCTGGAGGGTGAATCAGAAGAAGCAGAAGAAGGAGAAGGAGAAGGTGAAGTCTGGAGGATGAATCAGAAGAAGTAGAAGAAGGAGAAGGAGCAGGTGAAGTCTGGAGGGTGAATCAGAAGAAGTAGAAGAAGGAGAAGGAGAAGGTGAAGTCTGGAGGGTGAATCAGAAGAAGTAGAAGAAGGAGAAGGAGAAGGTGAAGTCTGGAGGGTGAAGCAGAAGAAGTAGAAGAAGGAGAAGGAGAAGGTGAAGTCAGGAGGGTGAATCTGAAGAAGTAGAAGAAGGAGAAGGAGAAGGTGAAGTCAGGAGGGTGAAGCAGAAGAAGCAGAAGAAGGAGAAGGAGAAGGTGAAGTCTGGAGGGTGAAGCAGAAGAAGCAGAAGAAGGAGAAGGAGAAGGTGAAGTCTGGAGGGTGAATCAGAAGAAGCAGAAGAAAGAGAAGGAGAAGGTGAAGTCTGGAGGGTGAATCAGAAGAAGTAGAAGAAGGAGAAGGAGAAGGCGAAGTCTGGAGGGTGAATCAGAAGAAGCAGAAGAAGGAGAAGGAGAAGGTGAAGTCTGGAGGGTGAATCAGAAGAAGCAGAAGAAGGAGAAGGAAAAGGT
Source organism: Somniosus microcephalus (assembly GCF_052327205.1). Lineage (NCBI taxonomy): Eukaryota > Metazoa > Chordata > Chondrichthyes > Squaliformes > Somniosidae > Somniosus > Somniosus microcephalus. Next base: position 405,378 of record NW_028225422.1, on the reverse strand, counting down.
GAAGTCTGGAGGGTGAATCAGAAGAAGCAGAAGAAGGAGAAGGAGAAGGTGAAGTCTGGAGGGTGAATCAGAAGAAGCAGAATAAGGAGAAGGAGAAGGTGAAGTCTGGAGGGTGAATCAGAAGAAGCAGAAGAAGGAGAAGGAGAAGGTGAAGTCTGGAGGGTGAATCAGAAGAAGTAGAAGAAGGAGAAGGAGAAGGTGAAGTCTGGAGGGTGAATCAGAAGAAGTAGAAGAAGCAGAAGGAGAAGGTGAAGTCTGGAGGGTGAATCAGAAGAAGCAGAAGAAGGAGAAGGAGAAGGTGAAGTCTGGAGGGTGAATCAGAAGAAGCAGAATAAGGAGAAGGAGAAGGTGAAGTCTGGAGGGTGAATCAGAAGAAGCAGAAGAAGGAGAAGGAGAAGGTGAAGTCTGGATGATGAATCAGAAGAAGTAGAAGAAGGAGAAGAAGAAGGTGAAGTCTGGAGGGTGAATCAGAAGAAGTAGAAGAAGGAGAAGGAGAAGGTGAAGTCTGGAGGGTGAATCAGAAGAAGTAGAAGAAGGAGAAGGAGAAGGTGAAGTCTGGAGGGTGAAGCAGAAGAAGTAGAAGAAGGAGAAGGAGAAGGTGAAGTCAGGAGGGTGAATCAGAAGAAGTAGAAGAAGGAGAAGGAGAAGGTGAAGTCTGGAGGGTGAAGCAGAAGAAGTAGAAGAAGGAGAAGGAGAAGGTGAAGTCAGGAGGGTGAATCAGAAGAAGCAGAAGAAGGAGAAGGAGAAGGTGAAGTCTGGAGGGTGAATCAGAAGAATCAGAAGAAGGAGAAGGAGAAGATGAAGTCTGGAGGGTGAATCAGAAGATGCAGAAGAAAGAGAAGGAGAAGGTGAAGTCTGGAGGGTGAAGCAGAAGAAACAGAAGAAGGAGAAGGAGTAGGTGAAGACTGGAGGGTGAATCAGAAGAAGTAGAAGAAGGAGAAGGAGAAGGTGAAGTCTGGAGGGTGAATCAGACGAAGTAGAAGAAGGAGAAGGAGAAGGTGAAATCTGGAGGGTGAATCAGAAGAAGCAGAAGAAGGAGAAGGAGAAGGTGAAGTTAGGAGGGTGAGTCAGAAGAAGCAGAAGAAGGAGAAGGAGCAGGTGAAGTCAGGGGGGTGAAGCAGAAGAAGTAGAAGAAGGAGAAGGAGAAGGTGAAGTCAGGACGGTGAAGCAGAAGAAGCAGAAGAAGGAGAAGGAGAAGGTGAAGTCTGGAGGGTGAAGCAGAAGAAGCAGAAGAAGGAGAAGGAGAGGGTGAAGTCTGGAGGGTGAATCAGAAGAAGTAGAAGAAGGAGAAGGAGAAGGTGAAGTCAGGAGAGTGAAGCAGAAGAAGCAGAAGAAGGAGAAGGAGAAGGTGAAGTCTGGAGGGCGAAGCAGAAGAAGCAGAAGAAGGAGAAGGAGAAGGTGAAGTCTGGGGGGTGAAGCAGAAGAAGCAGAAGAAGGAGAAGGAGTAGGTGAAGTCTGGAGGGTGAATCAGAAGAAGTAGAAGAAGGAGAAGGAGAAGGTGAAGTCTGGAGGGTGAATCAGAAGAGGTAGAAGAAGGAGAAGGAGAAGGTGAAGTCAGGAGGGTGAAGCAGAAGAAGCAGAAGAAGGAGAAGGAGAAGATGAAGTCTGGAGGGTGAATCAGAAGAAGTAGAAGAAGGAGAAGGAGAAGGTGAAGTCTGGAGGGTGAATCAGAAGAAGCAGAAGAAGGAGAAGTTGAAGGTGAAGTCTGGAGGGTGAATCAGAAGAAGCAGAAGAAGGAGAAGGAGAAGGTGAAGTCTGGAGGGTGAATCAGAAGAAGCAGAATAAGGAGAAGGAGAAGGTGAAGTCTGGAGGGTGAATCAGAAGAAGCAGAAGAAGGAGAAGGAGAAGGTGAAGTCTGGAGGATGAATCAGAAGAAGTAGAAGAAGGAGAAGGAGAAGGTGAAGTCTGGAGGGTGAATCAGAAGAAGTAGAAGAAGGAGAAGGAGAAGGTGAAGTCTGGAGGGTGAATCAGAAGAAGTAGAAGAAGGAGAAGGAGAAGGTGAAGTCTGGAGGGTGAAGCAGAAGAAGTAGAAGAAGGAGAAGGAGAAGGTGAAGTCAGGAGGGTGAATCAGAAGAAGTAGAAGAAGGAGAAGGAGAAGGTGAAGTCAGGAGGGTGAAGCAGAAGAAGCAGAAGAAGGAGAAGGAGAAGGTGAAGTCTGGAGGGTGAAGCAGAAGAAGCAGAAGAAGGAGAAGGAGAAGGTGAAGTCTGGAGGGTGAATCAGAAGAAGCAGAAGAAAGAGAAGGAGAAGGTGAAGTCTGGAGGGTGAATCAGAAGAAGTAGAAGAAGGAGAAGGAGAAGGTGAAGTCTGGAGGGTGAATCAGAAGAAGCAGAAGAAGGAGAAGGAGAAGGTGAAGTCTGGAGAGTGAATCAGAAGAAGCAGAAGAAGGAGAAGGAAAAGATGAAGTCTGGAGGGTGAATCAGAAGAAGCAGAAGAAGGAGAAGGAGAAGGTGAAGTCTGGAGGGTGAATCAGAAGAAGCAGAATAAGGAGAAGGAGAAGGTGAAGTCTGGAGGGTGAATCAGAAGAAGCAGAAGAAGGAGAAGGAAAAGGTGAAGTCTGGAGGGTGAATCAGAAGAAGCAGAAGAAGGAGAAGGAGAAGGTGAAGTCTGGAGGTTGAATCAGAAGAAGCAGACTAACGAGAAGGAGAAGGTGAAGTCTGGAGGGTGAATCAGAAGAAGCAGAATAAGGAGAAGGAGAAGGTGAAGTCTGGAGGGTGAATCAGAAGAAGCAGAAGAAGGAGAAGGAGAAGGTGAAGTCTGGAGGGTGAATCAGAAGAGGTAGAAGAAGGAGAAGGAGAAGGTGAAGTCTGGAGGGTGAAGCAGAAGAAGGAGAAGAAGGAGAAGGAGAAGGTGAAGTCAGGAGGGTGAATCAGAAGAAGTAGAAGAAGGAGAAGGAGAAGGTGAAGCCAGGAGGGTGAATCAGAAGAAGCAGAAGAAGGAGAAGGAGAAGGTGAAGTCTGGAGGGTGAATCAGAAGAATCAGAAGAAGGAGAAGGCGAAGGTGAAGTCTGGAGGGTGAATCAGAAGAATCAGAAGAAAGAGAAGGAGAAGGTGAAGTCTGGAGGCTGAAGCAGAAGAAACAGAAGAAGGAGAAGGAGAATGTGAAGACTGGAGGGTGAATCAGAAGAAGTAGAAGAAGGAGAAGGAGAAGGTGAAGTCTGGAGGGTGAATCAGAAGAAGTAGAAGAAGGAGAAGGAGAAGGTGAAGTCTGGAGGGTGAATCAGAAGAAGCAGAAGAAGGAGAAGGAGAAGGTGAAGTCTGGAGGGTGAATCAGAAGATGCAGAAGAAGGAGAAGGAGAAGATGAAGTCTGGAGGGTGAATCAGAAGAAGTAGAAGAAGGAGAAGGAGAAGGTGAAGTCTGGAGGGTGAATCAGAAGAAGTAGAAGAAGGAGAAGGAGAAGGTGAAGTCTGGAGGGTGAATCAGAAGAAACAGAAGAAGGAGAAGGAGAAGGTGAAGTCTGGAGGGTGAATCAGAAGAAGTAGAAGAAGGAGAAGGAGAAGGTGAAGTCTGGAGGGTGAATCAGAAGAAACAGAAGAAGGAGAAGGAGAAGGTGAAGTCTGGAGGGTGAATCAGAAGAAGTAGAAGAAGGAGAAGGAGAAGGTGTAGTCTGGAGGGTGAATCAGAAGAAGTAGACGAAGGAGAAGGAGAAGGTGAAGTCTGGAGAGTGAATCAGAAGAAGCAGAAGAAGGAGAAGGAAAAGATGAAGTCTGGAGGGTGAATCAGAAGAAGCAGAAGAAGGAGAAGGAGAAGGTGAAGTCTGGAGGGTGAATCAGAAGAAGCAGAATAAGGAGAAGGAGAAGGTGAAGTCTGGAGGGTGAATCAGAAGAAGCAGAAGAAGGAGAAGGAAAAGGTGAAGTCTGGAGGGTGAATCAGAAGAAGCAGAAGAAGGAGAAGGAGAAGGTGAAGTCTGGAGGTTGAATCAGAAGAAGCAGAATAACGAGAAGGAGAAGGTGAAGTCTGGAGGGTGAATCAGAAGAAGCAGAATAAGGAGAAGGAGAAGGTGAAGTCTGGAGGGTGAATCAGAAGAAGCAGAAGAAGGAGAAGGAGAAGGTGAAGTCTGGAGGGTGAATCAGAAGAGGTAGAAGAAGGAGAAGGAGAAGGTGAAGTCTGGAGGGTGAAGCAGAAGAAGGAGAAGAAGGAGAAGGAGAAGGTGAAGTCAGGAGGGTGAATCAGAAGAAGTAGAAGAAGGAGAAGGAGAAGGTGAAGCCAGGAGGGTGAATCAGAAGAAGCAGAAGAAGGAGAAGGAGAAGGTGAAGTCTGGAGGGTGAATCAGAAGAATCAGAAGAAGGAGAAGGCGAAGGTGAAGTCTGGAGGGTGAATCAGAAGAATCAGAAAAAGAGAAGGAGAAGGTGAAGTCTGGAGGCTGAAGCAGAAGAAACAGAAGAAGGAGAAGGAGAATGTGAAGACTGGAGGGTGAATCAGAAGAAGTAGAAGAAGGAGAAGGAGAAGGTGAAGTCTGGAGGGTGAATCAGAAGAAGTAGAAGAAGGAGAAGGAGAAGGTGAAGTCTGGAGGGTGAATCAGAAGAAGCAGAAGAAGGAGAAGGAGAAGGTGAAGTCTGGAGGGTGAATCAGAAGATGCAGAAGAAGGAGAAGGAGAAGGTGAAGTCTGGAGGGTGAATCAGAAGAAACATAAGAAGGAGAAGGAGAAGGTGAAGTCTGGAGGGTGAATCAGAAGAAGTAGAAGAAGGAGAAGGAGAAGGTGAAGTCTGGAGGGTGAATCAGAAGAAACAGAAGAAGGAGAAGGAGAAGGTGAAGTCTGGAGGGTGAATCAGAAGAAGTAGAAGAAGGAGAAGGAGAAGGTGTAGTCTGGAGGGTGAATCAGAAGAAGTAGACGAAGGAGAAGGAGAAGGTGAAGTCTGGAGGGTGAATCAGAAGAAGCAGAAGAAGGAGAAGGAGAAGATGAAGTCTGGAGGGTGAATCAGAAGAACTAGAGAAGGAGAAGGAGAAGGTGAAGTCTGGAGGGTGAATCAGAAGAAGCAGAAGAAGGAGAAGGAGAAGGTGAAGTCTGGAGGGTGAATCAGAAGAAGCAGAAGAAGGAGAAGGAGAAGGTGAAGTCTGGAGGGTGAATCAGAAGAAGCAGAATAAGGAGAAGGAGAAGGTGAAGTCTGGAGGGTGAATCAGAAGAAGCAGAAGAAGGAGAAGGAGAAGGTGAAGTCTGGAGGATGAATCAGAAGAAGTAGAAGAAGGAGAAGGAGAAGGTGAAGTCTGGAGGGTGAATCAGAAGAAGTAGAAGAAGGAGAAGGAGAAGGTGAAGTCTGGAGGGTGAATCAGAAGAAGTAGAAGAAGGAGAAGGAGAAGGTGAAGTCTGGAGGGTGAAGCAGAAGAAGTAGAAGAAGGAGAAGGAGAAGGTGAAGTCAGGAGGGTGAATCAGAAGAAGTACAAGAAGGAGAAGGAGAAGGTGAAGTCAGGAGGGTGAAGCAGAAGAAGCAGAAGAAGGAGAAGGAGAAGGTGAAGTCTGGAGGGTGAAGCAGAAGAAGCAGAAGAAGGAGAAGGAGAAGGTGAAGTCTGGAGGGTGAATCAGAAGAAGCAGAAGAAAGAGAAGGAGAAGGTGAAGTCTGGAGGGTGAATCAGAAGAAGTAGAAGAAGGAGAAGGAGAAGGCGAAGTCTGGAGGGTGAATCAGAAGAAGCAGAAGAAGGAGAAGGAGAAGGTGAAGTCTGGAGGGTGAATCAGAAGAAGCAGAAGAAGGAGAAGGAAAAGGTGAAGTCTGGAGGGTGAATCAGAAGAAGCAGAAGAAGGAGAAGGAGAAGGTGAAGTCTGGAGGGTGAACCAGAAGAAGCAGAATAAGGAGAAGGAGAAGGTGAAGTCTGGAGGGTGAATCAGAAGAAGCAGAAGAAGGAGAAGGAGAAGGTGAAGTCTGGAGGGTGAATCAGAAGAAGTAGAAGAAGGAGAAGGAGAAGGTGAAGTCTGGAGGGTGAAGCAGAAGAAGTAGAAGAAGGAGAAGGAGAAGGTGAAGTCAGGAGGGTGAATCAGAAGAAGCAGAAGAAGGAGAAGGAGAAGGTGAAGTCTGGAGGGTGAATCAGAAGAATCAGAAGAAGGAGAAGGAGAAGATGAAGTCTGGAGGGTGAATCAGAAGATGCAGAAGAAAGAGAAGGAGAAAGTGAAGTCTGGAGGGTGAAGCAGAAAAAACAGAAGAAGGAGAAGGAGTAGGTGAAGACTGGAGGGTGAATCAGAAGAAGTAGAAGAAGGAGAAGGAGAAGGTGAAGTCTGGAGGGTGAATCAGACGAAGTAGAAGAAGGAGAAGGAGAAGGTGAAATCTGGAGGGTGAATCAGAAGAAGCAGAAGAAGGAGAAGGAGAAGGTGAAGTTAGGAGGGTGAATCAGAAGAAGCAGAAGAAGGAGAAGGAGCAGGTGAAGTCAGGGGGGTGAAGCAGAAGAAGTAGAAGAAGGAGAAGGAGAAGGTGAAGTCAGGACGGTGAAGCAGAAGAAGCAGAAGAAGGAGAAGGAGAAGGTGAAGTCTGGAGGGTGAAGCAGAAGAAGCAGAAGAAGGAGAAGGAGAGGGTGAAGTCTGGAGGGTGAATCAGAAGAAGTAGAAGAAGGAGAAGGAGAAGGTGAAGTCAGGAGAGTGAAGCAGAAGAAGCAGAAGAAGGAGAAGGAGAAGGTGAAGTCTGGAGGGCGAAGCAGAAGAAGCAGAAGAAGGAGAAGGAGAAGGTGAAGTCTGGGGGGTGAAGCAGAAGAAGCAGAAGAAGGAGAAGGAGAAGGTGAAGTCTGGAGGGTGAAGCAGAAGAAGCAGAAGAAGGAGAAGGAGAAGGTGAAGTCTGGAGGGTGAATCAGAAGAGGTAGAAGAAGGAGAAGGAGAAGGTGAAGTCAGGAGGGTGAAGCAGAAGAAGCAGAAGAAGGAGAAGGAGAAGATGAAGTCTGGAGGGTGAATCAGAAGAAGTAGAAGAAGGAGAAGGAGAAGGTGAAGTCTGGAGGGTGAATCAGAAGAAGCAGAAGAAGGAGAAGGAGAAGGTGAAGTCTGGAGGGTGAATCAGAAGAAGCAGAAGAAGGAGAAGGAGAAGGTGAAGTCTGGAGGGTGAATCAGAAGAAGCAGAATAAGGAGAAGGAGAAGGTGAAGTCTGGAGGGTGAATCAGAAGAAGCAGAAGAAGGAGAAGGAGAAGGTGAAGTCTGGAGGATGAATCAGAAAAATTAGAAGAAGGAGAAGGAGAAGGTGAAGTCTGGAGGGTGAATCAGAAGAAGTAGAAGAAGGAGAAGGAGAAGGTGAAGTCTGGAGGGTGAATCAGAAGAATTAGAAGAAGGAGAAGGAGAAGGTGAAGTCTGGAGGGTGAAGCAGAAGAAGTAGAAGAAGGAGAAGGAGAAGGTGAAGTCAGGAGGGTGAATCAGAAGAAGTAGAAGAAGGAGAAGGAGAAGGTGAAGTCAGGAGGGTGAAGCAGAAGAAGCAGAAGAAGGAGAAGGAGAAGGTGAAGTCTGGAGGGTGAAGCAGAAGAAGCAGAAGAAGGAGAAGGAGAAGGTGAAGTCTGGAGGGTGAATCAGAAGAAGCAGAAGAAAGAGAAGGAGAAGGTGAAGTCTGGAGGGTGAATCAGAAGAAGTAGAAGAAGGAGAAGGAGAAGGTGAAGTCTGGAAGGTGAATCAGAAGAAGCAGAAGAAGGAGAAGGAGAAGGTGAAGTCTGGAGAGTGAATCAGAAGAAGCAGAAGAAGGAGAAGGAAAAGGTGAAGTCTGGAGGGTGAATCAGAAGAAGCAGAAGAAGGAGAAGGAGAAGGTGAAGTCTGGAGGGTGAATCAGAAGAAGCAGAATAAGGAGAAGGAGAAGGTGAAGTCTGGAGGGTGAATCAGAAGAAGCAGAAGAAGGAGAAGGAAAAGGTGAAGTCTGGAGGGTGAATCAGAAGAAGCAGAAGAAGGAGAAGGAGAAGGTGAAGTCTGGAGGTTGAATCAGAAGAAGCAGAATAACGAGAAGGAGAAGGTGAAGTCTGGAGGGTGAATCAGAAGAAGCAGAATAAGGAGAAGGAGAAGGTGAAGTCAGGACGGTGAAGCAGAAGAAGCAGAAGAAGGAGAAGGAGAAGGTGAAGTCTGGAGGGTGAAGCAGAAGAAGCAGAAGAAGGAGAAGGAGAGGGTGAAGTCTGGAGGGTGAATCAGAAGAAGTAGAAGAAGGAGAAGGAGAAGGTGAAGTCAGGAGAGTGAAGCAGAAGAAGCAGAAGAAGGAGAAGGAGAAGGTGAAGTCTGGAGGGTGAAGCAGAAGAAGCAGAAGAAGGAGAAGGAGAAGGTGAAGTCTGGGGGGTGAAGCAGAAGAAGCAGAAGAAGGAGAAGGAGTAGGTGAAGTCTGGAGGGTGAATCAGAAGAAGTAGAAGAAGGAGAAGGAGAAGGTGAAGTCTGGAGGGTGAATCAGAAGAGGTAGAAGAAGGAGAAGGAGAAGGTGAAGTCAGGAGGGTGAAGCAGAAGAAGCAGAAGAAGGAGAAGGAGAAGATGAAGTCTGGAGGGTGAATCAGAAGAAGTAGAAGAAGGAGAAGGAGAAGGTGAAGTCTGGAGGGTGAATCAGAAGAAGCAGAAGAAGGAGAAGGAGAAGGTGAAGTCTGGAGGGTGAATCAGAAGAAGCAGAAGAAGGAGAAGGAGAAGGTGAAGTCTGGAGGGTGAATCAGAAGAAGCAGAATAAGGAGAAGGAGAAGGTGAAGTCTGGAGGGTGAATCAGAAGAAGCAGAAGAAGGAGAAGGAGAAGGTGAAGTCTGGAGGATGAATCAGAAGAAGTAGAAGAAGGAGAAGGAGAAGGTGAAGTCTGGAGGGTGAATCAGAAGAAGTAGAAGAAGGAGAAGGAGAAGGTGAAGTCTGGAGGGTGAATCAGAAGAAGTAGAAGAAGGAGAAGGAGAAGGTGAAGTCTGGAGGGTGAAGCAGAAGAAGTAGAAGAAGGAGAAGGAGAAGGTGAAGTCAGGAGGGTGAATCAGAAGAAGTAGAAGAAGGAGAAGGAGAAGGTGAAGTAAGGAGGGTGAAGCAGAAGAAGCAGAAGAAGGAGAAGGAGAAGGTGAAGTCTGGAGGGTGAAGCAGAAGAAGCAGAAGAAGGAGAAGGAGAAGGTGAAGTCTGGAGGGTGAATCAGAAGAAGCAGAAGAAAGAGAAGGAGAAGGTGAAGTCTGGAGGGTGAATCAGAAGAAGTAGAAGAAGGAGAAGGAGAAGGTGAAGTCTGGAGGGTGAATCAGAAGAAGCAGAAGAAGGAGAAGGAGAAGGTGAAGTCTGGAGAGTGAATCAGAAGAAGCAGAAGAAGGAGAAGGAAAAGATGAAGTCTGGAGGGTGAATCAGAAGAAGCAGAAGAAGGAGAAGGAGAAGGTGAAGTCTGGAGGGTGAATCAGAAGAAGCAGAATAAGGAGAAGGAGAAGGTGAAGTCTGGAGGGTGAATCAGAAGAAGCAGAAGAAGCAGAAGGAAAAGGTGAAGTCTGGAGGGTGAATCAGAAGAAGCAGAAGAAGGAGAAGGAGAAGGTGAAGTCTGGAGGTTGAATCAGAAGCAGCAGAATAACGAGAAGGAGAAGGTGAAGTCTGGAGGGTGAATCAGAAGAAGCAGAATAAGGAGAAGGAGAAGGTGAAGTCTGGAGGGTGAATCAGAAGAAGCAGAAGAAGGAGAAGGAGAAGGTGAAGTCTGGAGGGTGAATCAGAAGAGGTAGAAGAAGGAGAAGGAGAAGGTGAAGTCTGGAGGGTGAAGCAGAAGAAGGAGAAGAAGGAGAAGGAGAAGGTGAAGTCAGGAGGTTGAATCAGAAGAAGTAGAAGAAGGAGAAGGAGAAGGTGAAGCCAGGAGGGTGAATCAGAAGAAGCAGAAGAAGGAGAAGGAGAAGGTGAAGTCTGGAGGGTGAATCAGAAGAATCAGAAGAAGGAGAAGGCGAAGGTGAAGTCTGGAGGGTGAATCAGAAGAATCAGAAGAAAGAGAAGGAGAAGGTGAAGTCTGGAGGCTGAAGCAGAAGAAACAGAAGAAGGAGAAGGAGAATGTGAAGACTGGAGGGTGAATCAGAAGAAGTAGAAGAAGGAGAAGGAGAAGGTGAAGTCTGGAGGGTGAATCAGAAGAAGTAGAAGAAGGAGAAGGAGAAGGTGAAGTCTGGAGGGTGAATCAGAAGAAGCAGAAGAAGGAGAAGGAGAAGGTGAATTCTGGAGGGTGAATCAGAAGATGCAGAAGAAGGAGAAGGAGAAGATGAAGTCTGGAGGGTGAATCAGAAGAAGTAGAAGAAGGAGAAGGAGAAGGTGAAGTCTGGAGGGTGAATCAGAAGAAGTAGAAGAAGGAGAAGGAGAAGGTGAAGTCTGGAGGGTGAATCAGAAGAAACAGAAGAAGGAGAAGGAGAAGGTGAAGTCTGGAGGGTGAATCAGAAGAAGTAGAAGAAGGAGAAGGAGAAGGTGAAGTCTGGAGGGTGAATCAGAAGAAACAGAAGAAGGAGAAGGAGAAGGTGAAGTCTGGAGGGTGAATCAGAAGAAGTAGAAGAAGGAGAAGGAGAAGGTGTAGTCTGGAGGGTGAATCAGAAGAAGTAGACGAAGGAGAAGGAGAAGGTGAAGTCTGGAGGGTGAATCAGAAGAAGCAGAAGAAGGAGAAGGAGAAGATGAAGTCTGGAGGGTGAATCAGAAGAAGTAGAAGAAGGAGAAGGAGAAGGTGAAGTCTGGAGGGTGAATCAGAAGAAGCAGAAGAAGGAGAAGGAGAAGGTGAAGTCTGGAGGGTGAATCAGAAGAAGCAGAAGAAGGAGAAGGAGAAGGTGAAGTCTGGAGGGTGAATCAGAAGAAGCAGAATAAGGAGAAGGAGAAGGTGAAGTCTGGAGGGTGAATCAGAAGAAGCAGAAGAAGGAGAAGGAGAAGGTGAAGTCTGGAGGATGAATCAGAAGAAGTAGAAGAAGGAGAAGGAGAAGGTGAAGTCTGGAGGGTGAATCAGAAGAAGTAGAAGAAGGAGAAGGAGAAGGTGAAGTCTGGAGGGTGAATCAGAAGAAGTAGAAGAAGGAGAAGGAGAAGGTGAAGTCTGGAGGGTGAAGCAGAAGAAGTAGAAGAAGGAGAAGGAGAAGGTGAAGTCAGGAGGGTGAATCAGAAGAAGTAGAAGAAGGAGAAGGAGAAGGTGAAGTCAGGAGGGTGAAGCAGAAGAAGCAGAAGAAGGAGAAGGAGAAGGTGAAGTCTGGAGGGTGAAGCAGAAGAAGCAGAAGAAGGAGAAGGAGAAGGTGAAGTCTGGAGGGTGAATCAGAAGAAGCAGAAGAAAGAGAAGGAGAAGGTGAAGTCTGGAGGGTGAATCAGAAGAAGTAGAAGAAGGAGAAGGAGAAGGCGAAGTCTGGAGGGTGAATCAGAAGAAGCAGAAGAAGGAGAAGGAGAAGGTGAAGTCTGGAGGGTGAATCAGAAGAAGCAGAAGAAGGAGAAGGAAAAGGTGAAGTCTGGAGGGTGAATCAGAAGAAGCAGAAGAAGGAGAAGGAGAAGGTGAAGTCTGGAGGGTGAACCAGAAGAAGCAGAATAAGGAGAAGGAGAAGGTGAAGTCTGGAGGGTGAATCAGAAGAAGCAGAAGAAGGAGAAGGAGAAGGTGAAGTCTGGAGGGTGAATGAGAAGAAGTAGAAGAAGGAGAAGGAGAAGGTGAAGTCTGGAGGGTGAAGCAGAAGAAGTAGAAGAAGGAGAAGGAGAAGGTGAAGTCAGGAGGGTGAATCAGAAGAAGCAGAAGAAGGAGAAGGAGAAGGTGAAGTCTGGAGGGTGAATCAGAAGAATCAGAAGAAGGAGAAGGAGAAGATGAAGTCTGGAGGGTGAATCAGAAGATGCAGAAGAAAGAGAAGGAGAAGGTGAAGTCTGGAGGGTGAAGCAGAAAAAACAGAAGAAGGAGAAGGAGTAGGTGAAGACTGGAGGGTGAATCAGAAGAAGTAGAAGAAGGAGAAGGAGAAGGTGAAGTCTGGAGGGTGAATCAGACGAAGTAGAAGAAGGAGAAGGAGAAGGTGAAATCTGGAGGGTGAATCAGAAGAAGCAGAAGAAGGAGAAGGAGAAGGTGAAGTTAGGAGGGTGAATCAGAAAAGCAGAAGAAGGAGAAGGAGCAGGTGAAGTCAGGGGGGTGAAGCAGAAGAAGTAGAAGAAGGAGAAGGAGAAGGTGAAGTCAGGACGGTGAAGCAGAAGAAGCAGAAGAAGGAGAAGGAGAAGGTGAAGTCTGGAGGGTGAAGCAGAAGAAGCAGAAGAAGGAGAAGGAGAGGGTGAAGTCTGGAGGGTGAATCAGAAGAAGTAGAAGAAGGAGAAGGAGAAGGTGAAGTCAGGAGAGTGAAGCAGAAGAAGCAGAAGAAGGAGAAGGAGAAGGTGAAGTCTGGAGGGCGAAGCAGAAGAAGCAGAAGAAGGAGAAGGAGAAGGTGAAGTCTGGGGGGTGAAGCAGAAGAAGCAGAAGAAGGAGAAGGAGTAGGTGAAGTCTGGAGGGTGAATCAGAAGAAGTAGAAGAAGGAGAAGGAGAAGGTGAAGTCTGGAGGGTGAATCAGAAGAGGTAGAAGAAGGAGAAGGAGAAGGTGAAGTCAGGAGGGTGAAGCAGAAGAAGCAGAAGAAGGAGAAGGAGAAGATGAAGTCTGGAGGGTGAATCAGAAGAAGTAGAAGAAGGAGAAGGAGAAGGTGAAGTCTGGAGGGTGAATCAGAAGAAGCAGAAGAAGGAGAAGGAGAAGGTGAAGTCTGGAGGGTGAATCAGAAGAAGCAGAAGAAGGAGAAGGAGAAGGTGAAGTCTGGAGGGTGAATCAGAAGAAGCAGAATAAGGAGAAGGAGAAGGTGAAGTCTGGAGGGTGAATCAGAAGAAGCAGAAGAAGGAGAAGGAGAAGGTGAAGTCTGGAGGATGAATCAGAAGAAGTAGAAGAAGGAGAAGGAGAAGGTGAAGTCTGGAGGGTGAATCAGAAGAAGTAGAAGAAGGAGAAGGAGAAGGTGAAGTCAGGAGGGTGAATCAGAAGAATTAGAAGAAGGAGAAGGAGAAGGTGAAGTCTGGAGGGTGAAGCAGAAGAAGTAGAAGAAGGAGAAGGAGAAGGTGAAGTCAGGAGGGTGAATCAGAAGAAGTAGAAGAAGGAGAAGGAGAAGGTGAAGTCAGGAGGGTGAAGCAGAAGAAGCAGAAGAAGGAGAAGGAGAAGGTGAAGTCTGGAGGGTGAAGCAGAAGAAGCAGAAGAAGGAGAAGGAGAAGGTGAAGTCTGGAGGGTGAATCAGAAGAAGCAGAAGAAAGAGAAGGAGAAGGTGAAGTCTGGAGGGTGAATCAGAAGAAGTAGAAGAAGGAGAAGGAGAAGGTGAAGTCTGGAAGGTGAATCAGAAGAAGCAGAAGAAGGAGAAGGAGAAGGTGAAGTCTGGAGAGTGAATCAGAAGAAGCAGAAGAAGGAGAAGGAAAAGGTGAAGTCTGGAGGGTGAATCAGAAGAAGCAGAAGAAGGAGAAGGAGAAGGTGAAGTCTGGAGGGTGAATCAGAAGAAGCAGAATAAGGAGAAGGAGAAGGTGAAGTCTGGAGGGTGAATCAGAAGAAGCAGAAGAAGGAGAAGGAAAAGGTGAAGTCTGGAGGGTGAATCAAAAGAAGCAGAAGAAGGAGAAGGAGAAGGTGAAGTCTGGAGGTTGAATCAGAAGAAGCAGAATAACGAGAAGGAGAAGGTGAAGTCTGGAGGGTGAATCAGAAGAAGCAGAATAAGGAGAAGGAGAAGGTGAAGTCTGGAGGGTGAATCAGAAGAAGCAGAAGAAGGAAAAGGAGAAGGTGAAGTCTGGAGGGTGAATCAGAAGAAGTAGAAGAAGGAGAAGGAGAAGGTGAAGTCTGGAGGGTGAAGCAGAAGAAGGAGAAGAAGGAGAAGGAGAAGGTGAAGTCAGGAGGGTGAATCAGAAGAAGTAGAAGAAGGAGAAGGAGAAGGTGAAGCCAGGAGGGTGAATCAGAAGAAGCAGAAGAAGGAGAAGGAGAAGGTGAAGTCTGGAGGGTGAATCAGAAGAATCAGAAGAAGGAGAAGGCGAAGGTGAAGTCTGGAGGGTGAATCAGAAGAATCAGAAGAAAGAGAAGGAGAAGGTGAAGTCTGGAGGCTGAAGCAGAAGAAGTAGAAGAAGGAGAAGGAGAAGGTGAAGTCTGGAGGCTGAAGCAGAAGAAGCAGAATAAGGAGAAGGAGAAGGTGAAGTCTGGAGGGTGAATCAGAAGAAGCAGAAGAAGGAGAAGGAGAAGGTGAAGTCTGGAGGATGAATCAGAAGAAGTAGAAGAAGGAGAAGGAGAAGGTGAAGTCTGGAGGGTGAATCAGAAGAAGTAGAAGAAGGAGAAGGAGAAGGTGAAGTCTGGAGGGTGAATCAGAAGAAGTAGAAGAAGGAGAAGGAGAAGGTGAAGTCTGGAGGGTGAAGCAGAAGAAGTAGAAGAAGGAGAAGGAGAAGGTGAAGTCAGGAGGGTGAATCAGAAGAAGTAGAAGAAGGAGAAGGAGAAGGTGAAGTCAGGAGGGTGAAGCAGAAGAAGTAGAAGAAGGAGAAGGAGAAGGTGAAGTCTGGAGGGTGAATCAGAAGAAGCAGAAGAAGGAGAAGGAGAAGGTGAAGTCTGGAGGGTGAATCAGAAGAAGCAGAAGAAGGAGAAGGAGAAGGTGAAGTCTGGAGGGTGAATCAGAAGAAGCAGAATAAGGAGAAGGAGAAGGTGACGTCTGGAGGGTGAATCAGAAGAAGCAGAAGAAGGAGAAGGAGAAGGTGAAGTCTGGAGGATGAATCAGAAGAAGTAGAAGAAGGAGAAGGAGAAGGTGAAGTCTGGTGGGTGAATCAGAAGAAGTAGAAGAAGGAGAAGGAGAAGGTGAAGTCTGGAGGGTGAATCAGAAGAATTAGAAGAAGGAGAAGGAGAAGGTGAAGTCTGGAGGGTGAAGCAGAAGAAGTAGAAGAAGGAGAAGGAGAAGGTGAAGTCAGGAGGGTGAATCAGAAGAAGTAGAAGAAGGAGAAGGAGAAGGTGAAGTCAGGAGGGTGAAGCAGAAGAAGCAGAAGAAGGAGAAGGAGAAGGTGAAATCTGGAGGGTGAAGCAGAAGAAGCAGAAGAAGGAGAAGGAGAAGGTGAAGTCTGGAGGGTGAATCAGAAGAAGCAGAAGAAAGAGAAGGAGAAGGTGAAGTCTGGAGGGTGAATCAGAAGAAGTAGAAGAAGGAGAAGGAGAAGGTGAAGTCTGGAGGGTGAATCAGAAGAAGCAGAAGAAGGAGAAGGAGAAGGTGAAGTCTGGAGGGTGAATCAGAAGAAGCAGAAGAAGGAGAAGGAAAAGGTGAAGTCTGGAGGGTGAATCAGAAGAAGCAGAAGAAGGAGAAGGAGAAGGTGAAGTCTGGAGGGTGAATCAGAAGAAGCAGAATAAGGAGAAGGAGAAGGTGAAGTCTGGAGGGTGAATCAGAAGAAGCAGAAGAAGGAGAAGGAGAAGGTGAAGTCTGGAGGGTGAATCAGAAGAAGTAGAAGAAGGAGAAGGAGAAGGTGAAGTCTGGAGGGTGAAGCAGAAGAAGTAGAAGAAGGAGAAGGAGAAGGTGAAGTCAGGAGGGTGAAGCAGAAGAAGCAGAAGAAGGAGAAGGAGAAGGTGAAGTCTGGTGGGTGAAGCAGAAGAAGCAGAAGAAGGAGAAGGAGAAGGTGAAGTCTGGAGGGTGAAGCAGAAGAAGCAGAAGAAGGAGAAGGAGAAGGTGAAGTCAGGAGGGTGGATCAGAAGAAGTAGAAGAAGGAGAAGGAGAAGGTGAAGTCTGGAGGGTGAATCAGAAGAATCAGAAGAAGGAGAAGGAGAAGATGAAGTCTGGAGGGTGAATCAGAAGATGCAGAATAAAGAGAAGGAGAAGATGAAGTCTGGAGGGTGAAGCAGAAGAAACAGAAGAAGGAGAAGGAGTAGGTGAAGACTGGAGGGTGAATCAGAAGAAGTAGAAGAAGGAGAAGGAGAAGGTGAAGTCTGGAGGGTGAATCAGACGAAGTAGAAGAAGGAGAAGGAGAAGGTGAAATCTGGAGGGTGAATCAGAAGAAGCAGAAGAAGGAGAAGGAGAAGGTGAAGTTAGGAGGGTGAATCAGAAGAAGCAGAAGAAGGAGAAGGAGCAGGTGAAGTCAGGGGGGTGAAGCAGAAGAAGTAGAAGAAGGAGAAGGAGAAGGTGAAGTCAGGACGGTGAAGCAGAAGAAGCAGAAGAAGGAGAAGGAGAAGGTGAAGTCTGGAGGGTGAAGCAGAAGAAGCAGAAGAAGGAGAAGGAGAGGGTGAAGTCTGGAGGGTGAATCAGAAGAAGTAGAAGAAGGAGAAGGAGAAGGTGAAGTCAGGAGAGTGAAGCAGAAGAAGCAGAAGAAGGAGAAGGAGAAGGTGAAGTCTGGAGGGCGAAGCAGAAGAAGCAGAAGAAGGAGAAGGAGAAGGTGAAGTCTGGGGGGTGAAGCAGAAGAAGCAGAAGAAGGAGAAGGAGTAGGTGAAGTCTGGAGGGTGAATCAGAAGAAGTAGAAGAAGGAGAAGGATAAGGTGAAGTCAGGAGGGTGAAGCAGAAGAAGCAGAAGAAGGAGAAGGAGAAGGTGAAGTCTGGTGGGTGAAGCAGAAGAAGCAGAAGAAGGAGAAGGAGAAGGTGAAGTCTGGAGGGTGAAGCAGAAGAAGCAGAAGAAGGAGAAGGAGAAGGTGAAGTCAGGAGGGTGGATCAGAAGAAGTAGAAGAAGGAGAAGGAGAAGGTGAAGTCTGGAGGGTGAATCAGAAGAAGCAGAAGAAGGAGAAGGAGAAGGTGAAGTCTGGAGGGCGCAGCAGAAGAAGCAGAAGAAGGAGAAAGAGAAGGTGAAGTCTGGAGGGTGAAGCAGAAGAAGCAGAAGAAGGAGAAGGAGAGGGTGAAGTCTGGAGGGTGAATCAGAAGAAGTAGAAGAAGGAGAAGGAGAAGGTGAAGTCTGGAGGGTGAAGCAGAAGAAGTAGAAGAAGGAGAAGGAGAAGGTGAAGTCTGGAGGGTGAATCAGAAGAAGCAGAAGAAGGAGAAGGAGAAGGTGAAGTCTGGAGGGTGAATCAGAAGAATCAGAAGAAGGAGAAGGAGAAGATGAAGTCTGGAGGGTGAATCAGAAGAAGCAGAAGAAAGAGAAGGAGAAGGTGAAGTCTGGAGGGTGAAGCAGAAGAAACAGAAGAAGGAGAAGGAGTAGGTGAAGACTGGAGGGTGAATCAGAAGAAGTAGAAGAAGGAGAAGGAGAAGGTGAAGTCTGGAGGGTGAATCAGACGAAGTAGAAGAAGGAGAAGGAGAAGGTGAAGTCTGGAGGGTGAATCAGAAGAAGCAGAAGAAGGAGAAGGAGAAGGTGAAGTTAGGAGGGTGAATCAGAAGAAGCAGAAGAAGGAGAAGGAGCAGGTGAAGTCAGGGGGGTGAAGCAGAAGAAGTAGAAGAAGGAGAAGGAGAAGGTGAAGTCAGGACGGTGAAGCAGAAGAAGCAGAAGAAGGAGAAGGAGAAGGTGAAGTCTGGAGGGTGAAGCAGAAGAAGCAGAAGAAGGAGAAGGAGAGGGTGAAGTCTGGAGGGTGAATCAGAAGAAGTAGAAGAAGGAGAAGGAGAAGGTGAAGTCAGGAGAGTGAAGCAGAAGAAGCAGAAGAAGGAGAAGGAGAAGGTGAAGTCTGGAGGGCGAAGCAGAAGAAGCAGAAGAAGGAGAAGGAGAAGGTGAAGTCTGGAGGGTGAAGCAGAAGAAGCAGAAGAAGGAGAAGGATTAGGTGAAGTCTGGAGGGTGAATCAGAAGAAGTAGAAGAAGGAGAAGGATAAGGTGAAGTCAGGAGGGTGAAGCAGAAGAAGCAGAAGAAGGAGAAGGAGAAGGTGAAGTCTGGTGGGTGAAGCAGAAGAAGCAGAAGAAGGAGAAGGAGAAGGTGAAGTCTGGAGGGTGAAGCAGAAGAAGCAGAAGAAGGAGAAGGAGAAGGTGAAGTCAGGAGGGTGGATCAGAAGAAGTAGAAGAAGGAGAAGGAGAAGGTGAAGTCTGGAGGGTGAATCAGAAGAAGCAGAAGAAGGAGAAGGAGAAGGTGAAGTCTGGAGGGCGCAGCAGAAGAAGCAGAAGAAGGAGAAAGAGAAGGTGAAGTCTGGAGGGTGAAGCAGAAGAAGCAGAAGAAGGAGAAGGAGAGGGTGAAGTCTGGAGGGTGAATCAGAAGAAGTAGAAGAAGGAGAAGGAGAAGGTGAAGTCAGGAGAGTGAAGCAGAAGAAGCAGAAGAAGGAGAAGGAGAAGGTGAAGTCTGGAGGGCGAAGCAGAAGAAGCAGAAGAAGTAGAAGGAGTAGGTGAAGTCTGGAGGGTGAAGCAGAAGAAGCAGAAGAAGGAGAAGGAGGAGGTGAAGTCAGGAGGGTGAAGCAGAAGAAGCAGAAGAAGGAGAAGGAGAAGGTGAAGTCTGGTGGGTGAAGCAGAAGAAGCAGAAGAAGGAGAAGGAGAAGGTGAAGTTTGGAGGGTGAAGCAGAAGAAGCAGAAGAAGGAGAAGGAAAAGGTGAAGTCAGGAGGGTGGATCAGAAGAAGTAGAAGAAGGAGAAGGAGAAGGTGAAGTCTGGAGGGTGAATCAGAAGAAGCAGAAGAAGGAGAAGGAGAAGGTGAAGTCTGGAGGGCACAGCAGAAGAAGCAAAAGAAGGAGAAAGAGAAGGTGAAGTCTGGAGGGTGAAGCAGTAGAAGCAGAAGAAGGAGAAGGAGAGGGTGAAGTCTGGAGGGTGAATCAGAAGAAGTAGAAGAAGGAGAAGGAGAAGGTGAAGTCAGGAGAGTGAAGCAGAAGAAGCAGAAGAAGGAGAAGGAGAAGTTGAAGTCTGGAGGGCGAAGCAGAAGAAGCAGAAGAAGGAGAAGGAGAAGGTGAAGTCTGGAGGGTGAAGCAGAAGAAGCAGAAGAAGGAGAAGGAGTAGGTGAAGTCTGGAGGGTGAATCAGAAGAAGTCGAAGAAGGAGAAGGAGAAGGTGAAGTCAGGAGGGTGAAGCAGAAGAAGCAGAAGAAGGAGAAGGAGAAGGTGAAGTCTGGAGGGTGAAGCAGAAGAAGCAGAAGAAGGAGAAGGAGAAGGTGAAGTCTGGAGGGTGAATCAGAAGAAGCAGAAGAAGGAGAAGGAGAAGGTGAAGTCTGGAGGGTGAATCAGAAGAAGCAGAAGAAGGAGAAGGAGAAGGTGAAGTCAGGAGGGTGAATCAGAAGAAGCAGAAGAAGGAGAAGGAGAAGGTGAATTTAGGAGGGTGAATCAGAAGAAGCAGAAGAAGGAGAAGGAGCAGGTGAAGTCAGGGGGGTGTAGCAGAAGAAGTAGAAGAAGGAGAAGGAGAAGGTGAAGTCAGGACGGTGAAGCAGAAGAAGCAGAAGAAGGAGAAGGAGAAGGTGAAGCCTGGAGGGCGCAGCAGAAGAAGCAGAAGAAGGAGAAGGAGAAGGTGAAGTCTCGAGTGTGAAGCAGAAGAAGCAGAAGAAGGAGATGGAGAAGGTGAAGTCTGGAGGGTGAAGCAGAAGAAACAGAAGAAGGAGAAGGAGAAGGTGAAGACTGGAGGGAGAATCAGAAGAAGTAGAAGAAGGAGAAGGAGAATGTGAAGTCTGGAGGGTGAATCAGAAGAAGTAGAAGAAGGAGAAGGAGAAGTTGAAGTCTGGAGGGTGAATCAGAAGAAGCAGAAGAAGGAGAAGGAGAAGGTGAAGTCTGGAGGGTGAATCAGAAGAAGCAGAAGAAGGAGAAGGAGAAGATGAAGTCTGGAGGGTGAATCAGAAGAAGTAGAAGAAGGAGAAGGAGAAGGTGAAGTCTGGAGGGTGAATCAGAACAAGTAGAAGAAGGAGAAGGAGAAGATGAAGTCTGGAGGGTGAATCAGAAGAAAGAGAAGAAGGAGAAGGAGAAGGTGAAGTCTGGAGGGTGAATCAGAAGAAGTAGAAGAAGGAGAAGGAGAAGGTGTAGTCTGGAGGGTGAATCAGAAGAAGTAGACGAAGGAGAAGGAGAAGGTGAAGTCTGGAGGGTGAATCAGAAGAAGCAGAAGAAGGAGAAGGAGAAGGTGAAGTCTGGAGGGTGAATCAGAAGAAGTAGAAGAAGGAGAAGGAGAAGGTGAAGTCTGGAGGGTGAATCAGAAGAAGCAGAAGAAAGAGAAGGAGAAGGTGAAGTCTGGAGGGTGAATCAGAAGAAGTAGAAGAAGGAGAAGGAGAAGGTGAAGTCTGGAGGGTGAATCAGAAGAAGCAGAAGAAGGAGAAGGAGAAGGTGAAGTCTGGAGGGTGAATCAGAAGAAGCAGAAGAAGGAGAAGGAAAAGGTGAAGTCTGGAGGGTGAATCAGAAGAAGCAGAAGAAGGAGAAGGAGAAGGTGAAGTCTGGAGGGTGAATCAGAAGAAGCAGAATAAGGAGAAGGAGAAGGTGAAGTCTGGAGGGTGAATCAGAAGAAGCAGAAGAAGGAGAAGGAGAAGGTGAAGTCTGGAGGGTGAATCAGAAGAAGTAGAAGAAGGAGAAGGAGAAGGTGAAGTCTGGAGGGTGAAGCAGAAGAAGTAGAAGAAGGAGAAGGAGAAGGTGAAGTCAGGAGGGTGAATCAGAAGAAGCAGAAGAAGGAGAAGGAGAAGGTGAAGTCTGGAGGGTGAATCAGAAGAATCAGAAGAAGGAGAAGGAGAAGATGAAGTCTGGAGGGTGAATCAGAAGAAGCAGAAGAAAGAGAAGGAGAAGGTGAAGTCTGGAGGGTGAAGCAGAAGAAACAGAAGAAGGAGAAGGAGTAGGTGAAGACTGGAGGGTGAATCAGAAGAAGTAGAAGAAGGAGAAGGAGAAGGTGAAGTCTGGAGGGTGAATCAGACGAAGTAGAAGAAGGAGAAGGAGAAGGTGAAGTCTGGAGGGTGAATCAGAAGAAGCAGAAGAAGGAGAAGGAGAAGGTGAAGTTAGGAGGGTGAATCAGAAGAAGCAGAAGAAGGAGAAGGAGCAGTTGAAGTCAGGGGGGTGAAGCAGAAGAAGTAGAAGAAGGAGAAGGAGAAGGTGAAGTCAGGACGGTGAAGCAGAAGAAGCAGAAGAAGGAGAAGGAGAAGGTGAAGTCTGGAGGGTGAAGCAGAAGAAGCAGAAGAAGGAGAAGGAGAGGGTGAAGTCTGGAGGGTGAATCAGAAGAAGTAGAAGAAGGAGAAGGAGAAGGTGAAGTCAGGAGAGTGAAGCAGAAGAAGCAGAAGAAGGAGAAGGAGAAGGTGAAGTCTGGAGGGCGAAGCAGAAGAAGCAGAAGAAGGAGAAGGAGTAGGTGAAGTCTGGAGGGTGAATCAGAAGATGTAGAAGAAGGAGAAGGATAAGGTGAAGTCAGGAGGGTGAAGCAGAAGAAGCAGAAGAAGGAGAAGGAGAAGGTGAAGTCTGGTGGGTGAAGCAGAAGAAGCAGAAGAAGGAGAAGGAGAAGGTGAAGTCTGGAGGGTGAAGCAGAAGAAGCAGAAGAAGGAGAAGGAGAAGGTGAAGTCAGGAGGGTGGATCAGAAGAAGTAGAAGAAGGAGAAGGAGAAGGTGAAGTCTGGAGGGTGAATCAGAAGAAGCAGAAGAAGGAGAAGGAGAAGGTGAAGTCTGGAGGGCGCAGAGAAGAAGCAGAAGAAGGAGAAAGAGAAGGTGAAGTCTGGAGGGTGAAGCAGAAGAAGCAGAAAAAGGAGAAGGAGAGGGTGAAGTCTGGAGGGTGAATCAGAAGAAGTAGAAGAAGGAGAAGGAGAAGGTGAAGTCAGGAGAGTGAAGCTGAAGAAGCAGAAGAAGGAGAAGGAGAAGGTGAAGTCTGGAGGGTGAAGCAGAAGAAGCAGAAGAAGGAGAAGGAGAAGGTGAAGTCTGGAGGGTGAATCAGAAGAAGCAGAAGAAGGAGAAGGAGAAGGTGAAGTCTGGAGGGTGAATCAGAAGAAGCAGAAGAAGGAGAAGGAGAAGGTGAAGTCTGGAGGGTGAAGCAGAAGAAGGAGAAGGAGTAGGTGAAGTCTGGAGGGTGAATCAGAAGAAGTAGAAGAAGGAGAAGGAGAAGGTGAAGTCAGGAGGGTGAAGCAGAAGAAGCAGAAGAAGGAGAAGGAGAAGGTGAAGTCTGGAGGGTGAAGCAGAAGAAGCAGAAGAAGGAGAAGGAGAAGGTGAAGTCTGGAGGGTGAATCAGAAGAAGCAGAAGAAGGAGAAGGAGAAGGTGAAGTCTGGAGGGTGAATCAGAAGAAGCAGAAGAAGGAGAAGGAGAAGGTGAAGTCTGGAGGGTGAATCAGAAGAAGCAGAAGAAGGAGAAGGAGAAGGTGAAGTCTGGAGGGTGAATCAGAAGAAGCAGAAGAAGGAGAAGGAGAAGGTGAATTTAGGAGGGTGAATCAGAAGAAGCAGAAGAAGGAGAAGGAGCAGGTGAAGTCAGGGGGGTGTAGCAGAAGAAGTAGAAGAAGGAGAAGGAGAAGGTGAAGTCAGGACGGTGAAGCAGAAGAAGCAGAAGAAGGAGAAGGAGAAGGTGAAGCCTGGAGGGCGCAGCAGAAGAAGCAGAAGAAGGAGAAGGAGAAGGTGAAGTCTGGAGTGTGAAGCAGAAGAAGCAGAAGAAGGAGAAGGAGAAGGTGAAGTCTGGAGGGTGAAGCAGAAGAAACAGAAGAAGGAGAAGGAGATGGTGAAGACTGGAGGGTGAATCAGAAGAAGTAGAAGAAGGAGAAGGAGAAGGTGAAGTCTGGAGGGTGAATCAGAAGAAGTAGAAGAAGGAGAAGGAGAAGTTGAAGTCTGGAGGGTGAATCAGAAGAAGCAGAAGAAGGAGAAGGAGAAGGTGAAGTCTGGAGGGTGAATTAGAAGAAGCAGAAGAAGGAGAAGGAGAAGATGAAGTCTGGAGGGTGAATCAGAAGAAGTAGAAGAAGGAGAAGGAGAAGGTGAAGTCTGGAGGGTGAATCAGAAGAAGTAGAAGAAGGAGAAGGAGAAGATGAAGTCTGGAGGGTGAATCAGAAGAAAGAGAAGAAGGAGAAGGAGAAGGTGAAGTCTGGAGGGTGAATCAGAAGAAGTAGAAGAAGGAGAAGGAGAAGGTGTAGTCTGGAGGGTGAATCCGAAGAAGTAGACGAAGGAGAAGGAGAAGGTGAAGTCTGGAGGGTGAATCAGACGAAGTAGAAGAAGGAGAAGGAGAAGGTGAAGTCTGGAGGGTGAATCAGAAGAAGCAAAAGAAGGAGAAGGAGAAGGTGAAGTTAGGAGGGTGAAGCAGAAGAAGCAGAAGAAGGAGAAGGAGCAGGTGAAGTCAGGGGGGTGAAGCAGAAGAAGTAGAAGAAGGAGAAGGAGAAGGTGAAGTCAGGACGGTGAAGCAGAAGAAGCAGAAGAAGGAGAAGGAGAAGGTGAAGTCTGGAGGGTGAAGCAGAAGAAGCAGAAGAAGGAGAAGGAGAGGGTGAAGTCTGGAGGGTGAATCAGAAGAAGTAGAAGAAGGAGAAGGAGAAGGTGAAGTCAGGAGAGTGAAGCAGAAGAAGCAGAAGAAGGAGAAGGAGAAGGTGAAGTCTGGAGGGCGAAGCAGAAGAAGCAGAAGAAGGAGAAGGAGAAGGTGAAGTCTGGAGGGTGAAGCAGAAGAAGCAGAAGAAGGAGAAGGAGTAGGTGAAGTCTGGAGGGTGAATCAGAAGAAGTAGAAGAAGGAGAAGGATAAGGTGAAGTCAGGAGGGTGAAGCAGAAGAAGCAGAAGAAGGAGAAGGAGAAGGTGAAGTCTGGTGGGTGAAGCAGAAGAAGCAGAAGAAGGAGAAGGAGAAGGTGAAGTCTGGAGGGTGAAGCAGAAGAAGCAGAAGAAGGAGAAGGAGAAGGTGAAGTCAGGAGGGAGGATCAGAAGAAGTAGAAGAAGGAGAAGGAGAAGGTGAAGTCTGGAGGGTGAATCAGAAGAAGCAGAAGAAGGAGAAGGAGAAGGTGAAGTCTGGAGGGCGCAGCAGAAGAAGCAGAAGAAGGAGAAAGAGAAGGTGAAGTCTGGAGGGTGAAGCAGAAGAAGCAGAAGAAGGAGAAGGAGAGGGTGAAGTCTGGAGGGTGAATCAGAAGAAGTAGAAGAAGGAGAAGGAGAAGGTGAAGTCAGGAGAGTGAAGCAGAAGAAGCAGAAGAAGGAGAAGGAGAAGGTGAAGTCTGGAGGGCGAAGCAGAAGAAGCAGAAGAAGTAGAAGGAGTAGGTGAAGTCTGGAGGGTGAAGCAGAAGAAGCAGAAGAAGGAGAAGGAGTAGGTGAAGTCAGGAGGGTGAAGCAGAAGAAGCAGAAGAAGGAGAAGGAGAAGGTGAAGTCTGGTGGGTGAAGCAGAAGAAGCAGAAGAAGGAGAAGGAGAAGGTGAAGTCTGGAGGGTGAAGCAGAAGAAGCAGAAGAAGGAGAAGGAGAAGGTGAAGTCAGGAGGGTGAATCAGAAGAAGCAGAAGAAGGAGAAGGAGAAGGTGAAGTCTGGAGGGCACAGCAGAAGAAGCAGAAGAAGGAGAAAGAGAAGGTGAAGTCTGGAGGGTGAAGCAGAAGAAGCAGAAGAAGGAGAAGGAGAGGGTGAAGTCTGGAGGGTGAATCAGAAGAAGTAGAAGAAGGAGAAGGAGAAGGTGAAGTCAGGAGAGTGAAGCAGAAGAAGCAGAAGAAGGAGAAGGAGAAGGTGAAGTCTGGAGGGCGAAGCAGAAGAAGCAGAAGAAGGAGAAGGAGAAGGTGAAGTCTGGAGGGTGAAGCAGAAGAAGCAGAAGAAGGAGAAGGAGTAGGTGAAGTCTGGAGGGTGAATCAGAAGAAGTCGAAGAAGGAGAAGGAGAAGGTGAAGTCAGGAGGGTGAAGCAGAAGAAGCAGAAGAAGGAGAAGGAGAAGGTGAAGTCTGGAGGGTGAAGCAGAAGAAGCAGAAGAAGGAGAAGGAGAAGGTGAAGTCTGGAGGGTGAATCAGAAGAAGCAGAAGAAGGAGAAGGAGAAGGTGAAGTCTGGAGGGTGAATCAGAAGAAGCAGAAGAAGGAGAAGGAGAAGGTGAAGTCAGGAGGGTGAATCAGAAGAAGCAGAAGAAGGAGAAGGAGAAGGTGAATTTAGGAGGGTGAATCAGAAGAAGCAGAAGAAGGAGAAGAAGCAGGTGAAGTCAGGGGGGTGTAGCAGAAGAAGTAGAAGAAGGAGAAGGAGAAGGTGAAGTCAGGACGGTGAAGCAGAAGAAGCAGAAGAAGGAGAAGTAGAAGGTGAAGCCTGGAGGGCGCAGCAGAAGAAGCAGAAGAAGGAGAAGGAGAAGGTGAAGTCTGGAGTGTGAAGCAGAAGAAGCAGAAGAAGGAGAAGGAGAAGGTGAAGTCTGGAGGGTGAAGCAGAAGAAACAGAAGAAGGAGAAGGAGAAGGTGAAGACTGGAGGGTGAATCAGAAGAAGTAGAAGAAGGAGAAGGAGAAGGTGAAGTCTGGAGGGTGAATCAGAAGAAGTAGAAGAAGGAGAAGGAGAAGTTGAAGTCTGGAGGGTGAATCAGAAGAAGCAGAAGAAGGAGAAGGAGAAGGTGAAGTCTGGAGGGTGAATCAGAAGAAGCAGAAGAAGGAGAAGGAGAAGATGAAGTCTGGAGGGTGAATCAGAAGAAGTAGAAGAAGGAGAAGGAGAAGGTGAAGTCTGGAGGGTGAATCAGAACAAGTAGAAGAAGGAGAAGGAGAAGATGAAGTCTGGAGGGTGAATCAGAAGAAAGAGAAGAAGGAGAAGGAGAAGGTGAAGTCTGGAGGGTGAATCAGAAGAAGTAGAAGAAGGAGAAGGAGAAGGTGTAGTCTGGAGGGTGAATCAGAAGAAGTAGAAGAAGGAGAAGGAGAAGGTGAAGTCAGGAGGGTGAAGCAGAAGAAGCAGAAGAAGGAGAAGGAGAAGGTGAAGTCTGGAGGGTGAAGCAGAAGAAGCAGAAGAAGGAGAAGGAGAAGGTGAAGTCTGGAGGGTGAATCAGAAGAAGCAGAAGAAGGAGAAGGAGAAGGTGAAGTCTGGAGGGTGAAGCAGAAGAAGCAGAAGAAGGAGAAGGAGAAGGTGAAGTCTGGAGGGTGAATCAGAAGAAGCAGAAGAAGGAGAAGGAGAAGGTGAAGTCTGGAGGGTGAATCAGAAGAAGCAGAAGAAGGAGAAGGAGAAGGTGAAGTCAGGAGGGTGAATCAGAAGAAGCAGAAGAAGGAGAAGGAGAAGGTGAATTTAGGAGGGTGAATCAGAAGAAGCAGAAGAAGGAGAAGGAGAAGGTGAAGTCAGGACGGTGAAGCAGAAGAAGCAGAAGAAGGAGAAGGAGAAGGTGAAGCCTCGAGGGCGCAGCAGAAGAAGCAGAAGAAGGAGAAGGAGAAGGTGAAGTCTGGAGTGTGAAGCAGAAGAAGCAGAAGAAGGAGAAGGAGAAGGTGAAGTCTGGAGGGTGAAGCAGAAGAAACAGAAGAAGGAGAAGGAGAAGGTGAAGACTGGAGGGTGAATCAGAAGAAGTAGAAGAAGGAGAAGGAGAAGGTGAAGTCTGGAGGGTGAATCAGAAGAAGTAGAAGAAGGAGAAGGAGAAGTTGAAGTCTGGAGGGTGAATCAGAAGAAGCAGAAGAAGGAGAAGGAGAAGGTGAAGTCTGGAGGGTGAATCAGAAGAAGCAGAAGAAGGAGAAGGAGAAGATGAAGTCTGGAGGGTGAATCAGAAGAAGTAGAAGAAGGAGAAGGAGAAGGTGAAGTCTGGAGGGTGAATCAGAACAAGTAGAAGAAGGGGAAGGAGAAGATGAAGTCTGGAGGGTGAATCAGAAGAAAGAGAAGAAGGAGAAGGAGAAGGTGAAGTCTGGAGGGTGAATCAGAAGAAGTAGAAGAAGGAGAAGGAGAAGGTGTAGTCTGGAGGGTGAATCAGAAGAAGTAGAAGAAGGAGAAGGAGAAGGTGAAGTCAGGAGGGTGAAGCAGAAGAAGCAGAAGAAGGAGAAGTAGAAGGTGAAGTCTGGAGGGTGAAGCAGAAGAAGCAGAAGAAGGAGAAGGAGAAGGTGAAGTCTGGAGGGTGAATCAGAAGAAGCAGAAGAAGGAGAAGGAGAAGGTGAAGTCTGGAGGGTGAATCAGAAGAAGCAGAAGAAGGAGAAGGAGAAGGTGAAGTCAGGAGGGTGAATCAGAAGAAGCAGAAGAAGGAGAAGGAGAAGGTAAATTTAGGAGGGTGAATCAGAAGAAGCAGAAGAAGGAGAAGAAGCAGGTGAAGTCAGGGGGGTGTAGCAGAAGAAGTAGAAGAAGGAGAAGGAGAAGGTGAAGTCAGGACGGTGAAGCAGAAGAAGCAGAAGAAGGAGAAGTAGAAGGTGAAGCCTGGAGGGCGCAGCAGAAGAAGCAGAAGAAGGAGAAGGAGAAGGTGAAGTCTGGAGTGTGAAGCAGAAGAAGCAGAAGAAGGAGAAGGAGAAGGTGAAGTCTGGAGGGTGAAGCAGAAGAAACAGAAGAAGGAGAAGGAGAAGGTGAAGACTGGAGGGTGAATCAGAAGAAGTAGAAGAAGGAGAAGGAGAAGGTGAAGTCTGGAGGGTGAATCAGAAGAAGTAGAAGAAGGAGAAGGAGAAGTTGAAGTCTGGAGGGTGAATCAGAAGAAGCAGAAGAAGGAGAAGGAGAAGGTGAAGTCTGGAGGGTGAATCAGAAGAAGCAGAAGAAGGAGAAGGAGAAGATGAAGTCTGGAGGGTGAATCAGAAGAAGTAGAAGAAGGAGAAGGAGAAGGTGAAGTCTGGAGGGTGAATCAGAACAAGTAGAAGAAGGAGAAGGAGAAGATGAAGTCTGGAGGGTGAATCAGAAGAAAGAGAAGAAGGAGAAGGAGAAGGTGAAGTCTGGAGGGTGAATCAGAAGAAGTAGAAGAAGGAGAAGGAGAAGGTGTAGTCTGGAGGGTGAATCAGAAGAAGTAGAAGAAGGAGAAGGAGAAGGTGAAGTCAGGAGGGTGAAGCAGAAGAAGCAGAAGAAGGAGAAGGAGAAGGTGAAGTCTGGAGGGTGAAGCAGAAGAAGCAGAAGAAGGAGAAGGAGAAGGTGAAGTCTGGAGGGTGAATCAGAAGAAGCAGAAGAAGGAGAAGGAGAAGGTGAAGTCTGGAGGGTGAAGCAGAAGAAGCAGAAGAAGGAGAAGGAGAAGGTGAAGTCTGGAGGGTGAATCAGAAGAAGCAGAAGAAGGAGAAGGAGAAGGTGAAGTCTGGAGGGTGAATCAGAAGAAGCAGAAGAAGGAGAAGGAGAAGGTGAAGTCAGGAGGGTGAATCAGAAGAAGCAGAAGAAGGAGAAGGAGAAGGTGAATTTAGGAGGGTGAATCAGAAGAAGCAGAAGAAGGAGAAGGAGCAGGTGAAGTCAGGGGGGTGTAGCAGAAGAAGTAGAAGAAGGAGAAGGAGAAGGTGAAGTCAGGACGGTGAAGCAGAAGAAGCAGAAGAAGGAGAAGGAGAAGGTGAAGCCTCGAGGGCGCAGCAGAAGAAGCAGAAGAAGGAGAAGGAGAAGGTGAAGTCTGGAGTGTGAAGCAGAAGAAGCAGAAGAAGGAGAAGGAGAAGGTGAAGTCTGGAGGGTGAAGCAGAAGAAACAGAAGAAGGAGAAGGAGAAGGTGAAGACTGGAGGGTGAATCAGAAGAAGTAGAAGAAGGAGAAGGAGAAGGTGAAGTCTGGAGGGTGAATCAGAAGAAGTAGAAGAAGGAGAAGGAGAAGTTGAAGTCTGGAGGGTGAATCAGAAGAAGCAGAAGAAGGAGAAGGAGAAGGTGAAGTCTGGAGGGTGAATCAGAAGAAGCAGAAGAAGGAGAAGGAGAAGATGAAGTCTGGAGGGTGAATCAGAAGAAGTAGAAGAAGGAGAAGGAGAAGGTGAAGTCTGGAAGGTGAATCAGAACAAGTAGAAGAAGGGGAAGGAGAAGATGAAGTCTGGAGGGTGAATCAGAAGAAAGAGAAGAAGGAGAAGGAGAAGGTGAAGTCTGGAGGGTGAATCAGAAGAAGTAGAAGAAGGAGAAGGAGAAGGTGTAGTCTGGAGGGTGAATCAGAAGAAGTAGAAGAAGGAGAAGGAGAAGGTGAAGTCAGGAGGGTGAAGCAGAAGAAGCAGAAGAAGGAGAAGTAGAAGGTGAAGTCTGGAGGGTGAAGCAGAAGAAGCAGAAGAAGGAGAAGGAGAAGGTGAAGTCTGGAGGGTGAATCAGAAGAAGCAGAAGAAGGAGAAGGAGAAGGTGAAGTCTGGAGGGTGAATCAGAAGAAGCAGAAGAAGGAGAAGGAGAAGGTGAAGTCTGGAGGGTGAATCAGAAGAAGCAGAAGAAGGAGAAGGAGAAGGTGAAGTCTGGAGGGTGAATCAGAAGAAGCAGAAGAAGGAGAAGGAGAAGGTGAATTTAGGAGGGTGAATCAGAAGAAGCAGAAGAAGGAGAAGGAGCAGGTGAAGTCAGGGGGGTGTAGCAGAAGAAGTCGAAGAAGGAGAAGGAGAAGGTGAAGTCAGGACGGTGAAGCAGAAGAAGCAGAAGAAGGAGAAGGAGAAGGTGAAGCCTGGAGGGCGCAGCAGAAGAAGCAGAAGAAGGAGAAGGAGAAGGTGAAGTCTGGAGTGTGAAGCAGAAGAAGCAGAAGAAGGAGAAGGAGAAGGTGAAGTCTGGAGGGTGAAGCAGAAGAAACAGAAGAAGGAGAAGGAGAAGGTGAAGACTGGAGGGTGAATCAGAAGAAGTAGAAGAAGGAGAAGGAGAAGGTGAAGTCTGGAGGGTGAATCAGAAGAAGTAGAAGAAGGAGAAGCAGAAGTTGAAGTCTGGAGGGTGAATCAGAAGAAGCAGAAGAAGGAGAAGGAGAAGGTGAAGTCTGGAGGGTGAATCAGAAGAAGCAGAAGAAGGAGAAGGAGAAGATGAAGTCTGGAGGGTGAATCAGAAGAAGTAGAAGAAGGAGAAGGAGAAGGTGAAGTCTGGAGGGTGAATCAGAAGAAGTAGAAGAAGGAGAAGGAGAAGATGAAGTCTGGAGAGTGAATCAGAAGAAAGAGAAGAAGGAGAAGGAGAAGGTGAAGTCTGGAGGGTGAATCAGAAGAAGTAGAAGAAGGAGAAGGAGAAGGTGTAGTCTGGAGGGTGAATCAGAAGAAGTAGACGAAGGAGAAGGAGAAGGTGAAGTCTGGAGGGTGAATCAGACGAAGTAGAAGAAGGAGAAGGAGAAGGTGAAGTCTGGAGGGTGAATCAGAAGAAGCAGAAGAAGGAGAAGGAGAAGGTGAAGTTAGGAGGGTGAATCAGAAGAAGCAGAAGAAGGAGAAGGAGCAGGTGAAGTCAGGGGGGTGAAGCAGAAGAAGTAGAAGAAGGAGAAGGAGAAGGTGAAGTCAGGACGGTGAAGCAGAAGAAGCAGAAGAAGGAGAAGGAGAAGGTGAAGTCTGGAGGGTGAAGCAGAAGAAGCAGAAGAAGGAGAAGGAGAGGGTGACGTCTGGAGGGTGAATCAGAAGAAGTAGAAGAAGGAGAAGGAGAAGGTGAAGTCAGGAGAGTGAAGCAGAAGAAGCAGAAGAAGGAGAAGGAGAAGGTGAAGTCTGGAGGGCGAAGCAGAAGAAGCAGAAGAAGGAGAAGGAGAAGGTGAAGTCTGGAGGGTGAAGCAGAAGAAGCAGAAGAAGGAGAAGGAGTAGGTGAAGTCTGGAGGGTGAATCAGAAGAAGTAGAAGAAGGAGAAGGATAAGGTGAAGTCAGGAGGGTGAAGCAGAAGAAGCAGAAGAAGGAGAAGGAGAAGGTGAAGTCTGGAGGGTGAAGCAGAAGAAGCAGAAGAAGGAGAAGGAGAAGGTGAAGTCTGGAGGGTGAAGCAGAAGAAGCAGAAGAAGGAGAAGGAGAAGGTGAAGTCAGGAGGGTGGATCAGAAGAAGTAGAAGAAGGAGAAGGAGAAGGTGAAGTCTGGAGGGTGAATCAGAAGAAGCAGAAGAAGGAGAAGGAGAAGGTGAAGTCTGGAGGGTGAATCAGAAGAAGCAGAAGAAGGAGAAGGAGAAGGTGAAGTCTGGTGGGTGAAGCAGAAGAAGCAGAAGAAGGAGAAGGAGAAGGTGAAGTCTGGAGGGTGAAGCAGAAGAAGCAGAAGAAGGAGAAGGAGAAGGTGAAGTCAGGAGGGTGGATCAGAAGAAGTAGAAGAAGGAGAAGGAGAAGGTGAAGTCTGGAGGGTGAATCAGAAGAAGCAGAAGAAGGAGAAGGAGAAAGTGAAGTCTGGAGGGCGCAGCAGAAGAAGCAGAAGAAGGAGAAAGAGAAGGTGAAGTCTGGAGTGTGAAGCAGAAGAAGCAGAAGAAGGAGAAGGAGAAGGTGAAGTCAGGAGGGTGAAGCAGAAGAAGCAGAAGAAGGAGAAGGAGAAGGTGAAGTCTGGAGGGTGAAGCAGAAGAAGCAGAAGAAGGAGAAGGAGAAGGTGAAGTCTGGAGGGTGAATCAGAAGAAGCAGAAGAAGGAGAAGGAGAAGGTGAAGTCTGGAGGGTGAAGCAGAAGAAGCAGAAGAACGAGAAGGAGAAGGTGAAGTCTGGAGGGTGAATCAGAAGAAGCAGAAGAAGGAGAAGGAGAAGGTGAAGTCTGGAGGGTGAATCAGAAGAAGCAGAAGAAGGAGAAGAAGCAGGTGAAGTCAGGGGGGTGTAGCAGATGAAGTAGAAGAAGGAGAAGGAGAAGGTGAAGTCAGGACGGTGAAGCAGAAGAAGCAGAAGAAGGAGAAGTAGAAGGTGAAGCCTGGAGGGCGCAGCAGAAGAAGCAGAAGAAGGAGAAGGAGAAGGTGAAGTCTGGAGTGTGAAGCAGAAGAAGCAGAAGAAGGAGAAGGAGAAGGTGAAGTCTGGAGGGTGAAGCAGAAGAAACAGAAGAAGGAGAAGGAGAAGGTGAAGACTGGAGGGTGAATCAGAAGAAGTAGAAGAAGGAGAAGGAGAAGGTGAAGTCTGGAGGGTGAATCAGAAGAAGTAGAAGAAGGAGAAGGAGAAGTTGAAGTCTGGAGGGTGAATCAGAAGAAACAGAAGAAGGAGAAGGAGAAGGTGAAGTCTGGAGGGTGAATCAGAAGAAGCAGAAGAAGGAGAAGGAGAAGATGAAGTCTGGAGGGTGAATCAGAAGAAGTAGAAGAAGGAGAAGGAGAAGGTGAAGTCTGGAGGGTGAATCAGAACAAGTAGAAGAAGGAGAAGGAGAAGATGAAGTCTGGAGGGTGAATCAGAAGAAAGAGAAGAAGGAGAAGGAGAAGGTGAAGTCTGGAGGGTGAATCAGAAGAAGTAGAAGAAGGAGAAGGAGAAGGTGTAGTCTGGAGGGTGAATCAGAAGAAGTAGAAGAAGGAGAAGGAGAAGGTGAAGTCAGGAGGGTGAAGCAGAAGAAGCAGAAGAAGGAGAAGGAGAAGGTGAAGTCTG
This sequence comes from Somniosus microcephalus, assembly GCF_052327205.1. NCBI lineage: Eukaryota > Metazoa > Chordata > Chondrichthyes > Squaliformes > Somniosidae > Somniosus > Somniosus microcephalus. Next base: position 373,583 of record NW_028225422.1, on the reverse strand, counting down.
GAGGGTGAAGCAGAAGAAGCAGAAGAAGGAGAAGGAGAAGGTGAAGTCTGGAGGGTGAATCAGAAGAAGCAGAAGAAGGAGAAGGAGAAGGTGAAGTCTGGAGGGTGAAGCAGAAGAAGCAGAAGAAGGAGAAGGAGAAGGTGAAGTCTGGAGGGTGAATCAGAAGAAGCAGAAGAAGGAGAAGGAGAAGGTGAAGTCTGGAGGGTGAATCAGAAGAAGCAGAAGAAGGAGAAGGAGAAGGTGAAGTCAGGAGGGTGAATCAGAAGAAGCAGAAGAAGGAGAAGGAGAAGGTGAATTTAGGAGGGTGAATCAGAAGAAGCAGAAGAAGGAGAAGGAGCAGGTGAAGTCAGGGGGGTGTAGCAGAAGAAGTAGAAGAAGGAGAAGGAGAAGGTGAAGTCAGGACGGTGAAGCAGAAGAAGCAGAAGAAGGAGAAGGAGAAGGTGAAGCCTCGAGGGCGCAGCAGAAGAAGCAGAAGAAGGAGAAGGAGAAGGTGAAGTCTGGAGTGTGAAGCAGAAGAAGCAGAAGAAGGAGAAGGAGAAGGTGAAGTCTGGAGGGTGAAGCAGAAGAAACAGAAGAAGGAGAAGGAGAAGGTGAAGACTGGAGGGTGAATCAGAAGAAGTAGAAGAAGGAGAAGGAGAAGGTGAAGTCTGGAGGGTGAATCAGAAGAAGTAGAAGAAGGAGAAGGAGAAGTTGAAGTCTGGAGGGTGAATCAGAAGAAGCAGAAGAAGGAGAAGGAGAAGGTGAAGTCTGGAGGGTGAATCAGAAGAAGCAGAAGAAGGAGAAGGAGAAGATGAAGTCTGGAGGGTGAATCAGAAGAAGTAGAAGAAGGAGAAGGAGAAGGTGAAGTCTGGAAGGTGAATCAGAACAAGTAGAAGAAGGGGAAGGAGAAGATGAAGTCTGGAGGGTGAATCAGAAGAAAGAGAAGAAGGAGAAGGAGAAGGTGAAGTCTGGAGGGTGAATCAGAAGAAGTAGAAGAAGGAGAAGGAGAAGGTGTAGTCTGGAGGGTGAATCAGAAGAAGTAGAAGAAGGAGAAGGAGAAGGTGAAGTCAGGAGGGTGAAGCAGAAGAAGCAGAAGAAGGAGAAGTAGAAGGTGAAGTCTGGAGGGTGAAGCAGAAGAAGCAGAAGAAGGAGAAGGAGAAGGTGAAGTCTGGAGGGTGAATCAGAAGAAGCAGAAGAAGGAGAAGGAGAAGGTGAAGTCTGGAGGGTGAATCAGAAGAAGCAGAAGAAGGAGAAGGAGAAGGTGAAGTCTGGAGGGTGAATCAGAAGAAGCAGAAGAAGGAGAAGGAGAAGGTGAAGTCTGGAGGGTGAATCAGAAGAAGCAGAAGAAGGAGAAGGAGAAGGTGAATTTAGGAGGGTGAATCAGAAGAAGCAGAAGAAGGAGAAGGAGCAGGTGAAGTCAGGGGGGTGTAGCAGAAGAAGTCGAAGAAGGAGAAGGAGAAGGTGAAGTCAGGACGGTGAAGCAGAAGAAGCAGAAGAAGGAGAAGGAGAAGGTGAAGCCTGGAGGGCGCAGCAGAAGAAGCAGAAGAAGGAGAAGGAGAAGGTGAAGTCTGGAGTGTGAAGCAGAAGAAGCAGAAGAAGGAGAAGGAGAAGGTGAAGTCTGGAGGGTGAAGCAGAAGAAACAGAAGAAGGAGAAGGAGAAGGTGAAGACTGGAGGGTGAATCAGAAGAAGTAGAAGAAGGAGAAGGAGAAGGTGAAGTCTGGAGGGTGAATCAGAAGAAGTAGAAGAAGGAGAAGCAGAAGTTGAAGTCTGGAGGGTGAATCAGAAGAAGCAGAAGAAGGAGAAGGAGAAGGTGAAGTCTGGAGGGTGAATCAGAAGAAGCAGAAGAAGGAGAAGGAGAAGATGAAGTCTGGAGGGTGAATCAGAAGAAGTAGAAGAAGGAGAAGGAGAAGGTGAAGTCTGGAGGGTGAATCAGAAGAAGTAGAAGAAGGAGAAGGAGAAGATGAAGTCTGGAGAGTGAATCAGAAGAAAGAGAAGAAGGAGAAGGAGAAGGTGAAGTCTGGAGGGTGAATCAGAAGAAGTAGAAGAAGGAGAAGGAGAAGGTGTAGTCTGGAGGGTGAATCAGAAGAAGTAGACGAAGGAGAAGGAGAAGGTGAAGTCTGGAGGGTGAATCAGACGAAGTAGAAGAAGGAGAAGGAGAAGGTGAAGTCTGGAGGGTGAATCAGAAGAAGCAGAAGAAGGAGAAGGAGAAGGTGAAGTTAGGAGGGTGAATCAGAAGAAGCAGAAGAAGGAGAAGGAGCAGGTGAAGTCAGGGGGGTGAAGCAGAAGAAGTAGAAGAAGGAGAAGGAGAAGGTGAAGTCAGGACGGTGAAGCAGAAGAAGCAGAAGAAGGAGAAGGAGAAGGTGAAGTCTGGAGGGTGAAGCAGAAGAAGCAGAAGAAGGAGAAGGAGAGGGTGACGTCTGGAGGGTGAATCAGAAGAAGTAGAAGAAGGAGAAGGAGAAGGTGAAGTCAGGAGAGTGAAGCAGAAGAAGCAGAAGAAGGAGAAGGAGAAGGTGAAGTCTGGAGGGCGAAGCAGAAGAAGCAGAAGAAGGAGAAGGAGAAGGTGAAGTCTGGAGGGTGAAGCAGAAGAAGCAGAAGAAGGAGAAGGAGTAGGTGAAGTCTGGAGGGTGAATCAGAAGAAGTAGAAGAAGGAGAAGGATAAGGTGAAGTCAGGAGGGTGAAGCAGAAGAAGCAGAAGAAGGAGAAGGAGAAGGTGAAGTCTGGAGGGTGAAGCAGAAGAAGCAGAAGAAGGAGAAGGAGAAGGTGAAGTCTGGAGGGTGAAGCAGAAGAAGCAGAAGAAGGAGAAGGAGAAGGTGAAGTCAGGAGGGTGGATCAGAAGAAGTAGAAGAAGGAGAAGGAGAAGGTGAAGTCTGGAGGGTGAATCAGAAGAAGCAGAAGAAGGAGAAGGAGAAGGTGAAGTCTGGAGGGTGAATCAGAAGAAGCAGAAGAAGGAGAAGGAGAAGGTGAAGTCTGGTGGGTGAAGCAGAAGAAGCAGAAGAAGGAGAAGGAGAAGGTGAAGTCTGGAGGGTGAAGCAGAAGAAGCAGAAGAAGGAGAAGGAGAAGGTGAAGTCAGGAGGGTGGATCAGAAGAAGTAGAAGAAGGAGAAGGAGAAGGTGAAGTCTGGAGGGTGAATCAGAAGAAGCAGAAGAAGGAGAAGGAGAAAGTGAAGTCTGGAGGGCGCAGCAGAAGAAGCAGAAGAAGGAGAAAGAGAAGGTGAAGTCTGGAGTGTGAAGCAGAAGAAGCAGAAGAAGGAGAAGGAGAAGGTGAAGTCAGGAGGGTGAAGCAGAAGAAGCAGAAGAAGGAGAAGGAGAAGGTGAAGTCTGGAGGGTGAAGCAGAAGAAGCAGAAGAAGGAGAAGGAGAAGGTGAAGTCTGGAGGGTGAATCAGAAGAAGCAGAAGAAGGAGAAGGAGAAGGTGAAGTCTGGAGGGTGAAGCAGAAGAAGCAGAAGAACGAGAAGGAGAAGGTGAAGTCTGGAGGGTGAATCAGAAGAAGCAGAAGAAGGAGAAGGAGAAGGTGAAGTCTGGAGGGTGAATCAGAAGAAGCAGAAGAAGGAGAAGGAGAAGGTGAAGTCAGGAGGGTGAATCAGAAGAAGCAGAAGAAGGAGAAGGAGAAGGTGAATTTAGGAGGGTGAATCAGAAGAAGCAGAAGAAGGAGAAGGAGCAGGTGAAGTCAGGGGGGTGTAGCAGAAGAAGTAGAAGAAGGAGAAGGAGAAGGTGAAGTCAGGACGGTGAAGCAGAAGAAGCAGAAGAAGGAGAAGGAGAAGGTGAAGCCTCGAGGGCGCAGCAGAAGAAGCAGAAGAAGGAGAAGGAGAAGGTGAAGTCTGGAGTGTGAAGCAGAAGAAGCAGAAGAAGGAGAAGGAGAAGGTGAAGTCTGGAGGGTGAAGCAGAAGAAACAGAAGAAGGAGAAGGAGAAGGTGAAGACTGGAGGGTGAATCAGAAGAAGTAGAAGAAGGAGAAGGAGAAGGTGAAGTCTGGAGGGTGAATCAGAAGAAGTAGAAGAAGGAGAAGGAGAAGTTGAAGTCTGGAGGGTGAATCAGAAGAAGCAGAAGAAGGAGAAGGAGAAGGTGAAGTCTGGAGGGTGAATCAGAAGAAGCAGAAGAAGGAGAAGGAGAAGATGAAGTCTGGAGGGTGAATCAGAAGAAGTAGAAGAAGGAGAAGGAGAAGGTGAAGTCTGGAGGGTGAATCAGAACATGTAGAAGAAGGAGAAGGAGAAGATGAAGTCTGGAGGGTGAATCAGAAGAAAGAGAAGAAGGAGAAGGAGAAGGTGAAGTCTGGAGGGTGAATCAGAAGAAGTAGAAGAAGGAGAAGGAGAAGGTGTAGTCTGGAGGGTGAATCAGAAGAAGTAGAAGAAGGAGAAGGAGAAGGTGAAGTCAGGAGGGTGAAGCAGAAGAAGCAGAAGAAGGAGAAGGAGAAGGTGAAGTCTGGAGGGTGAAGCAGAAGAAGCAGAAGAAGGAGAAGGAGAAGGTGAAGTCTGGAGGGTGAATCAGAAGAAGCAGAAGAAGGAGAAGGAGAAGGTGAAGTCTGGAGGGTGAATCAGAAGAAGCAGAAGAAGGAGAAGGAGAAGGTGAAGTCTGGAGGGTGAATCAGAAGAAGCAGAAGAAGGAGAAGGAGAAGGTGAAGTCTGGAGGGTGAATCAGAAGAAGCAGAAGAAGGAGAAGGAGAAGGTGAATTTAGGAGGGTGAATCAGAAGAAGCAGAAGAAGGAGAAGGAGCAGTTGAAGTCAGGGGGGTGTAGCAGAAGAAGTCGAAGAAGGAGAAGGAGAAGGTGAAGTCAGGACGGTGAAGCAGAAGAAGCAGAAGAAGGAGAAGGAGAAGGTGAAGCCTGGAGGGCGCAGCAGAAGAAGCAGAAGAAGGAGAAGGAGAAGGTGAAGACTGGAGGGTGAATCAGAAGAAGTAGAAGAAGGAGAAGGAGAAGGTGAAGTCTGGAGGGTGAATCAGAAGAAGTAGAAGAAGGAGAAGGAGAAGTTGAAGTCTGGAGGGTGAATCAGAAGAAGCAGAAGAAGGAGAAGGAGAAGGTGAAGTCTGGAGGGTGAATCAGAAGAAGCAGAAGAAGGAGAAGGAGAAGATGAAGTCTGGAGGGTGAATCAGAAGAAGTAGAAGAAGGAGAAGGAGAAGGTGAAGTCTGGAGGGTGAATCAGAACAAGTAGAAGAAGGAGAAGGAGAAGATGAAGTCTGGAGGGTGAATCAGAAGAAAGAGAAGAAGGAGAAGGAGAAGGTGAAGTCTGGAGGGTGAATCAGAAGAAGTAGAAGAAGGAGAAGGAGAAGGTGTAGTCTGGAGGGTGAATCAGAAGAAGTAGACGAAGGAGAAGGAGAAGGTGAAGTCTGGAGGGTGAATCAGAAGAAGCAGAAGAAGGAGAAGGAGAGGGTGAAGTCTGGAGGGTGAATCAGAAGAAGTAGAAGAAGGAGAAGGAGAAGGTGAAGTCAGGAGAGTGAAGCAGAAGAAGCAGAAGAAGGAGAAGGAGAAGGTGAAGTCTGGAGGGCGAAGCAGAAGAAGCAGAAGAAGGAGAAGGAGAAGGTGAAGTCTGGAGGGTGAAGCAGAAGAAGCAGAAGAAGGAGAAGGAGTAGGTGAAGTCTGGAGGGTGAATCAGAAGAATTAGAAGAAGGAGAAGGATAAGGTGAAGTCAGGAGGGTGAAGCAGAAGAAGCAGAAGAAGGAGAAGGAGAAGGTGAAGTCTGGTGGGTGAAGCAGAAGAAGCAGAAGAAGGAGAAGGAGAAGGTGAAGTCTGGAGGGTGAAGCAGAAGAAGCAGAAGAAGGAGAAGGAGAAGGTGAAGTCAGGAGGGTGGATCAGAAGAAGTAGAAGAAGGAGAAGGAGAAGGTGAAGTCTGGAGGGTGAATCAGAAGAAGCAGAAGAAGGAGAAGGAGAAGGTGAAGTCTGGAGGGCGCAGCAGAAGAAGCAGAAGAAGGAGAAAGAGAAGGTGAAGTCTGGAGGGTGAAGCAGAAGAAGCAGAAGAAGGAGAAGGAGAGGGTGAAGTCTGGAGGGTGAATCAGAAGAAGTAGAAGAAGGAGAAGGAGAAGGTGAAGTCAGGAGAGTGAAGCAGAAGAAGCAGAAGAAGGAGAAGGAGAAGGTGAAGTCTGGAGGGCGAAGCAGAAGAAGCAGAAGAAGTAGAAGGAGTAGGTGAAGTCTGGAGGGTGAAGCAGAAGAAGCAGAAGAAGGAGAAGGAGTAGGTGAAGTCAGGAGGGTGAAGCAGAAGAAGCAGAAGAAGGAGAAGGAGAAGGTGAAGTCTGGTGGGTGAAGCAGAAGAAGCAGAAGAAGGAGAAGGAGAAGGTGAAGTCTGGAGGGTGAAGCAGAAGAAGCAGAAGAAGGAGAAGGAGAAGGTGAAGTCAGGAGGGTGAATCAGAAGAAGCAGAAGAAGGAGAAGGAGAAGGTGAAGTCTGGAGGGCACAGCAGAAGAAGCAGAAGAAGGAGAAAGAGAAGGTGAAGTCTGGAGGGTGAAGCAGAAGAAGCAGAAGAAGGAGAAGGAGAGGGTGAAGTCTGGAGGGTGAATCAGAAGAAGTAGAAGAAGGAGAAGGAGAAGGTGAAGTCAGGAGAGTGAAGCAGAAGAAGCAGAAGAAGGAGAAGGAGAAGGTGAAGTCTGGAGGGCGAAGCAGAAGAAGCAGAAGAAGGAGAAGGAGAAGGTGAAGTCTGGAGGGTGAAGCAGAAGAAGCAGAAGAAGGAGAAGGAGTAGGTGAAGTCTGGAGGGTGAATCAGAAGAAGTCGAAGAAGGAGAAGGAGAAGGTGAAGTCAGGAGGGTGAAGCAGAAGAAGCAGAAGAAGGAGAAGGAGAAGGTGAAGTCTGGAGGGTGAAGCAGAAGAAGCAGAAGAAGGAGAAGGAGAAGGTGAAGTCTGGAGGGTGAATCAGAAGAAGCAGAAGAAGGAGAAGGAGAAGGTGAAGTCTGGAGGGTGAATCAGAAGAAGCAGAAGAAGGAGAAGGAGAAGGTGAAGTCAGGAGGGTGAATCAGAAGAAGCAGAAGAAGGAGAAGGAGAAGGTGAATTTAGGAGGGTGAATCAGAAGAAGCAGAAGAAGGAGAAGGAGCAGGTGAAGTCAGGGGGGTGTAGCAGAAGAAGTAGAAGAAGGAGAAGGAGAAGGTGAAGTCAGGACGGTGAAGCAGAAGAAGCAGAAGAAGGAGAAGGAGAAGGTGAAGCCTGGAGGGCGCAGCAGAAGAAGCAGAAGAAGGAGAAGGAGAAGGTGAAGTCTGGAGTGTGAAGCAGAAGAAGCAGAAGAAGGAGAAGGAGAAGGTGAAGTCTGGAGGGTGAAGCAGAAGAAACAGAAGAAGGAGAAGGAGAAGGTGAATACTGGAGGGTGAATCAGAAGAAGTAGAAGAAGGAGAAGGAGAAGGTGAAGTCTGGAGTGTGAATCAGAAGAAGTAGAAGAAGGAGAAGGAGAAGTTGAAGTCTGGAGGGTGAATCAGAAGAAGCAGAAGAAGGAGAAGGAGAAGGTGAAGTCTGGAGGGTGAATCAGAAGAAGCAGAAGAAGGAGAAGGAGAAGATGAAGTCTGGAGGGTGAATCAGAAGAAGTAGAAGAAGGAGAAGGAGAAGGTGAAGTCTGGAGGGTGAATCAGAACAAGTAGAAGAAGGAGAAGGAGAAGATGAAGTCTGGAGGGTGAATCAGAAGAAAGAGAAGAAGGAGAAGGAGAAGGTGAAGTCTGGAGGGTGAATCAGAAGAAGTATAAGAAGGAGAAGGAGAAGGTGTAGTCTGGAGGGTGAATCAGAAGAAGTAGACGAAGGAGAAGGAGAAGGTGAAGTCTGGAGGGTGAATCAGAAGAAGCAGAAGAAGGAGAAGGAGAAGGTGAAGTCTGGAGGGTGAATCAGAAGAAGTAGAAGAAGGACAAGGAGAAGGTGAAGTCTGGAGGGTGAATCAGAAGAAGCAGAAGAAAGAGAAGGAGAAGGTGAAGTCTGGAGGGTGAATCAGAAGAAGTAGAAGAAGGAGAAGGAGAAGGTGAAGTCTGGAGGGTGAATCAGAAGAAGCAGAAGAAGGAGAAGGAGAAGGTGAAGTCTGGAGGGTGAATCAGAAGAAGCAGAAGAAGGAGAAGGAAAAGGTGAAGTCTGGAGGGTGAATCAGAAGAAGCAGAAGAAGGAGAAGGAGAAGGTGAAGTCTGGAGGGTGAATCAGAAGAAGCAGAATAAGGAGAAGGAGAAGGTGAAGTCTGGAGGGTGAATCAGAAGAAGCAGAAGAAGGAGAAGGAGAAGGTGAAGTCTGGAGGGTGAATCAGAAGAAGTAGAAGAAGGAGAAGGAGAAGGTGAAGTCTGGAGGGTGAAGCAGAAGAAGTAGAAGAAGGAGAAGGAGAAGGTGAAGTCAGGAGGGTGAATCAGAAGAAGAAGAAGAAGGAGAAGGAGAAGGTGAAGTCTGGAGGGTGAATCAGAAGAATCAGAAGAAGGAGAAGGAGAAGATGAAGTCTGGAGGGTGAATCAGAAGAAGCAGAAGAAAGAGAAGGAGAAGGTGAAGTCTGGAGGGTGAAGCAGAAGAAACAGAAGAAGGAGAAGGAGTAGGTGAAGACTGGAGGGTGAATCAGAAGAAGTAGAAGAAGGAGAAGGAGAAGGTGAAGTCTGGAGGGTGAATCAGACGAAGTAGAAGAAGGAGAAGGAGAAGGTGAAGTCTGGAGGGTGAATCAGAAGAAGCAGAAGAAGGAGAAGGAGAAGGTGAAGTTAGGAGGGTGAATCAGAAGAAGCAGAAGAAGGAGAAGGAGCAGGTGAAGTCAGGGGGGTGAAGCAGAAGAAGTAGAAGAAGGAGAAGGAGAAGGTGAAGTCAGGACGGTGAAGCAGAAGAAGCAGAAGAAGGAGAAGGAGAAGGTGAAGTCTGGAGGGTGAAGCAGAAGAAGCAGAAGAAGGAGAAGGAGAGGGTGAAGTCTGGAGGGTGAATCAGAAGAAGTAGAAGAAGGAGAAGGAGAAGGTGAAGTGAGGAGAGTGAAGCAGAAGAAGCAGAAGAAGGAGAAGGAGAAGGTGAAGTCTGGAGGGCGAAGCAGAAGAAGCAGAAGAAGGAGAAGGAGAAGGTGAAGTCTGGAGGGTGAAGCAGAAGAAGCAGAAGAAGGAGAAGGAGTAGGTGAAGTCTGGAGGGTGAATCAGAAGAAGTGGAAGAAGGAGAAGGATAAGGTGAAGTCAGGAGGGTGAAGCAGAAGAAGCAGAAGAAGGAGAAGGAGAAGGTGAAGTCTGGTGGGTGAAGCAGAAGAAGCAGAAGAAGGAGAAGGAGAAGGTGAAGTCTGGAGGGTGAAGCAGAAGAAGCAGAAGAAGGAGAAGGAGAAGGTGAAGTCAGGAGGGTGGATCAGAAGAAGTAGAAGAAGGAGAAGGAGAAGGTGAAGTCTGGAGGGTGAATCAGAAGAAGCAGAAGAAGGAGAAGGAGAAGGTGAAGTCTGGAGGGCGCAGCAGAAGAAGCAGAAGAAGGAGAAGGAGCAGGTGAAGTCAGGGGGGTGTAGCAGAAGAAGTAGAAGAAGGAGAAGGAGAAGGTGAAGTCAGGACGGTGAAGCAGAAGAAGCAGAAGAAGGAGAAGGAGAAGGTGAAGCCTGGAGGGCGCAGCAGAAGAAGCAGAAGAAGGAGAAGGAGAAGGTGAAGTCTGGAGTGTGAAGCAGAAGAAGCAGAAGAAGGAGAAGGAGAAGGTGAAGTCTGGAGGGTGAAGCAGAAGAAACAGAAGAAGGAGAAGGAGAAGGTGAAGACTGGAGGGTGAATCAGAAGAAGTAGAAGAAGGAGAAGGAGAAGGTGAAGTCTGGAGGGTGAATCAGAAGAAGTAGAAGAAGGAGAAGGAGAAGTTGAAGTCTGGAGGGTGAATCAGAAGAAGCAGAAGAAGGAGAAGGAGAAGGTGAAGTCTGGAGGGTGAATCAGAAGAAGCAGAAGAAGGAGAAGGAGAAGATGAAGTCTGGAGGGTGAATCAGAAGAAGTAGAAGAAGGAGAAGGAGAAGGTGAAGTCTGGAGGGTGAATCAGAACAAGTAGAAGAAGGAGAAGGAGAAGATGAAGTCTGGAGGGTGAATCAGAAGAAAGAGAAGAAGGAGAAGGAGAAGGTGAAGTCTGGAGGGTGAATCAGAAGAAGTAGAAGAAGGAGAAGGAGAAGGTGTAGTCTGGAGGGTGAATCAGAAGAAGTAGACGAAGGAGAAGGAGAAGGTGAAGTCTGGAGGGTGAATCAGAAGAAGCAGAAGAAGGAGAAGGAGAGGGTGAAGTCTGGAGGGTGAATCAGAAGAAGTAGAAGAAGGAGAAGGAGAAGGTGAAGTCAGGAGAGTGAAGCAGAAGAAGCAGAAGAAGGAGAAGGAGAAGGTGAAGTCTGGAGGGCGAAGCAGAAGAAGCAGAAGAAGGAGAAGGAGAAGGTGAAGTCTGGAGGGTGAAGCAGAAGAAGCAGAAGAAGGAGAAGGAGTAGGTGAAGTCTGGAGGGTGAATCAGAAGAAGTAGAAGAAGGAGAAGGATAAGGTGAAGTCAGGAGGGTGAAGCAGAAGAAGCAGAAGAAGGAGAAGGAGAAGGTGAAGTCTGGTGGGTGAAGCAGAAGAAGCAGAAGAAGGAGAAGGAGAAGGTGAAGTCTGGAGGGTGAAGCAGAAGAAGCAGAAGAAGGAGAAGGAGAAGGTGAAGTCAGGAGGGTGGATCAGAAGAAGTAGAAGAAGGAGAAGGAGAAGGTGAAGTCTGGAGGGTGAATCAGAAGAAGCAGAAGAAGGAGAAGGAGAAGGTGAAGTCTGGAGGGCGCAGCAGAAGAAGCAGAAGAAGGAGAAAGAGAAGGTGAAGTCTGGAGGGTGAAGCAGAAGAAGCAGAAGAAGGAGAAGGAGAGGGTGAAGTCTGGAGGGTGAAACAGAAGAAGTAGAAGAAGGAGAAGGAGAAGGTGAAGTCAGGAGAGTGAAGCAGAAGAAGCAGAAGAAGGAGAAGGAGAAGGTGAAGTCTGGAGGGCGAAGCAGAAGAAGCAGAAGAAGTAGAAGGAGTAGGTGAAGTCTGGAGGGTGAAGCAGAAGAAGCAGAAGAAGGAGAAGGAGTAGGTGAAGTCAGGAGGGTGAAGCAGAAGAAGCAGAAGAAGGAGAAGGAGAAGGTGAAGTCTGGTGGGTGAAGCAGAAGAAGCAGAAGAAGGAGAAGGAGAAGGTGAAGTCTGGAGGGTGAAGCAGAAGAAGCAGAAGAAGGAGAAGGAGAAGGTGAAGTCAGGAGGGTGAATCAGAAGAAGCAGAAGAAGGAGAAGGAGAAGGTGAAGTCTGGAGGGCACAGCAGAAGAAGCAGAAGAAGGAGAAAGAGAAGGTGAAGTCTGGAGGGTGAAGCAGAAGAAGCAGAAGAAGGAGAAGGAGAGGGTGAAGTCTGGAGGGTGAATCAGAAGAAGTAGAAGAAGGAGAAGGAGAAGGTGAAGTCAGGAGAGTGAAGCAGAAGAAGCAGAAGAAGGAGAAGGAGAAGGTGAAGTCTGGAGGGCGAAGCAGAAGAAGCAGAAGAAGGAGAAGGAGAAGGTGAAGTCTGGAGGGTGAAGCAGAAGAAGCAGAAGAAGGAGAAGGAGTAGGTGAAGTCTGGAGGGTGAATCAGAAGAAGTCGAAGAAGGAGAAGGAGAAGGTGAAGTCAGGAGGGTGAAGCAGAAGAAGCAGAAGAAGGAGAAGGAGAAGGTGAAGTCTGGAGGGTGAAGCAGAAGAAGCAGAAGAAGGAGAAGGAGAAGGTGAAGTCTGGAGGGTGAATCAGAAGAAGCAGAAGAAGGAGAAGGAGAAGGTGAAGTCTGGAGGGTGAATCAGAAGAAGCAGAAGAAGGAGAAGGAGAAGGTGAAGTCAGGAGGGTGAATCAGAAGAAGCAGAAGAAGGAGAAGGAGAAGGTGAATTTAGGAGGGTGAATCAGAAGAAGCAGAAGAAGGAGAAGGAGCAGGTGAAGTCAGGGGGGTGTAGCAGAAGAAGTAGAAGAAGGAGAAGGAGAAGGTGAAGTCAGGACGGTGAAGCAGAAGAAGCAGAAGAAGGAGAAGGAGAAGGTGAAGCCTGGAGGGCGCAGCAGAAGAAGCAGAAGAAGGAGAAGGAGAAGGTGAAGTCTGGAGTGTGAAGCAGAAGAAGCAGAAGAAGGAGAAGGAGAAGGTGAAGTCTGGAGGGTGAAGCAGAAGAAACAGAAGAAGGAGAAGGAGAAGGTGAAGACTGGAGGGTGAATCAGAAGAAGTAGAAGAAGGAGAAGGAGAAGGTGAAGTCTGGAGTGTGAATCAGAAGAAGTAGAAGAAGGAGAAGGAGAAGTTGAAGTCTGGAGGGTGAATCAGAAGAAGCAGAAGAAGGAGAAGGAGAAGGTGAAGTCTGGAGGGTGAATCAGAAGAAGCAGAAGAAGGAGAAGGAGAAGATGAAGTCTGGAGGGTGAATCAGAAGAAGTAGAAGAAGGAGAAGGAGAAGGTGAAGTCTGGAGGGTGAATCAGAACAAGTAGAAGAAGGAGAAGGAGAAGATGAAGTCTGGAGGGTGAATCAGAAGAAAGAGAAGAAGGAGAAGGAGAAGGTGAAGTCTGGAGGGTGAATCAGAAGAAGTAGAAGAAGGAGAAGGAGAAGGTGTAGTCTGGAGGGTGAATCAGAAGAAGTAGACGAAGGAGAAGGAGAAGGTGAAGTCTGGAGGGTGAATCAGAAGAAGCAGAAGAAGGAGAAGGAGAAGGTGAAGTCTGGAGGGTGAATCAGAAGAAGTAGAAGAAGGACAAGGAGAAGGTGAAGTCTGGAGGGTGAATCAGAAGAAGCAGAAGAAAGAGAAGGAGAAGGTGAAGTCTGGAGGGTGAATCAGAAGAAGTAGAAGAAGGAGAAGGAGAAGGTGAAGTCTGGAGGGTGAATCAGAAGAAGCAGAAGAAGGAGAAGGAGAAGGTGAAGTCTGGAGGGTGAATCAGAAGAAGCAGAAGAAGGAGAAGGAAAAGGTGAAGTCTGGAGGGTGAATCAGAAGAAGCAGAAGAAGGAGAAGGAGAAGGTGAAGTCTGGAGGGTGAATCAGAAGAAGCAGAATAAGGAGAAGGAGAAGGTGAAGTCTGGAGGGTGAATCAGAAGAAGCAGAAGAAGGAGAAGGAGAAGGTGAAGTCTGGAGGGTGAATCAGAAGAAGTAGAAGAAGGAGAAGGAGAAGGTGAAGTCTGGAGGGTGAAGCAGAAGAAGTAGAAGAAGGAGAAGGAGAAGGTGAAGTCAGGAGGGTGAATCAGAAGAAGAAGAAGAAGGAGAAGGAGAAGGTGAAGTCTGGAGGGTGAATCAGAAGAATCAGAAGAAGGAGAAGGAGAAGATGAAGTCTGGAGGGTGAATCAGAAGAAGCAGAAGAAAGAGAAGGAGAAGGTGAAGTCTGGAGGGTGAAGCAGAAGAAACAGAAGAAGGAGAAGGAGTAGGTGAAGACTGGAGGGTGAATCAGAAGAAGTAGAAGAAGGAGAAGGAGAAGGTGAAGTCTGGAGGGTGAATCAGACGAAGTAGAAGAAGGAGAAGGAGAAGGTGAAGTCTGGAGGGTGAATCAGAAGAAGCAGAAGAAGGAGAAGGAGAAGGTGAAGTTAGGAGGGTGAATCAGAAGAAGCAGAAGAAGGAGAAGGAGCAGGTGAAGTCAGGGGGGTGAAGCAGAAGAAGTAGAAGAAGGAGAAGGAGAAGGTGAAGTCAGGACGGTGAAGCAGAAGAAGCAGAAGAAGGAGAAGGAGAAGGTGAAGTCTGGAGGGTGAAGCAGAAGAAGCAGAAGAAGGAGAAGGAGAGGGTGAAGTCTGGAGGGTGAATCAGAAGAAGTAGAAGAAGGAGAAGGAGAAGGTGAAGTGAGGAGAGTGAAGCAGAAGAAGCAGAAGAAGGAGAAGGAGAAGGTGAAGTCTGGAGGGCGAAGCAGAAGAAGCAGAAGAAGGAGAAGGAGAAGGTGAAGTCTGGAGGGTGAAGCAGAAGAAGCAGAAGAAGGAGAAGGAGTAGGTGAAGTCTGGAGGGTGAATCAGAAGAAGTGGAAGAAGGAGAAGGATAAGGTGAAGTCAGGAGGGTGAAGCAGAAGAAGCAGAAGAAGGAGAAGGAGAAGGTGAAGTCTGGTGGGTGAAGCAGAAGAAGCAGAAGAAGGAGAAGGAGAAGGTGAAGTCTGGAGGGTGAAGCAGAAGAAGCAGAAGAAGGAGAAGGAGAAGGTGAAGTCAGGAGGGTGGATCAGAAGAAGTAGAAGAAGGAGAAGGAGAAGGTGAAGTCTGGAGGGTGAATCAGAAGAAGCAGAAGAAGGAGAAGGAGAAGGTGAAGTCTGGAGGGCGCAGCAGAAGAAGCAGAAGAAGGAGAAAGAGAAGGTGAAGTCTGGAGGGTGAAGCAGAAGAAGCAGAAGAAGGAGAAGGAGAGGGTGAAGTCTGGAGGGAGAATCAGAAGAAGGAGAAGAAGGAGAAGGAGAAGGTGAAGTCAGGAGAGTGAAGCAGAAGAAGCAGAAGAAGGAGAAGGAGAAGGTGAAGTCTGGAGGGCGAAGCAGAAGAAGCAGAAGAAGGAGAAGGAGAAGGTGAAGTCTGGAGGGTGAAGCAGAAGAAGCAGAAGAAGGAGAAGGAGTAGGTGAAGTCTGGAGGGTGAATCAGAAGAAGTAGAAGAAGGAGAAGGAGAAGGTGAAGTCAGGAGGGTGAAGCAGAAGAAGCAGAAGAAGGAGAAGATGAAGGTGAAGTCTGGAGGGTGAAGCAGAAGAAGCAGAAGAAGGAGAAGGAGAAGGTGAAGTCTGGAGGGTGAATCAGAAGAAGCAGAAGAAGGAGAAGGAGAAGGTGAAGTCTGGAGGGAGAACCAGAAGAAGCAGAAGAAGGAGAAGGAGAAGGTGAAGTCAGGAGGGTGAATCAGAAGAAGCAGAAGAAGGAGAAGGAGAAGGTGAATTTAGGAGGGTGAATCAGAAGAAGCAGAAGAAGGAGAAGGAGCAGGTGAAGTCAGGGGGGTGTAGCAGAAGAAGTAGAAGAAGGAGAAGGAGAAGGTGAAGTCAGGACGGTGAAGCAGAAGAAGCAGAAGAAGGAGAAGGAGAAGGTGAAGCCTGGAGGGCGCAGCAGAAGAAGCAGAAGAAGGAGAAGGAGAAGGTGAAGTCTGGAGTGTGAAGCAGAAGAAGCAGAAGAAGGAGAAGGAGAAGGTGAAGTCAGGAGGGTGAAGCAGAAGAAACAGAAGAAGGAGAAGGAGAAGGTGAAGACTGGAGGGTGAATCAGAAGAAGTAGAAGAAGGAGAAGGAGAAGGTGAAGTCTGGAGGGTGAATCAGAAGAAGTAGAAGAAGGAGAAGGAGAAGTTGAAGTCTGGAGGGTGAATCAGAAGAAGCAGAAGAAGGAGAAGTAGAAGGTGAAGTCTGGAGGGTGAATCAGAAGAAGCAGAAGAAGGAGAAGGAGAAGATGAAGTCTGGAGGGTGAATCAGAAGAAGTTGAAGAAGGAGAAGGAGAAGGTGAAGTCTGGAGGGTGAATCAGAAGAAGTAGAAGAAGGAGAAGGAGAAGATGAAGTCTGGAGGGTGAATCAGAAGAAAGAGAAGAAGGAGAAGGAGAAGGTGAAGTCTGGAGGGTGAATCAGAAGAAGTAGAAGAAGGAGAAGGAGAAGGTGTAGACTGGAGGGTGAATCAGAAGAAGTAGACGAAGGAGAAGGAGAAGGTGAAGTCTGGAGGGTGAATCAGAAGAAGCAGAAGAAGGAGTGGAGAAGGTGAAGTCTGGAGGGTGAATCAGAAGAAGTAGAAGAAGGAGAAGGAGAAGGTGAAGTCTGGAGGGTGAATCAGAAGAAGCAGAAGAAGGAGAAGGAGAAGGTGAAGTCTGGAGGGTGAATCAGAAGAAGCAGAAGAAGGAGAAGGAGAAGGTGAAGTCTGGAGGGTGAATCAGAAGAAGCAGAAGAAGGAGAAGGAGAAGGTGAAGTCTGGAGGGTGAATCAGAAGAAGTAGAAGAAGGAGAAGGAGAAGGTGAAGTCTGCAGGGTGAATCAGAAGAAGTAGAAGAAGGAGAAGGAGAAGGTGAAGTCTGGAGGGTGAATCAGAAGAAGTAGAAGAAGGAGAAGGAGAAGGTGAAGTCTGGAGGGTGAAGCAGAAGAAGTAGATGAAGGAGAAGGAGAAGGTGAAGTCAGGAGGGTGAATCAGAAGAAGTAGAAGAAGGAGAAGGAGAAGGTGAGGTCTGGAGGGTGAATCAGAAGAAGCAGAAGAAGGAGAAGGAGAAGGTGAAGTCTGGAGGGTGAATCAGAAGAATCAGAAGAAGGAGAAGGAGAAGGTGAAGTCTGGAGGGTGAATCAGAAGAAGCAGAAGAAAGAGAAGGAGAAGGTGAAGTCTGGAGGGTGAAGCAGAAGAAACAGAAGAAGGAGAAGGAGAAGGTGAAGACTGGAGGGTGAATCAGAAGAAGTAGAAGAAGGAGAAGGAGAAGGTGAAGTCTGGAGGGTGAATCAGAAGAAGTAGAAGAAGGAGAAGGTGAAGTCTGGAGGGTGAATCAGAAGAAGCAGAAGAAGGAGAAGGAGAAGGTGAAGTCTGGAGGGTGAATCAGAAGAAGGAGAAGAAGGAGAAGGAGAAGATGAAGTCTGGAGGGTGAATCAGAAGAAGTAGAAGAAGGAGAAGGAGAAGGTGAAGTCTGGAGGGTGAATCAGAAGAAGTAGAAGAAGGAGAAGGAGAAGTTGTAGTCTACAGGGTGAATCAGAAGAAGTAGACGAAGGAGAAGGAGAAGGTGAAGTCTGGAGGGTGAATCAGAAGAAGCAGAAGAAGGAGAAGGAGAAGGTGAAGTCTGGAGGGTGAATCAGAAGAAGTAGAAGAAGGAGAAGGAGAAGGTGAAGTCTGGAGGGTGAATCAGAAGAAGCAGAAGAAGGAGAAGGAGAAGGTGAAGTCTGGAGGGTGAATCAGAAGAAGCAGAAGGAGGAGAAGTAGAAGGTGAAGTCTGGAGGGTGAAACAGAAGAAGCAGAATAAGGAGAAGGAGAAGGTGAAGTCTGGAGGGTGAATCAGAAGAAGCAGAAGAAGGAGAAGGAGAAGGTGAAGTCTGGAGGGTGAATCAGAAGAAGTAGAAGAAGGAGAAGGAGAAGGTGAAGTCTGGAGGGTGAAGCAGAAGAAGTAGAAGAAGGAGAAGGAGAAGGTGAAGTCAGGAGGGTGAATCAGAAGACGTTGAAGAAGGAGAAGGAGAAGGTGAAGTCAGGAGGGTGAATCAGAAGAAGCAGAAGAAGGAGAAGGAGAAGGTGAAGTCTGGAGGGTGAATCAGAAGAATCAGAAGAAGGAGAAGGAGAAGGTGAAGTCTGGAGGGTGAATCAGAAGAAGCAGAAGAAAGAGAAGGAGAAGGTGAAGTCTGGAGGGTGAAGCAGAAGAAACAGAAGAAGGAGAAGGAGAAGGTGAAGACTGGAGGGTGAATCAGAAGAAGTAGAAGAAGGAGAAGGAGAAGGGGAAGTCTGGAGGGTGAATCAGAAGAAGTAGAAGAAGGAGAAGGAGAAGTTGAAGTCTGGAGGGTGAATCAGAAGAAGCAGAAGAAGGAGAAGGAGAAGGTGAAGTCTGGAGGGTGAATCAGAAGAAGCAGAAGAAGGAGAAGGAGAAGATGAAGTCTGGAGGGTGAATCAGAAGAAGTAGAAGAAGGAGAAGGAGAAGGTGAAGTCTGGAGGGTGAATCAGAAGAAGTAGAAGAAGGAGAATGAGAAGATGAAGTCTGGAGGGTGAATCAGAAGAAACAGAAGAAGGAGAAGGAGAAGGTGAAGTCTGGAGGGTGAATCAGAAGAAGTAGAAGAAGGAGAAGGAGAAGGTGTAGTCTGGAGGGTGAATCAGAAGAAGTAGACGAAGGAGAAGGAGAAGCTGAAGTCTGGAGGGTGAATCAGAAGAAGCAGAAGAAGGAGAAGGAGAAGGTGAAGTCTGGAGGGTGAATCAGAAGAAGTAGAAGAAGGAGAAGGAGAAGGTGAAGTCTGGAGGGTGAATCAGAAGAAGCAGAAGAAGGAGAAGGAGAAGGTGAAGTCTGGAGGGTGAATCAGAAGAAGCAGAAGAAGGAGAAGGAGAAGGTGAAGTCTGGAGGGTGAATCAGAAGAAGCAGAATAAGGAGAAGGAGAAGGTGAAGTCTGGAGGGTGAATCAGAAGAAAGAGAAGAAGGAGAAGGAGAAGGTGAAGTCTGGAGGGTGAATCAGAAGAAGTAGAAGAAGGAGAAGGAGAAGGTGTAGTCTGGAGGGTGAATCAGAAGAAGTAGACGAAGGAGAAGGAGAAGGTGAAGTCTGGAGGGTGAATCAGAAGAAGCAGAAGAAGGAGATGGAGAAGGTGAAGTCTGGAGGGTGAATCAGAAGAAGTAGAAGAAGGAGAAGGAGAAGGTGAAGTCTGGAGGGTGAATCAGAAGAAGCAGAAGAAAGAGAAGGAGAAGGTGAAGTCTGGAGGGTGAATCAGAAGAAGTAGAAGGAGGAGAAGGAGAAAGTGAAGTCTGGAGGGTGAATCAGAAGAAGCAGAAGAAGGAGAAGGAGAAGGTGAAGTCTGGAGGGTGAATCAGAAGAAGCAGAAGAAGGAGAAGGAAAAGGTGAAGTCTGGAGGGTGAATCAGAAGAAGCAGAAGAAGGAGAAGGAGAAGGTGAAGTCTGGAGGGTGAATCAGAAGAAGCAGAATAAGGAGAAGGAGAAGGTGAAGTCTGGAGGGTGAATCAGAAGAAGCAGAAGAAGGAGAAGGAGAAGGTGAAGTCTGGAGGGTGAATCAGAAGAAGTAGAAGAAGGAGAAGGAGAAGGTGAAGTCTGGAGGGTGAAGCAGAAGAAGTAGAAGAAGGAGAAGGAGAAGGTGAAGTCTGGAGGGTGAATCAGAAGAATCAGAAGAAGAAGAAGGAGAAGATGAAGTCTGGAGGGTGAATCAGAAGAAGCAGAAGAAAGAGAAGGAGAAGGTGAAGTCTGGAGGGTGAAGCAGAAGAAACAGAAGAAGGAGAAGCAGTAGGTGAAGACTGGAGGGTGAATCAGAAGAAGTAGAAGAAGGAGAAGGAGAAGGTGAAGTCTGGAGGGTGAATCAGACGAAGTAGAAGAAGGAGAAGGAGAAGGTGAAGTCTGGAGGGTGAATCAGAAGAAGCAGAAGAAGGAGAAGGAGAAGGTGAAGTTAGGAGGGTGAATCAGAAGAAGCAGAAGAAGGAGAAGGAGCAGGTGAAGTCAGGGGGGTGAAGCAGAAGAAGTAGAAGAAGGAGAAGGAGAAGGTGAAGTCAGGACGGTGAAGCAGAAGAAGCAGAAGAAGGAGAAGGAGAAGGTGAAGTCTGGAGGGTGAAGCAGAAGAAGCAGAAGAAGGAGAAGGAGAGGGTGAAGTCTGGAGGGTGAATCAGAAGAAGTAGAAGAAGGAGAAGGAGAAGGTGAAGTCAGGAGAGTGAAGCAGAAGAAGCAGAAGAAGGAGAAGGAGAAGGTGAAGTCTGGAGGGCGAAGCAGAAGAAGCAGAAGAAGGAGAAGGAGAAGGTGAAGTCTGGAGGGTGAAGCAGAAGAAGCAGAAGAAGGAGAAGGAGTAGGTGAAGTCTGGAGGGTGAATCAGAAGAAGTAGAAGAAGGAGAAGGATAAGGTGAAGTCAGGAGGGTGAAGCAGAAGAAGCAGAAGAAGGAGAAGGAGAAGGTGAAGTCTGGTGGGTGAAGCAGAAGAAGCAGAAGAAGGAGAAGGAGAAGGTGAAGTCTGGAGGGTGAAGCAGAAGAAGCAGAAGAAGGAGAAGGAGAAGGTGAAGTCAGGAGGGTGGATCAGAAGAAGTAGAAGAAGGAGAAGGAGAAGGTGAAGTCTGGAGGGTGAATCAGAAGAAGCAGAAGAAGGAGAAGGAGAAGGTGAAGTCTGGAGGGCGCAGCAGAAGAAGCAGAAGAAGGAGAAAGAGAAGGTGAAGTCTGGAGGGTGAAGCAGAAGAAGCAGAAGAAGGAGAAGGAGAGGGTGAAGTCTGGAGGGTGAATCAGAAGAAGTAGAAGAAGGAGAAGGAGAAGGTGAAGTCAGGAGAGTGAAGCAGAAGAAGCAGAAGAAGGAGAAGGAGAAGGTGAAGTCTGGAGGGCGAAGCAGAAGAAGCAGAAGAAGGAGAAGGAGAAGGTGAAGTCTGGAGGGTGAAGCAGAAGAAGCAGAAGAAGGAGAAGGAGTAGGTGAAGTCTGGAGGGTGAATCAGAAGAAGTAGAAGAAGGAGAAGGAGAAGGTGAAGTCAGGAGGGTGAAGCAGAAGAAGCAGAAGAAGGAGAAGGAGAAGGTGAAGTCTGGAGGGTGAAGCAGAAGAAGCAGAAGAAGGAGAAGGAGAAGGTGAAGTCTGGAGGGTGAATCAGAAGAAGCAGAAGAAGGAGAAGGAGAAGGTGAAGTCTGGAGGGTGAATCAGAAGAAGCAGAAGAAGGAGAAGGAGAAGGTGAAGTCAGGAGGGTGAATCAGAAGAAGCAGAAGAAGGAGAAGGAGAAGGTGAATTTAGGAGGGTGAATCAGAAGAAGCAGAAGAAGGAGAAGGAGCAGGTGAAGTCAGGGGGGTGTAGCAGAAGAAGTAGAAGAAGGAGAAGGAGAAGGTGAAGTCAGGACGGTGAAGCAGAAGAAGCAGAAGAAGGAGAAGGAGAAGGTGAAGCCTGGAGGGCGCAGCAGAAGAAGCAGAAGAAGGAGAAGGAGAAGGTGAAGTCTGGAGTGTGAAGCAGAAGAAGCAGAAGAAGGAGAAGGAGAAGGTGAAGTCTGGAGGGTGAAGCAGAAGAAACAGAAGAAGGAGAAGGAGAAGGTGAAGACTGGAGGGTGAATCAGAAGAAGTAGAAGAAGGAGAAGGAGAAGGTGAAGTCTGGAGGGTGAATCAGAAGAAGTAGAAGAAGGAGAAGGAGAAGTTGAAGTCTAGAGGGTGAATCAGAAGAAGCAGAAGAAGGAGAAGGAGAAGGTGAAGTCTGGAGGGTGAATCAGAAGAAGCAGAAGAAGGAGAAGGAGAAGATGAAGTCTGGAGGGTGAATCAGAAGAAGTAGAAGAAGGAGAAGGAGAAGGTGAAGTCTGGAGGGTGAATCAGAAGAAGTAGAAGAAGGAGAAGGAGAAGATGAAGTCTGGAGGGTGAATCAGAAGAAAGAGAAGAAGGAGAAGGAGAAGGTGAAGTCTGGAGGGTGAATCAGAAGAAGTAGAAGAAGGAGAAGGAGAAGGTGTAGTCTGGAGGGTGAATCAGAAGAAGTAGACGAATGAGAAGGAGAAGGTGAAGTCTGGAGGGTGAATCAGAAGAAGCAGAAGAAGGAGAAGGAGAAGGTGAAGTCTGGATGGTGAATGAGAAGAAGTAGAAGAAGGAGAAGGAGAAGGTGAAGTCTGGAGGGTGAATCAGAAGAAGCAGAAGAAGGAGAAGGAGAAGGTGAAGTCTGGAGGGTGAATCAGAAGAAGCAGAAGAAGGAGAAGGAGAAGGTGAAGTCTGGAGGGTGAATCAGAAGAAGCAGAAGAAGGAGAAGGAGAAGGTGAAGTCTGGAGGGTGAATCAGAAGAAGCAGAAGAAGGAGAAGGAGAAGGTGAAGTCTGGAGGGTGAATCAGAAGAAGTAGAAGAAGGAGAAGGAGAAGGTGAAGTCTGGAGGGTGAATCAGAAGAAGTAGAAGAAGGAGAAGGAGAAGGTGAAGTCTGGAGGGTGAATCAGAAGAAGTAGAAGAAGGAGAAGGAGAAGGTGAAGTCTGGAGGGTGAAGCAGAAGAAGTAGATGAAGGAGAAGGAGAAGGTGAAGTCAGGAGGGTGAATCAGAAGAAGTAGAAGAAGGAGAAGGAGAAGGTGAGGTCTGGAGGGTGATTCAGAAGAAGCAGAAGAAGGAGAAGGAGAAGGTGAAGTCTGGAGGGTGAATCAGAAGAATCAGAAGAAGGAGAAGGAGAAGGTGAAGTCTGGAGGGTGAATCAGAAGAAGCAGAAGAAAGAGAAGGAGAAGGTGAAGTCTGGAGGGTGAAGCAGAAGAAACAGAAGAAGGAGAAGGAGAAGGTGAAGACTGGAGGGTGAATCAGAAGAAGTAGAAGAAGGAGAAGGAGAAGGTGAAGTCTGGAGGGTGAATCAGAAGAAGTAGAAGAAGGAGAAGGAGAAGGTGTAGTCTGGAGGGTGAATCAGAAGAAGTAGACGAAGGAGAAGGAGAAGGTGAAGTCTGGAGGGTGAATCAGAAGAAGCAGAAGAAGGAGAAGGAGAAGGTGAAGTCTGGAGGGTGAATCAGAAGAAGTAGAAGAAGGAGAAGGAGAAGGTGAAGTCTGGAGGGTGAATCAGAAGAAGCAGAAGAAGGAGAAGGAGAAGGTGAAGTCTGGAGGGTGAATCAGAAGAAGCAGAAGAAGGATAAGGAGAAGGTGAAGTCTGGAGGGTGAAACAGAAGAAGCAGAATAAGGAGAAGGAGAAGGTGAAGTCTGGAGGGTGAATCAGAAGAAGCAGAAGAAGGAGAAGGAGAAGGTGAAGTCTGGAGGGTGAATCAGAAGAAGTAGAAGAAGGAGAAGGAGAAGGTGAAGTCTGGAGGGTGAAGCAGAAGAAGTAGAAGAAGGAGAAGGAGAAGGTGAAGTCAGGAGGGTGAATCAGAAGAAGTAGAAGAAGGAGAAGGAGAAGGTGATGTCAGGAGGGTGAATCAGAAGAAGCAGAAGAAGGAGAAGGAGAAGGTGAAGTCTGGAGGGTGAATCAGAAGAATCAGAAGAAGGAGAAGGAGAAGGTGAAGTCTGGAGGGTGAATCAGAAGAAGCAGAAGAAAGAGAAGGAGAAGGTGAAGTCTGGAGGGTGAAGCAGAAGAAACAGAAGAAGGAGAAGGAGAAGGTGAAGACTGGAGGGTGAATCAGAAGAAGTAGAAGAAGGAGAAGGAGAAGGTGAAGTCTGGAGGGTGAATCAGAAGAAGTAGAAGAAGGAGAAGGAGAAGTTGAAGTCTGGAGGGTGAATCAGAAGAAGCAGAAGAAGGAGAAGGAGAAGGTGAAGTCTGGAGGGTGAATCAGAAGAAGTAGAAGAAGGAGAAGGAGAAGGTGAAGTCTGGAGGGTGAATCAGAAGAAGCAGAAGAAGGAGAAGGAGAAGGTGAAGTCTGGAGGGTGAATCAGAAGAAGCAGAAGAAGGAGAAGGAGAAGGTGAAGTCTGGAGGGTGAATCAGAAGAAGCAGAATAAGGAGAAGGAGAAGGTGAAGTCTGGAGGGTGAATCAGAAGAAGCAGAAGAAGGAGAAGGAGAAGGTGAAGTCTGGAGGGTGAATCAGAAGAAGTAGAAGAAGGAGAAGGAGAAGGTGAAGTCTGGAGGGTGAATCAGAAGAAGTAGAAGAAGGAGAAGGAGAAGGTGAAGTCTGGAGGGTGAAGCAGAAGAAGTAGATGAAGGAGAAGGAGAAGGTGAAGTCAGGAGGGTGAATCAGAAGAAGTAGAAGAAGGAGAAGGAGAAGGTGAGGTCTGGACGGTGAATCAGAAGAAGCAGAAGAAGGAGAAGGAGAAGGTGAAGTCTGGAGGGTGAATCAGAAGAATCAGAAGAAGGAGAAGGAGAAGGTGAAGTCTGGAGGGTGAATCAGAAGAAGTAGAAGAAGGAGAAGGAGAAGGTGAAGTCTGGAGGGTGAATCAGAAGAAGCAGAAGAAGGAGAAGGAGAAGGTGAAGTCTGGAGGGTGAATCAGAAGAAGCAGAAGAAGGAGAAGGAGAAGGTGAAGTCTGGAGGGTAAATCAGAAGAAGCAGAATAAGGAGAAGGAGAAGGTGAAGTCTGGAGGGTGAATCAGAAGAAGCAGAAGAAGGAGAAGGAGAAGGTGAAGTCTGGAGGGTGAATCAGAAGAAGTAGAAGAAGGAGAAGGAGAAGGTGAAGTCTGGAGGGTGAATCAGAAGAAGTAGAAGAAGGAGAAGGAGAAGGTGAAGTCTGGAGGGTGAATCAGAAGTAGTAGAAGAAAGAGAAGGAGAAGGTGAAGTCTGGACGGTGAATCAGAAGAAACAGAAGAAGGAGAAGGAGAAGGTGAAGTCTGGAGGGTGAATCAGAAGAAGTAGAAGAAGGAGAAGGAGAAGGTGTAGTCTGGAGGGTGAATCAGAAGAAGTAGACGAAGGAGAAGGAGAAGGTGAAGTCTGGAGGGTGAATCAGAAGAAGGAGAAGAAGGAGAAGGAGAAGGTGAAGTCTGGAGGGTGAATCAGAAGAAGCAGAAGAAGGAGAAGGAGAAGGTGAAGTCTGGAGGGTGAATCAGAAGAAGCAGAAGAAGGAGAAGGAGAAGGAGAAGTCTGGAGGGTGAATCAGAAGAAGCAGAAGAAGGAGAAGGAGAAGGTGAAGTCTGGAGGGTGAATCAGAAGAAGTAGAAGAAGGAGAAGGAGAAGGTGAAGTCAGGAGGGTGAATCAGAAGAAGCAGAAAAAGGAGAAGGAGAAGGTGAAGTCTGGAGGGTGAATCAGAAGAATCAGAAGAAGGAGAAGGAGAAGGTGAAGTCTGGAGGGTGAATCAGAAGAAGCAGAAGAAGGAGAAGGAGAAGGTGAAGTCTGGAGGGTGAATCAGAAGAAGCAGAAGAAGGAGAAGGAGAAGGTGAAGTCAGGAGGGTGAATCAGAAGAAGCAGAAGACGGAGAAGGAGAAGGTGAAGTTAGGAGGGTGAATCAGAAGAAGCAGAAGAAGGAGAAGGAGCAGGTGATGTCAGCGGGATGAAGCAGAAGAAGTAGAAGAAGGAGAAGGAGAAGGTGAAGTCAGGACGGTGAAGCAGAAGAAGCAGAAGAAGGAGAAGGAGAATGTGAAGTCTGGAGGGTGGATCAGAATAAGTAGAAGAAGGAGAAAGAGAAGGTGAAGTCTGGAGGGTGAAGCAGAAGAAGTAGAAGAAGGAGAAGGAGAAGTTGAAGTCAGGAGGGTGAATCAGAAGAAGTAGAAGAAGGAGAAGGAGAAGGTGAAGTCAGGAGGGTGAATCAGAAGAAGCAGAAGAAGGAGAAGGAGAAGGTGAAGTCTGGAGGGTGAATCAGAAGAAGTAGACGAAGGAGAAGGAGAAGGTGTTGTCTGGAGGGTGAATCAGAAGTAGTAGAAGAAGGAGAAGGAGAAGGTGAAGTCTGGACGGTGAATCAGAAGAAACAGAAGAAGGAGAAGGAGAAGGTGAAGTCTGGAGGGTGAAGCAGAAGAAGTAGAAGAAGGAGAAGGAGAAGGTGAAGTCTGGAGGGTGAAGCAGAAGAAGTAGAAGAAGGAGAAGGAGAAGGTGAAGTCAGGAGGGTGAATCAGAAGAAATAGAAGAAGGAGAAGGAGAAGTTGAAGTCAGGAGGGTGAATTAGAAGAAGCAGAAGAAGGAGAAGGAGAAGGTGAAGTCTGGAGGGTGAATCAGAAGAATAAGAAGAAGGAGAAGCAGAAGGTGAAGTCTGGAGGGTGAATCAGAAGAAGCAGAAGAAAGAGAAGGAGAAGGTGAAGTCTGGAGGGTGAAGCAGAAGAAACAGAAGAAGGAGAAGGAGAAGGTGAAGACTGGAGGGTGAATCAGAAGAAGTAGAAGAAGGAGAAGGAGAAGGTGAAGTCTGGAAGGTGAATCAGAAGAAGGAGAAGAAGGAGAAGGAAAAGGTGAAGTCTGGAGGGTGAATCAGAAGAAGCAGAAGAAGGAGAAGGAGAAGGTGAAGTCTGGAGGGTGAATCATAAGAAGCAGAAGAAGGAGAAGGAGAAGGTGAAGTCTGGAGGGTGAATCAGAAGAAGCAGAATAAGGAGAAGGAGAAGGTGAAGTCTGGAGGGTGAATCAGAAGAAAGAGAAGAAGGAGAAGGAGAAGGTGAAGTCTGGAGGGTGAATCAGAAGAAGTAGAAGAAGGAGAAGGAGAAGGTGTAGTCTGGAGGGTGAATCAGAAGAAGTAGACGAAGGAGAAGGAGAAGGTGAAGTCTGGAGGGTGAATCAGAAGAAGCAGAAGAAGGAGAAGGAGAAGGTGAAGTCTGGAGGGTGAATCAGAAGAAGTAGAAGAAGGAGAAGGAGAAGGTGAAGTCTGGAGGGTGAATCAGAAGAAGCAGAAGAAAGAGAAGGAGAAGGTGAAGTCTGGAGGGTGAATCAGAAGAAGTAGAAGAAGGAGAAGGAGAAAGTGAAGTCTGGAGGGTGAATCAGAAGAAGCAGAAGAAGGAGAAGGAGAAGGTGAAGTCTGGAGGGTGAATCAGAAGAAGCAGAAGAAGGAGAAGGAAAAGGTGAAGTCTGGAGGGTGAATCAGAAGAAGCAGAAGAAGGAGAAGGAGAAGGTGAAGTCTGGAGGGTGAATCAGAAGAAGCAGAATAAGGAGAAGGAGAAGGTGAAGTCTGGAGGGTGAATCAGAAGAAGCAGAAGAAGGAGAAGGAGAAGGTGAAGTCTGGAGGGTGAATCAGAAGAAGTAGAAGAAGGAGAAGGAGAAGGTGAAGTCTGGAGGGTGAAGCAGAAGAAGTAGAAGAAGGAGAAGGAGAAGGTGAAGTCTGGAGGGTGAATCAGAAGAATCAGAAGAAGAAGAAGGAGAAGATGAAGTCTGGAGGGTGAATCAGAAGAAGCAGAAGAAAGAGAAGGAGAAGGTGAAGTCTGGAGGGTGAAGCAGAAGAAACAGAAGAAGGAGAAGGAGTAGGTGAAGACTGGAGGGTGAATCAGAAGAAGTAGAAGAAGGAGAAGGAGAAGGTGAAGTCTGGAGGGTGAATCAGATGAAGTAGAAGAAGGAGAAGGAGAAGGTGAAGTCTGGAGGGTGAATCAGAAGAAGCAGAAGAAGGAGAAGGAGAAGGTGAAGTTAGGAGGGTGAATCAGAAGAAGCAGAAGAAGGAGAAGGAGCAGGTGAACTCAGGGGGGTGAAGCAGAAGAAGTAGAAGAAGGAGAAGGAGAAGGTGAAGTCAGGACGGTGAAGCAGAAGAAGCAGAAGAAGGAGAAGGAGAAGGTGAAGTCTGGAGGGTGAAGCAGAAGAAGCAGAAGAAGGAGAAGGAGAGGGTGAAGTCTGGAGGGTGAATCAGAAGAAGTAGAAGAAGGAGAAGGAGAAGGTGAAGTCAGGAGAGTGAAGCAGAAGAAGCAGAAGAAGGAGTAGGAGAAGGTGAAGTCTGGAGGGCGAAGCAGAAGAAGCAGAAGAAGGAGAAGGAGAAGGTGAAGTCTGGAGGGTGAAGCAGAAGAAGCAGAAGAAGGAGAAGGAGTAGGTGAAGTCTGGAGGGTGAACCAGAAGAAGTAGAAGAAGGAGAAGGATAAGGTGAAGTCAGGAGGGTGAAGCAGAAGAAGCAGAAGAAGGAGAAGGAGAAGGTGAAGTCTGGTGGGTGAAGCAGAAGAAGCAGAAGAAGGAGAAGGAGAAGGTGAAGTCTGGAGGGTGAAGCAGAAGAAGCAGAAGAAGGAGAAGGAGAAGGTGAAGTCAGGAGGGTGGATCAGAAGAAGTAGAAGAAGGAGAAGGAGAAGGTGAAGTCTGGAGGGTGAATCAGAAGAAGCAGAAGAAGGAGAAGGAGAAGGTGAAGTCTGGAGGGCGCAGCAGAAGAAGCAGAAGAAGGAGAAAGAGAAGGAGAAGCCTGGAGGGTGAAGCAGAAGAAGCAGAAGAAGGAGAAGGAGAGGGTGAAGTCTGGAGGGTGAATCAGAAGAAGTAGAAGAAGGAGAAGGAGAAGGTGAAGTCAGGAGAGTGAAGCAGAAGAAGCAGAAGAAGGAGAAGGAGAAGGTGAAGTCTGGAGGGCGAAGCAGAAGAAGCAGAAGAAGGAGAAGGAGAAGGTGAAGTCTGGAGGGTGAAGCAGAAGAAGCAGAAGAAGGAGAAGGAGTAGGTGAAGTCTGGAGGGTGAATCAGAAGAAGTAGAAGAAGGAGAAGGAGAAGGTGAAGTCAGGAGGGTGAAGCAGAAGAAGCAGAAGAAGGAGAAGGAGAAGGTGAAGTCTGGAGGGTGAAGCAGAAGAAGCAGAAGAAGGAGAAGGAGAAGGTGAAGTCTGGAGGGTGAATCAGAAGAAGCAGAAGAAGGAGAAGGAGAAGGTGAAGTCTGGAGGGTGAATCAGAAGAAGCAGAAGAAGGAGAAGGAGAAGGTGAAGTCAGGAGGGTGAATCAGAAGAAGCAGAAGAAGGAGAAGGAGAAGGTGAATTTAGGAGGGTGAATCAGAAGAAGCAGAAGAAGGAGAAGGAGCAGGTGAAGTCAGGGGGGTGTAGCAGAAGAAGTAGAAGAAGGAGAAGGAGAAGGTGAAGTCAGGACGGTGAAGCAGAAGAAGCAGAAGAAGGAGAAGGAGAAGGTGAAGCCTGGAGGGCGCAGCAGAAGAAGCAGAAGAAGGAGAAGGAGAAGGTGAAGTCTGGAGTGTGAAGCAGAAGAAGCAGAAGAAGGAGAAGGAGAAGGTGAAGTCTGGAGGGTGAAGCAGAAGAAACAGAAGAAGGAGAAGGAGAAGGTGAAGACTGGAGGGTGAATCAGAAGAAGTAGAAGAAGGAGAAGGAGAAGGTGAAGTCTGGAGGGTGAATCAGAAGAAGTAGAAGAAGGAGAAGGAGAAGTTGAAGTCTGGAGGGTGAATCAGAAGAAGCAGAAGAAGGAGAAGGAGAAGATGAAGTCTGGAGGGTGAATCAGAAGAAGTAGAAGAAGGAGAAGGAGAAGGTGAAGTCTGGAGGGTGAATCAGAAGAAGTAGAAGAAGGAGAAGGAGAAGATGAAGTCTGGAGGGTGAATCAGAAGAAAGAGAAGAAGGAGAAGGAGAAGGTGAAGTCTGGAGGGTGAATCAGAAGAAGTAGAAGAAGGAGAAGGAGAAGGTGTAGTCTGGAGGGTGAATCAGAAGAAGTAGACGAATGAGAAGGAGAAGGTGAAGTCTGGAGGGTGAATCAGAAGAAGCAGAAGAAGGAGAAGGAGAAGGTGAAGTCTGGATGGTGAATCAGAAGAAGTAGAAGAAGGAGAAGGAGAAGGCGAAGTCTGGAGGGTGAATCAGAAGAAGCAGAAGAAGGAGAAGGAGAAGGTGAAGTCTGGAGGGTGAATCAGAAGAAGCAGAAGAAGGAGAAGGAGAAGGTGAAGTCTGGAGGGTGAATCAGAAGAAGCAGAATAAGGAGAAGGAGAAGGTGAAGTCTGGAGGGTGAATCAGAAGAAGCAGAAGAAGGAGAAGGAGAAGGTGAAGTCTGGAGGGTGAATCAGAAGAAGTAGAAGAAGGAGAAGGAGAAGGTGAAGTCTGGAGGGTGAATCAGAAGAAGTAGAAGAAGGAGAAGGAGAAGGTGAAGTCTGGAGGGTGAATCAGAAGAAGTAGAAGAAGGAGAAGGAGAAGGTGAAGTCTGGAGGGTGAAGCAGAAGAAGTAGATGAAGGAGAAGGAGAAGGTGAAGTCAGGAGGGTGAATCAGAAGAAGTAGAAGAAGGAGAAGGAGAAGGTGAGGTCTGGAGGGTGATTCAGAAGAAGCAGAAGAAGGAGAAGGAGAAGGTGAAGTCTGGAGGGTGAATCAGAAGAATCAGAAGAAGGAGAAGGAGAAGGTGAAGTCTGGAGGGTGAATCAGAAGAAGCAGAAGAAAGAGAAGGAGAAGGTGAAGTCTGGAGGGTGAAGCAGAAGAAACAGAAGAAGGAGAAGGAGAAGGTGAAGACTGGAGGGTGAATCAGAAGAAGTAGAAGAAGGAGAAGGAGAAGGTGAAGTCTGGAGGGTGAATCAGAAGAAGTAGAAGAAGGAGAAGGAGAAGGTGAAGTCTGGAGGGTGAATCAGAAGAAGCAGAAGAAGGAGAAGGAGAAGGTGAAGTCTGGAGGGTGAATCAGAAGAAGGAGAAGAAGGAGAAGGAGAAGATGAAGTCTGGAGGGTGAATCAGAAGAAGTAGAAGAAGGAGAAGGAGAAGGTGAAGTCTGGAGGGTGAATCAGAAGAAGTAGAAGAAGGAGAAGGAGAAGGTGTAGTCTGGAGGGTGAATCAGAAGAAGTAGACGAAGGAGAAGGAGAAGGTGAAGTCTGGAGGGTGAATCAGAAGAAGCAGAAGAAGGAGAAGGAGAAGGTGAAGTCTGGAGGGTGAATCAGAAGAAGTAGAAGAAGGAGAAGGAGAAGGTGAAGTCTGGAGGGTGAATCAGAAGAAGCAGAAGAAGGAGAAGGAGAAGGTGAAGTCTGGAGGGTGAATCAGAAGAATCAGAAGAAGGAGAAGGAGAAGGTGAAGTCTGGAGGGTGAATCAGAAGAAGCAGAAGAAAGAGAAGGAGAAGGTGAAGTCTGGAGGGTGAAGCAGAAGAAACAGAAGAAGGAGAAGGAGAAGGTGAAGACTGGAGGGTGAATCAGAAGAAGTAGAAGAAGGAGAAGGAGAAGGTGAAGTCTGGAGGGTGAATCAGAAGAAGTAGAAGAAGGAGAAGGAGAAGGTGAAGTCTGGAGGGTGAATCAGAAGAAGCAGAAGAAGGAGAAGGAGAAGGTGAAGTCTGGAGGGTGAATCAGAAGAAGGAGAAGAAGGAGAAGGAGAAGATGAAGTCTGGAGGGTGAATCAGAAGAAGTAGAAGAAGGAGAAGGAGAAGGTGAAGTCTGGAGGGTGAATCAGAAGAAGTAGAAGAAGGAGAAGGAGAAGGTGTAGTCTGGAGGGTGAATCAGAAGAAGTAGACGAAGGAGAAGGAGAAGGTGAAGTCTGGAGGGTGAATCAGAAGAAGCAGAAGAAGGAGAAGGAGAAGGTGAAGTCTGGAGGGTGAATCAGAAGAAGTAGAAGAAGGAGAAGGAGAAGGTGAAGTCTGGAGGGTGAATCAGAAGAAGCAGAAGAAGGAGAAGGAGAAGGTGAAGTCTGGAGGGTGAATCAGAAGAAGCAGAAGAAGGATAAGGAGAAGGTGAAGTCTGGAGGGTGAAACAGAAGAAGCAGAATGAGGAGAAGGAGAAGGTGAAGTCTGGAGGGTGAATCAGAAGAAGCAGAAGAAGGAGAAGGAGAAGGTGAAGTCTGGAGGGTGAATCAGAAGAAGTAGAAGAAGGAGAAGGAGAAGGTGAAGTCTGGAGGGTGAAGCAGAAGAAGTAGAAGAAGGAGAAGGAGAAGGTGAAGTCAGGAGGGTGAATCAGAAGAAGTAGAAGAAGGAGAAGGAGAAGGTGAAGTCAGGAGGGTGAATCAGAAGAAGCAGAAGAAGGAGAAGGAGAAGGTGAAGTCTGGAGGGTGAATCAGAAGAATCAGAAGAAGGAGAAGGAGAAGGTGAAGTCTGGAGGGTGAATCAGAAGAAGCAGAAGAAAGAGAAGGAGAAGGTGAAGTCTGGAGGGTGAAGCAGAAGAAACAGAAGAAGGAGAAGGAGAAGGTGAAGACTGGAGGGTGAATCAGAAGAAGTAGAAGAAGGAGAAGGAGAAGGTGAAGTCTGGAGGGTGAATCAGAAGAAGTAGAAGAAGGAGAAGGAGAAGTTGAAGTCTGGAGGGTGAATCAGAAGAAGCAGAAGAAGGAGAAGGAGAAGGTGAAGTCTGGAGGGTGAATCAGAAGAAGCAGAAGAAGGAGAAGGAGAAGATGAAGTCTGGAGGGTGAATCAGAAGAAGTAGAAGAAGGAGAAGGAGAAGGTGAAGTCTGGAGGGTGAATCAGAAGAAGTAGAAGAAGGAGAATGAGAAGATGAAGTCTGGAGGGTGAATCAGAAGAAACAGAAGAAGGAGAAGGAGAAGGTGAAGTCTGGAGGGTGAATCAGAAGAAGTAGAAGAAGGAGAAGGAGAAGGTGTAGTCTGGAGGGTGAATCAGAAGAAGTAGACGAAGGAGAAGGAGAAGGTGAAGTCTGGAGGGTGAATCAGAAGAAGCAGAAGAAGGAGAAGGAGAAGGTGAAGTCTGGAGGGTGAATCAGAAGAAGTAGAAGAAGGAGAAGGAGAAGGTGAAGTCTGGAGGGTGAATCAGAAGAAGCAGAAGAAGGAGAAGGAGAAGGTGAAGTCTGGAGGGTGAATCAGAAGAAGCAGAAGAAGGAGAAGGAGAAGGTGAAGTCTGGAGGGTGAATCAGAAGAAGCAGAATAAGGAGAAGGAGAAGGTGAAGTCTGGAGGGTGAATCAGAAGAAGCAGAAGAAGGAGAAGGAGAAGGTGAAGTCTGGAGGGTGAATCAGAAGAAGTAGAAGAAGGAGAAGGAGAAGGTGAAGTCTGGAGGGTGAATCAGAAGAAGTAGAAGAAGGAGAAGGAGAAGGTGAAGTCTGGAGGGTGAAGCAGAAGAAGTAGATGAAGGAGAAGGAGAAGGTGAAGTCAGGAGTGTGAATCAGAAGAAGTAGAAGAAGGAGAAGGAGAAGGTGAGGTCTGGACGGTGAATCAGAAGAAGCAGAAGAAGGAGAAGGAGAAGGTGAAGTCTGGAGGGTGAATCAGAAGAATCAGAAGAAGGAGAAGGAGAAGGTGAAGTCTGGAGGGTGAATCAGAAGAAGCAGAAGAAAGAGAAGGAGAAGGTGAAGTCTGGAGGGTGAAGCAGAAGAAACAGAAGAAGGAGAAGGAGAAGGTGAAGACTGGAGGGTGAATCAGAAGAAGTAGAAGAAGGAGAAGGAGAAGGTGAAGTCTGGAGGGTGAATCAGAAGAAGGAGAAGAAGGAGAAGGAGAAGGTGAAGTCTGGAGGGTGAATCAGAAGAAGCAGAAGAAGGAGAAGGAGAAGGTGAAGTCTGGAGGGTGAATCAGAAGAAGGAGCAGAAGGAGAAGGAGAAGATGAAGTCTGGAGGGTGAATCAAAAGAAGTAGAAGAAGGAGAAGGAGAAGGTGAAGTCTGGAGGGTGAATCAGAAGAAGGAGAAGAAGGAGAAGGAGAAGATGAAGTCTGGAGGGTGAATCAGAAGAAACAGAAGAAGGAGAAGGAGAAGGTGAAGACTGGAGGGTGAATCAGAAGAAGTAGAAGAAGGAGAAGGAGAAGGTGAAGTCTGGAGGGTGAATCAGAAGAAGTAGACGAAGGAGAAGGAGAAGGTGAAGTCTGGAGGGTGAATCAGAAGAAGCAGAAGAAGGAGAAGGAGAAGGTGAAGTCTGGAGGGTGAATCAGAAGAAGTAGAAGAAGGAGAAGGAGAAGGTGAAGTCTGGAGGGTGAATCAGAAGAAGCAGAAGAAGGAGAAGGAGAAGGTGAAGTCTGGAGGGTGAATCAGAAGAAGCAGAAGAAGGAGAAGGAGAAGGTGAAGTCTGGAGGGTGAAACAGAAGAAGCAGAATAAGGAGAAGGAGAAGGTGAAGTCTGGAGGGTGAATCAGAAGAAGCAGAAGAAGGAGAAGGAGAAGGTGAAGTCTGTAGGGTGAATCAGAAGAAGTAGAAGAAGGAGAAGGAGAAGGTGAAGTCTGGAGGGTGAATCAGAAGAAGTAGAAAAAGGAGAAGGAGAAGGTGAAGTCTGGAGGGTGAAGCAGAAGAAGTAGAAGAAGGAGAAGGAGAAGGTGAAGTCAGGAGGGTGAATCAGAAGAAGTAGAAGAAGGAAAAGGAGAAGGTGAAGTCAGGAGGGTGAATCAGAAGAAGCAGAAGAAGGAGAAGGAGAAGGTGAAGTCTGGAGGGTGAATCAGAAGAATCAGAAGAAGGAGAAGGAGAAGGTGAAGTCTGGAGGGTGAATCAGAAGAAGCAGAAGAAAGAGAAGGAGAAGGTGAAGTCTGGAGGGTGAATCAGAAGAAGTAGAAGAAGGAGAAGGAGAAGGTGAAGTCTGGAGGGTGAATCAGAAGAAGCAGAAGAAGGAGAAGGAGAAGGTGATGTCTGGAGGGTGAATCAGAAGAAGCAGAAGAAGGAGAAGGAGAAGGTGAAGTCTGGAGGGTGAATCAGAAGAAGCAGAAGAAGGAGAAGGAGAAGGTGAAGTCTGGAGGGTGAATCAGAAGAAGCAGAATAAGGAGAAGGAGAAGGTGAAGTCTGGAGGGTGAATCAGAAGAAGCAGAAGAAGGAGAAGGAGAAGGTGAAGTCTGGAGGGTGAATCAGAAGAAGTAGAAGAAGGAGAAGGAGAAGGTGAAGTCTGGAGGGTGAAGCAGAAGAAGTAGAAGAAGGAGAAGGAGAAGGTGAAGTCAGGAGGGTGAATCAGAAGAAGTAGAAGAAGGAGAAGGAGAAGGTGAAGTCAGGAGGGTGAATCAGAAGAAGCAGAAGAAGGAGAAGGAGAAGGTGAAGTCTGGAGGGCGAATCAGAAGAAACAGAAGAAGGAGAAGGAGAAGGTGAAATCTGGAGGGTGAATCAGAAGAAGCAGAAGAAGGAGAAGGAGAAGGTGAAGTCTGGAGGTTGAATCAGAAGAAGCAGAATAAGGAGAAGGAGAAGGTGAAGTCTGGAGGGTGAATCAGAAGAAGCAGAATAAGGAGAAGGAGAAGGTGAAGTCTGGAGGGTGAATCAGAAGAAGCAGAAGAAGGAGAAGGAGAAGGTGAAGTCTGGAGGGTGAATCAGAAGAGGTAGAAGAAGGAGAAGGTGAAGTCTGGAGGGTGAAGCAGAAGAAGGAGAAGAAGGAGAAGGAGAAGGTGAAGTCAGGAGGGTGAATCAGAAGAAGTAGAAGAAGGAGAAGGAGAAGGTGAATCCAGGAGGGTGAATCAGAAGAAGCAGAAGAAGGAGAAGGAGAAGGTGAAGTCTGGAGGGTGAATCAGAAGAATCAGAAGAAGGAGAAGGAGAAGGTGAAGTCTGGAGGGTGAATCACAAGAATCAGAAGAAAGAGAAGGAGAAGGTGAAGTCTGGAGGCTGAAGCAGAAGAAACAGAAGAAGGAGAAGGAGAGTGTGAAGACTGGAGGGTGAATCAGAAGAAGTAGAAGAAGGAGAAGGAGAAGGTGAAGTCTGGAGGGTGAATCAGAAGAAGTAGAAGAAGGAGAAGGAGAAGGTGAAGTCTGGAGGGTGAATCAGAAGAAGCAGAAGAAGGAGAAGGAGAAGATGAAGTCTGGAGGGTGAATCAGAAGATGCAGAAGAAGGAGAAGGAGAAGATGAAGTCTGGAGGGTGAATCAGAAGAAGTAGAAGAAGGAGAAGGAGAAGGTGAAGTCTGGAGGGTGAATCAGAAGAAGTAGAAGAAGGAGAAGGAGAAGGTGAAGTCTGGAGGGTGAATCAGAAGAAACAGAAGAAGGAGAAGGAGAAGGTGAAGTCTGGAGGGTGAATCAGAAGAAGTAGAAGAAGGAGAAGAAGAAGGTGAAGTCTGGAGGGTGAATCAGAAGAAGCAGAAGAAGGAGAAGGAGAAGATGAAGTCTGGAGGGTGAATCAGAAGAAGTAGAAGAAGGAGAAGGAGAAGGTGAAGTCTGGAGGGTGAATCAGAAGAAGCAGAAGAAGGAGAAGGAGAAGGTGAAGTCTGGAGGGTGAATCAGAAGAAGCAGAAGAAGGAGAAGGAGAAGGTGAAGTCTGGAGGGTGAACCAGAAGAAGCAGAATAAGGAGAAGGAGAAGGTGAAGTCTGGAGGGTGAATCAGAAGAAGTAGAAGAAGGAGAAGGAGAAGGTGAAGTCTGGAGGGTGAATCAGAAGAAGTAGAAGAAGGAGAAGGAGAAGGTGAAGTCTGGAGGGTGAATCTGAAGAAGTAGAAGAAGGAGAAGGAGAAGGTGAAGTCTGTAGGGTGAAGCAGAAGAAGTAGAAGAAGGAGAAGGAGAAGGTGAAGTCAGGAGGGTGAATCAGAAGAAGTAGAAGAAGGAGAAGGTGAAGGTGAAGTCAGGAGGGTGAATCAGAAGAAGCAGAAGAAGGAGAAGGAGAAGGTGAAGTCTGGAGGGTGAATCAGAAGAATCAGAAGAATGAGAAGGAGAAGGTGAAGTCTGGAGGGAGAATCAGAAGAAGCAGAAGAAAGAGAAGGAGAAGGTGAAGTCTGGAGGGTGAATCAGAAGAAGTAGAAGAAGGAGAAGGAGAAGGTGAAGTCTGGAGGGTGAATCAGAAGAAGCAGAAGAAGGAGAAGGAGAAGGTGAAGTCTGGAGGGTGTATCAGAAGAAGCAGAAGAAGGAGAAGGAAAAGGTGAAGTCTGGAGGGTGAATCAGAAGAAGCAGAAGAAGGAGAAGGAGAAGGTGAAGTCTGGAGGGTGAATCAGAAGAAGCAGAATAAGGAGAAGGAGAAGGTGAAGTCTGGAGTGTGAATCAGAAGAAGCAGAAGAAGGAGAAGGAGAAGGTGAAGTCTGGAGGGTGAATCAGAAGAAGTAGAAGAAGGAGAAGGAGAAGGTGAAGTCTGGAGGGTGAAGCAGAAGAAGTAGAAGAAGGAGAAGGAGAAGGTGAAGTCAGGAGGGTGAATCAGAAGAAGCAGAAGAAGGAGAAGGAGAAGGTGAAGTCTGGAGGGTGAATCAGAAGAATCAGAAGAAGGAGAAGGAGAAGATGAAGTCTGGAGGGTGAATCAGAAGAAGCAGAAGAAAGAGAAGGAGAAGGGGAAGTCTGGAGGGTGAAGCAGAAGAAACAGAAGAAGGAGAAGGAGTAGGTGAAGACTGGAGGGTGAATCAGAAGAAGTAGAAGAAGGAGAAGGAGAAGGTGAAGTCTGGAGGGTGAATCAGACGAAGTAGAAGAAGGAGAAGGAGAAGTCTGGAGGGTGAATCAGAAGAATTGGAAGAAGGAGAAGGAGAAGGTGAAGTCTGGAGGGTGAGTCAGAAGAAGCAGAAGAAGGAGAAGGAGAAGATGAGATCTGGAGGGTGAATCAGAAGAAGTAGAAGAAGGAGAAGGAGAAGGTGAGGTCTGGAGGGTGAATCAGAAGAAGCAGAAGAAGGAGAAGGAGAAGGTGAAGTCTGGAGGGTGAATCAGAAGAAGCAGAGGAATGAGAAGGAGAAGGTGAAGTCTGGAGGGTGAATCAGAAGAAGCAGAAGAAGGAGAAGGAAAAGGTGAAGACAGGAGCGTGAATCAGAAGAAGCAGAAGAAGGAGAAGGAGAAGGTGAAGTTAGGAGGGTGAATAAGAAGAAGCAGAAGAAGGAGAAGGAGCAGGTGAAGTCAGGGGGGTGAAGCAGAAGAAGTAGAAGAAGGAGAAGGAGAAGGTGAAGTCAGGACGGTGAAGCAGAAGAAGCAGAATAAGGAGAAGGAGAAGGTGAAGTCTGGAGGGTGAAGCAGAAGAAGCAGAAGAAGGAGAAGGAGAGGGTGAAGTCTGGAGGGTGAATCAGAAGAAGTAGAAGAAGGAGAAGGAGAAGGTGAAGTCAGGAGAGTGAAGCAGAAGAAGCAGAAGAAGGAGAAGGAGAAGGTGAAGTCTGGAGGGCGAAGCAGAAGAAGCAGAAGAAGGAGAAGGAGAAGGTGAAGTCTGGAGGGTGAAGCAGAAGAAGCAGAAGAAGGAGAAGGAGTAGGTGAAGTCTGGAGGGTGAATCAGAAGAAGTAGAAGAAGGAGAAGGATAAGGGGAAGTCAGGATGGTGAAGCAGAAGAAGCAGAAGAAGGAGAAGGAGAGGGTGAAGTCTGCAGGGTGAAGCAGAAGAAGTAGAAGAAGGAGAAGGAGAAGGTGAAGTCTGGAGGGTGAAGCAGAAGAAGCAGAAGAAGGAGAAGGAGAAGGTGAAGTCAGGAGGGTGGATCAGAAGAAGTAGAAGAAGGAGAAGGAGAAGGTGAAGTCTGGAGGGTGAATCAGAAGAAGCAGAAGAAGGAGAAGGAGAAGGTGAAGTCTGGAGGGCGCAGCAGAAGAAGCAGAAGAAGGAGAAAGAGAAGGTGAAGTCTGGAGGGTGAAGCAGAAGAAGCAGAAGAAGGAGAAGGAGAGGGTGAAGTCTGGAGGGTGAATCAGAAGAAGTAGAAGAAGGAGAAGGAGAAGGTGAAGTCAGGAGAGTGAAGCAGAAGAAGCAGAAGAAGGAGAAGGAGAAGGTGAAGTCTGGAGGGCGAAGCAGAAGAAGCAGAAGAAGGAGAAGGAGAAGGTGAGGTCTGGAGGGTGAAGCAGAAGAAGCAGAAGAAGGAGAAGGAGTAGGTGAAGTCTGGAGGGTGAATCAGAAGAAGTAGAAGAAGGAGAAGGAGAAGGTGAAGTCAGGAGGGTGAAGCAGAAGAAGCAGAAGAAGGAGAAGGAGAAGGTGAAGTCTGGAGGGTGAAGCAGAAGAAGCAGAAGAAGGAGAAGGAGAAGGTGAAGTCTGGAGGGTGAATCAGAAGAAGCAGAAGAAGGAGAAGGAGAAGGTGAAGTCTGGAGGGTGAATAAGAAGAAGCAGAAGAAGGAGAAGGAGAAGATGAAGTCTGGAGGGTGAATCAGAAGAAGTAGAAGAAGGAGAAGGAGAAGATGAGGTCTGGAGGGTGAATCAGAAGAAGCAGAAGAAGGAGAAGGAGAAGGTGAAGTCTGGAGGGTGAATCAGAAGAAGCAGAAGAAGGAGAAGGAGAAGGTGAAGTCTGGAGGGTGAATTAGAAGAAGCAGAAGAAGGAGAAGGAGAAGGTGAAGTCAGGAGGGTGAATCAGAAGAAGCAGAAGAAGGAGAAGGAGCAGGTGAAGTCAGGGGGGTGAAGCAGAAGAAGTAGAAGAAGGAGAAGGAGAAGGTGAAGTCAGGAGGGTGAAGCAGAAGAAGCAGAAGAAGGAGAAGGAGAAGGTGAAGTCTGGAGGGCGCAGCAGAAGAAGCAGAAGAAGGAGAAGGAGAAGGTGAAGTCTGCAGGGTGAATCAGAAGAAGTAGAAGAAGGAGAAGGAGAAGGTGAAGTCAGGAGAGTGAAGCAGAAGAAGCAGAAGAAGGAGAAGGAGAAGGTGAAGTCTGGAGGGTGAAGCAGAAGAAGCAGAAGAAGGAGAAGGAGAAGGTGAAGTCTGGAGGGCGAAGCAGAAGAAGCAGAAGAAGGAGAAGGAGAAGGTGAAGTCTGGAGGGTGAAGCAGAAGAAGCAGAAGAAGGAGAAGGAGAAGGTGAAGTCTGGAGGGTGAATCAGAAGAAGTAGAAGAAGGAGAAGGAGAAGGTGAAGTCAGGAGGGTGAATCAGAAGAAGTAGAAGAAGGAGAAGGAGAAGGTGAAGTCAGGAGGGTGAAGCAGAAGAAGCAGAAGAAGGAGAAGGAGAAGGTGAAGTCAGGAGGGTGAATCGGAAGAAGTAGAAGAAGGAGAAGGAGAAGGTGAAGTCTGGAGGGTGAATCAGAAGAAGTAGAAGAAGGAGAAGGAGAAGGTGAAGTCTGGAGGGTGAATCAGAAGAAGTAGAAGAAGGAGAAGGAGAAGGTGAAGTCTGGAGGGTGAATCAGAAGTAGCAGAAGAAGGAGAAGGAGAAGGTGACGTCTGGAGGGAGAAGCAGAAGAAGTAGAAGAAGGAGAAGGAGAAGGTGAAGTCTGGAGGGTGAATCAGAAGAAGTAGAAGAAGGAGAAGGAGAAGGTGAAGTCTGGAGGGTGAATCAGAAGAAGTAGAAGACGGAGAAGGAGAAGGTGAAGTCTGGAGGGTGAATCAGAAGAAGCAGAAGAACGAGAAGGAGAAGGTGAAGTCTGGAGGGTGAATCAGCAGAAGTAGAAGAAGGAGAAGGAGAAGGTGTAGTCTGGAGGGTGAATCAGAAGAAGTTGACGAAGGAGAAGGAGAAGGTGAAGTCTGGAGGGTGAATCAGAAGAAGTAGAAGAAGGAGAATGAGAAGGTGAAGTCTGGAGGATGAATCAGAAGAAGCAGAAGAAGGAGAAGGAGTAGGTGAAGTCTGGAGGGTGAATCAGAAGAAGCAGAAGAAGGAGAAGGAGAAGGTGAAGTCTGGAGGGAGAATCAGAAGAAGCAGAATAAGGAGAAGGAGAAGGTGAAGTCTGGAGGGTGAATCAGAAGAAGCAGAAGAAGGAGAAGGAGAAGGTGAAGTCTGGAGGGTCAATCAGAAGAAGTAGAAGAAGGAGAAGGAGAAGGTGAAGTCTGGAGGGTGAATCAGAAGAAGTAGAAGAAGGAGAAGGAGAAGGTGAAGTCTGGAGGGTGAATCAGAAGCAGTAGAAGAAGGAGAAGGAGAAGGTGAAGTCTGGAGGGTGAAGCAGAAGAAGTAGAAGAAGGAGAAGGAGAAGGTGAAGTCAGGAGGGTGAATCAGAAGAAGTAGAAGAAGGAGAAGGAGAAGGTGAAGTCAGGAGTGTGAATCAGAAGAAGCAGAAGAAGGAGAAGTAGAAGGTGAAGTCTGGAGAGTGAATCAGAAGAATCAGAAGAAGGAGAAGGAGAAGGTGAAGTCTGGAGGGTGAATCAGAAGAAGCAGAAGAAAGAGAAGTAGAAGGAGAATTCTGGAGGGTGAAGCACAAGAAACAGAAGAAGGAGAAGGAGAAGGTGAAGACTGGAGGATGTATCAGAAGAAGTAGAAGAAGGAGAAGGAGAAGGTGAGGTCTGGAGGGTGAATCAGAAGAAGCAGAAGAAGGAGAAGGAGAAGGTGAAGTCTGGAGGGTGAATCAGAAGAAGCAGAAGAAGGAGAAGGAGAAGGTGAAGTCTGGAGGGTGAATCAGAAGAAGTAGAAGAAGGAGAAGGAGAAGGTGAAGTCTGGAGGGTGAATCAGAAGAAGCAGAAGAAGGAGAAGGAGAAGGTGACGTCTGGAGGGAGAAGCAGAAGAAGTAGAAGAAGGAGAAGGAGAAGGTGAAGTCTGGAGGGTGAATCAGAAGAAGTAGAAGAAGGAGAAGGAGAAGGTGAAGTCTGGAGGGTGAAACAGAAGAAGTAGAAGACGGAGAAGGAGAAGGTGAAGTCTGGAGGGTGAATCAGAAGAAGCAGAAGAACGAGAAGGAGAAGGTGAAGTCTGGAGGGTGAATCAGCAGAAGTAGAAGAAGGAGAAGGAGAAGGTGTAGTCTGGAGGGTGAATCAGAAGAAGTTGACGAAGGAGAAGGAGAAGGTGAAGTCTGGAGGGTGCATCAGAAGAAGTAGAAGAAGGAGAATGAGAAGGTGAAGTCTGGAGGATGAATCAGAAGAAGCAGAAGAAGGAGAAGGAGTAGGTGAAGTCTGGAGGGTGAATCAGAAGAAGCAGAAGAAGGAGAAGGAGAAGGTGAAGTCTGGAGGGAAAATCAGAAGAAGCAGAATAAGGAGAAGGAGAAGGTGAAGTCTGGAGGGTGAATCAGAAGAAGCAGAAGAAGGAGAAGGAGAAGGTGAAGTCTGGAGGGTCAATCAGAAGAAGTAGAAGAAGGAGAAGGAGAAGGTGAAGTCTGGAGGGTGAATCAGAAGAAGTAGAAGAAGGAGAAGGAGAAGGTGAAGTCTGGAGGGTGAATCAGAAGCAGTAGAAGAAGGAGAAGGAGAAGGTGAAGTCTGGAGGGTGAAGCAGAAGAAGTAGAAGAAGGAGAAGGAGAAGGTGAAGTCAGGAGGGTGAATCAGAAGAAGTAGAAGAAGGAGAAGGAGAAGGTGAAGTCAGGAGTGTGAATCAGAAGAAGCAGAAGAAGGAGAAGTAGAAGGTGAAGTCTGGAGAGTGAATCAGAAGAATCAGAAGAAGGAGAAGGAGAAGGTGAAGTCTGGAGGGTGAATCAGAAGAAGCAGAAGAAAGAGAAGGAGAAGGTGAATTCTGGAGGGTGAAGCAGAAGAAACAGAAGAAGGAGAAGGAGAAGGTGAAGACTGGAGGATGTATCAGAAGAAGTAGAAGAAGGAGAGGGAGAAGGTGAGGTCTGGAGGGTGAATCAGAAGAAGTAGAAGAAGGAGAAGGAGAAGGTGAAGTCTGGAGGGTGAATCAGAAGAAGCAGAAGAAGGAGAAGGAGAAGATGAAGTCTGGAGGGTGAATCAGAAGTAGTAGAAGAAGTAGAAGGAGAAGGTGAGGTCTGGAGGGTGAATCAGAAGAAGCAGAAGAAGGAGAAGGAGAAGGTGAAGTCTGGAGGGTGAATCAGAAGAAGCAGAAGAAGGAGAAGGAGAAGGTGAAGTCTGGAGGGTGAATCAGAAGAAGCAGAAGAAGGAGAAGGAGAAGGTGAAGTCAGGAGGGTGAATCAGAAGAAGCAGAAGAAGGAGAAGGAGAAGGTGAAGTTAGGAGGGTGAATCAGAAGAAGCAGAAGAAGGAGAAGGAGAAGGTGAAGTCTGGAGGGTGAATCAGAAGAAGCAGAAGAAGGAGAAGGAGAAGGTGAAGTCTGGAGGGTGAATTAGAAGAAGCAGAAGAAGGAGAAGGAGAAGGTGAAGTCAGGGGGGTGAATCAGAAGAAGCAGAAGAAGGAGAAGCAGAAGGTAAAGTTAGGAGGGTGAACCAGAAGAAGCAGAAGAAGGAGAAGGAGCAGGTGAAGTCAGGGGTGTGAAGCAGAAGAAGTAGAAGAAGGAGAAGGAGAAGGTGAAGTCAGGAGGGTGAAGCAGAAGAAGCAGAAGAAGGAGAAGGTGAAGTCTGGAGGGCGCAGCAGAAGAAGCAGAAGAAGGAGAAGGAGAAGGTGAAGTCTGGAGGGTGAAGCAGAAGAAGCAGAAGAAGGAGAAGGAGAAGGTGAAGTCTGGAGGGTGAATCAGAAGAAGTAGAAGAAGGAGAAGGAGAAGGTGAAGTCAGGAGAGTGAAGCAGAAGAAGCAGAAGAAGGAGAAGGAGAAGGTGAAGTCTGGAGGGTGAAGCAGAAGAAGCAGAAGAAGGAGAAGGAGAAGGTGAAGTCTGGAGGGCGAAGCAGAAGAAGCAGAAGAAGGAGAAGGGGAAGGTGAAGTCTGGAGGGTGAATCAGAAGAAGTAGAAGAAGCAGAAGGAGAAGGTGAAGTCTGGAGGGTGAATCAGAAGAAGCAGAAGAAGGAGAAGGAGAAGGTGAAGTCTGGAGGGTGAATCAGAAGAAGCAGAAGAAGGAGAAGGAGAAGGTGAAGTCTGGAGGGTGAATCAGAAGAAGCAGAATAAGGAGAAGGAGAAGGTGAAGTCTGGAGGGTGAATCAGAAGAAGCAGAAAAAGGAGAAGGAGAAGGTGAAGTCTGGAGGGTGAATCAGAAGAAGTAGAAGAAGGAGAAGGAGAAGGTGAAGTCTGGAGGGTGAATCAGAAGAAGTAGAAGAAGGAGAAGGAGAAGGTGAAGACTGGAGGGTGAATCAGAAGAAGCAGAAGAAGGAGAAGGAGAAGGTGAAGTCTGGAGGGTGAATCAGAAGAAGCAGAAGAAGGAGAAGGAGACGATGAAGTCTGGAGGGTGAATCAGAAGAAGTAGAAGAAGGAGAAGGAGAAGGTGAAGTCTGGAGGGTGAATCAGAAGAAGCAGAAGAAGGAGAAGGAGAAGGTGAAGTCTGGAGGGTGAATCAGAAGAAGCAGAAGAAGCAGAAGGAGAAGGTGAAGTCTGGAGGGTGAATCAGAAGAAGCAGAATAAGGAGAAGGAGAAGGTGAAGTCTGTAGGGTGAATCAGAAGAAGCAGAAGAAGTAGAAGGAGAAGGTGAAGTCTGGAGGGTGAATCAGAAGAAGTAGAAGAAGGAGAAGGAGAAGGTGAAGTCTGGAGGGTGAAGCAGAAGAAGTAGAAGAAGGAGAAGGAGAAGGTGAAGTCAGGAGGGTGAATCAGAAGAAGTAGAAGAAGGAGAAGGAGAAGGTGAAGTCAGGAGGGTGATTCAGAAGAAGCAGAAGAAGGAGAAGGAGATGGTGAAGACTGGAGGGTGAATCAGAAGAATCAGAAGAAGGAGAAGGAGAAGGTGAAGTCTGGAGGGTGAATCAGAAGAAGCAGAAGAAAGAGAAGGAGAAGGTGAAGTCTGGAGGGTGAAGCAGAAGAAACAGAAGAAGGAGAAGGAGAAGGTGAAGACTGAAGGGTGAATCAGAAGAAGTAGAAGAAGGAGAAGGAGAAGGTGAGGTCTGGAGGGTGAATCAGAAGAAGTAGAAGAAGGAGAAGGAGAAGGTGAAGTCTGGAGGGTGAATCAGAAGAAGCAGAAGAAGGAGAAGGAGAAGGTGAAGTCTGGAGGGTGAATCAGAAGAAGCAGAAGAAGGAGAAGGAGAAGATGAAGTCTGGAGGGTGAATCAGAAGAAGTAGAAGAAGGAGAAGGAGAAGGTGAGGTCTGGAGGGTGAATCAGAAGAAGCAGAAGAAGGAGAAGGAGAAGGTGAAGTCTGGAGGGTGAATCAGAAGAAGCAGAAGAAGGAGAAGGAGAAGGAGATGTCTGGAGGGTGAATCAGAAGAAGCAAAAGAAGGAGAAGGAGAAGGTGAAGTCAGGAGGGTGAATCAGAAGAAGCAGAAGAAGGAGAAGGAGAAGGTGAAGTTAGGAGGGTGAATCAGAAGAAGCAGAAGAAGGAGAAGGAGCAGGTGAAGTCA
This sequence comes from Somniosus microcephalus, assembly GCF_052327205.1. Taxonomy (NCBI): domain Eukaryota; kingdom Metazoa; phylum Chordata; class Chondrichthyes; order Squaliformes; family Somniosidae; genus Somniosus; species Somniosus microcephalus. Next base: position 330,409 of record NW_028225422.1, on the reverse strand, counting down.
GGGGGATGAAGCAGAAGAAGTAGAAGAAGGATAAGGAGAAGGTGAAGTCAGGACGGTGAAGCAGAAGAGGCAGAAGAAGGAGAAGGAGAAGGTGAAGTCTGGAGGGTGAAGCAGAAGAAGCAGAAGAAGGAGAAGGAGGAGGTGAAGTCTGGAGGGTGAATCAGAAGAAGGAGAAGGAGAAGGTGAAGTCAGGAGAGTGAAGCAGAAGAAGCAGAAGAAGGAGAAGGAGAAGGTGAAGTCTGGAGGGTGAAGCAGAAGAAGCAGAAGAAGGAGAAGGAGAAGGTGAAGTCTGGAGGGCGAAGCAGAAGAAGCAGAAGAAGGAGAAGGAGAAGGTGAAGTCTGGAGGGTGAAGCAGAAGAAGCTGAAGAAGGAGAAGGAGAAGGTGAAGTCTGGAGGGTGAATCAGAAGAAGTAGAAGAAGGAGAAGGAGAAGGTGAAGTCAGGAGGGTGAAGCAGAAGAAGCAGAAGATGGAGAAGGAGAAGGTGAAGTCTGGAGGGTGAAACAGAAGAATCAGAAGAAGGAGAAGGAGAAGGTGAAGTCTGGAGGGTGAATCAGAAGAAGCAGAAGAAAGAGAAGGAGAAGGTGAAGTCTGGAGGGTGAAGCAGAAGAAACAGAAGAAGGAGAAGGAGAAGGTGAAGACTGAAGGGTGAATCAGAAGAAGTAGAAGAAGGAGAAGGAGAAGGTGAAGTCTGGAGGGTGAATCAGAAGAAGTAGAAGAAGGCGAAGGAGAAGGTGAAGTCTGGAGGGTGAATCAGAAGAAGCAGAAGAAGGAGAAGGAGAAGGTGAAGTCTGGAGGGTGAATCACAAGAAGCAGAAGAAGGAGAAGGAGAAGGTGAAGTTTGGAGGGTGAATCAGAAGAAGCAGAATAAGGAGAAGGAGAAGGTGAAGTCTGGAGGGTGAATCAGAAGAAGCAGAAGAAGGAGAAGGAGAAGGTGAAGTCTGGAGGGTGAATCAGAAGAAGCAGAAGAAGGAGTAGGAGACGATGAAGTCTGGAGGGTGAATCACAAGAAGTAGAAGAAGGAGAAGGAGAAGGTGAAGTCTGAAGGGTGAATCAGAAGAAGCAGAAGAAGGAGAAGGAGAAGGTGAAGTCTGGAGGGTGAATCAGAAGAAGCAGAAGAAGGAGAAGGAGAAGGTGAAGTCTGGAGGGTGAATCAGAAGAAGCAGAATAAGGAGAAGGAGAAGGTGAAGTCTGGAGGGTGAATCAGAAGAAGCAGAAGAAGTAGAAGGAGAAGGTGAAGTCTGGAGGGTGAATCAGAAGAAGTAGAAGAAGGAGAAGGAAAAGGTGAAGTCTGGAGGGTGAAGCAGAAGAAGTAGAAGAAGGAGAAGGAGAAGGTGAAGTCAGGAGGGTGAATCAGAAGAAGTAGAAGAAGGAGAAGGAGAAGGTGAAGTCAGGAGGGTGATTCAGAAGAAGCAGAAGAAGGAGAAGGAGAAGGTGAAGTCTGGAGGGTGAATCAGAAGAATCAGAAGAAGGAGAAGGAGAAGGTGAAGTCTGGAGGGTGAATCAGAAGAAGCAGAAGAAAGAGAAGGAGAAGGTGAAGTCTGGAGGGTGAAGCAGAAGAAACAGAAGAAGGAGAAGGAGAAGGTGAAGACTGAGGGGTGAATCAGAAGAAGTAGAAGAAGGAGAAGGAGAAGGTGAGGTCTGGAGGGTGAATCAGAAGAAGTAGAAGAAGGAGAAGGAGAAGGTGAAGTCTGGAGGGTGAATCAGAAGAAGCAGAAGAAGGAGAAGGAGAAGGTGAAGTCTGGAGGGTGAATCAGAAGAAGCAGAAGAAGGAGAAGGAGAAGATGAAGTCTGGAGGGTGAATCAGAAGAAGTAGAAGAAGGAGAAGGAGAAGGTGAGGTCTGGAGGGTGAATCAGAAGAAGCAGAAGAAGGAGAAGGAGAAGGTGAAGCCTGGAGGGTGAATCAGAAGAAGCAGAAGGAGAAGGAGAAGGTGATGTCTGGAGGGTGAATCAGAAGAAGCAAAAGAAGGAGAAGGAGAAGGTGAAGTCAGGAGGGTGAATCAGAAGAAGCAGAAGAAGGAGAAGGAGAAGGTGAAGTTAGGAGGGTGAATCAGAAGAAGCAGAAGAAGGAGAAGGAGAAGGTGAAGTCAGGGGGGTGAAGCAGAAGAAGTAGAAGAAGGAGAAGGAGAAGGTGAAGTCAGGACGGTGAAGCAGAAGAGGCAGAAGAAGGAGAAGGAGAAGGTGAAGTCTGGAGGGCGCAGCAGAAGAAGCAGAAGAAGGAGAAGGAGAAGGTGAAGTCTGGAGGGTGAAGCAGAAGAAGCAGAAGAAGGAGAAGGAGAAGGTGAAGTCTGGAGGGTGAATCAGAAGAAGTAGAAGAAGGAGAAGGAGAAGGTGAAGTCAGGAGAGTGAAGCAGAAGAAGCAGAAGAAGGAGAAGGAGAAGGTGAAGTCTGGAGGGTGAAGCAGAAGAAGCAGAAGAAGGAGAAGGAGAAGGTGAAGTCTGGAGGGCGAAGCAGAAGAAGCAGAAGAAGGAGAAGGGGAAGGTGAAGTCTGGAGGGTGAATCAGAAGAAGTAGAAGAAGCAGAAGGAGAAGGTAAAGTCTGGAGGGTGAATCAGAAGAAGCAGAAGAAGGAGAAGGAGAAGGTGAAGTCTGGAGGGTGAATCAGAAGAAGCAGAAGAAGGAGAAGGAGAAGGTGAAGTCTGGAGGGTGAATCAGAAGAAGCAGAATAAGGAGAAGGAGAAGGTGAAGTCTGGAGGGTGAATCAGAAGAAGCAGAAAAAGGAGAAGGAGAAGGTGAAGTCTGGAGGGTGAATCAGAAGAAGTAGAAGAAGGAGAAGGAGAAGGTGAAGTCTGGAGGGTGAATCAGAAGAAGTAGAAGAAGGAGAAGGAGAAGGTGAAGACTGGAGGGTGAATCAGAAGAAGCAGAAGAAGGAGAAGGAGAAGGTGAAGTCTGGAGGGTGAATCAGAAGAAGCAGAAGAAGGAGAAGGAGACGATGAAGTCTGGAGGGTGAATCAGAAGAAGTAGAAGAAGGAGAAGGAGAAGGTGAAGTCTGGAGGGTGAATCAGAAGAAGCAGAAGAAGGAGAAGGAGAAGGTGAAGTCTGGAGGGTGAATCAGAAGAAGCAGAAGAAGGAGAAGGAGAAGGTGAAGTCTGGAGGGTGAATCAGAAGAAGCAGAATAAGGAGAAGGAGAAGGTGAAGTCTGTAGGGTGAATCAGAAGAAGCAGAAGAAGTAGAAGGAGAAGGTGAAGTCTGGAGGGTGAATCAGAAGAAGTAGAAGAAGGAGAAGGAGAAGGTGAAGTCCGGAGGGTGAAGCAGAAGAAGTAGAAGAAGGAGAAGGAGAAGGTGAAGTCAGGAGGGTGAATCAGAAGAAGTAGAAGAAGGAGAAGGAGAAGGTGAAGTCAGGAGGGTGATTCAGAAGAAGCAGAAGAAGGAGAAGGAGATGGTGAAGACTGGAGGGTGAATCAGAAGAATCAGAAGAAGGAGAAGGAGAAGGTGAAGTCTGGAGGGTGAATCAGAAGAAGCAGAAGAAAGAGAAGGAGAAGGTGAAGTCTGGAGGGTGAAGCAGAAGAAACAGAAGAAGGAGAAGGAGAAGGTGAAGACTGAAGGGTGAATCAGAAGAAGTAGAAGAAGGAGAAGGAGAAGGTGAGGTCTGGAGGGTGAATCAGAAGAAGTAGAAGAAGGAGAAGGAGAAGGTGAAGTCTGGAGGGTGAATCAGAAGAAGCAGAAGAAGGAGAAGGAGAAGGTGAAGTCTGGAGGGTGAATCAGAAGAAGCAGAAGAAGGAGAAGGAGAAGATGAAGTCTGGAGGGTGAATCAGAAGAAGTAGAAGAAGGAGAAGGAGAAGGTGAGGTCTGGAGGGTGAATCAGAAGAAGCAGAAGAAGGAGAAGGAGAAGGTGAAGTCTGGAGGGTGAATCAGAAGAAGCAGAAGAAGGAGAAGGAGAAGGAGATGTCTGGAGGGTGAATCAGAAGAAGCAAAAGAAGGAGAAGGAGAAGGTGAAGTCAGGAGGGTGAATCAGAAGAAGCAGAAGAAGGAGAAGGAGAAGGTGAAGTTAGGAGGGTGAATCAGAAGAAGCAGAAGAAGGAGAAGGAGCAGGTGAAGTCAGGGGGCTGAAGCAGAAGAAGTAGAAGAAGGAGAAGTTGAAGGTGAAGTCAGGACGGTGAAGCAGAAGAGGCAGAAGAAGGAGAAGGAGAAGGTGAAGTCTGGAGGGCGCAGCAGAAGAAGCAGAAGAAGGAGAAGGAGAAGGTGAAGTCTGGAGGGTGAAGCAGAAGAAGCAGAAGAAGGAGAAGGAGGAGGTGAAGTCAGGAGAGTGAAGCAGAAGAAGCAGAAGAAGGAGAAGGAGAAGGTGAAGTCTGGAGGGTGAAGCAGAAGAAGCAGAAGAAGGAGAAGGAGAAGGTGAAGTCTGGAGGGCGAAGCAGAAGAAGCAGAAGAAGGAGAAGGAGAAGGTGAAGTCTGGAGGGTGAAGCAGAAGAAGCTGGAGAAGGAGAAGGAGAAGGTGAAGTCTGGAGGGTGAATCAGAAGAAGTAGAAGAAGGAGAAGGAGAAGGTGAAGTCAGGAGGGTGAAGCAGAAGAAGCAGAAGATGGAGAAGGAGAAGGTGAAGTCTGGAGGGTGAAACAGAAGAATCAGAAGAAGGAGAAGGAGAAGGTGAAGTCTGGAGGGTGAATCAGAAGAAGCAGAAGAAAGAGAAGGAGAAGGTGAAGTCTGGAGGGTGAAGCAGAAGAAACAGAAGAAGGAGAAGGAGAAGGTGAAGACTGAAGGGTGAATCAGAAGAAGTAGAAGAAGGAGAAGGAGAAGGTGAAGTCTGGAGGGTGAATCAGAAGAAGTAGAAGAAGGCGAAGGAGAAGGTGAAGTCTGGAGGGTGAATCAGAAGAAGCAGAAGAAGGAGAAGGAGAAGGTGAAGTCTGGAGGGTGAATAACAAGAAGCAGAAGAAGGAGAAGGAGAAGGTGAAGTTTGGAGGGTGAATCAGAAGAAGCAGAATAAGGAGAAGGAGAAGGTGAAGTCTGGAGGGTGAATCAGAAGAAGCAGAAGAAGGAGAAGGAGAAGGTGAAGTCTGGAGGGTGAATCAGAAGAAGCAGAAGAAGGAATAGGAGACGATGAAGTCTGGAGGGTGAATCACAAGAAGTAGAAGAAGGAGAAGGAGAAGGTGAAGTCTGAAGGGTGAATCAGAAGAAGCAGAAGAAGGAGAAGGAGAAGGTGAAGTCTGGAGGGTGAATCAGAAGAAGCAGAAGAAGGAGAAGGAGAAGGTGAAGTCTGGAGGGTGAATCAGAAGAAGCAGAATAAGGAGAAGGAGAAGGTGAAGTCTGGAGGGTGAATCAGAAGAAGCAGAAGAAGTAGAAGGAGAAGGTGAAGTCTGGAGGGTGAATCAGAAGAAGTAGAAGAAGGAGAAGGAAAAGGTGAAGTCTGGAGGGTGAAGCAGAAGAAGTAGAAGAAGGAGAAGGAGAAGGTGAAGTCAGGAGGGTGAATCAGAAGAAGTAGAAGAAGGAGAAGGAGAAGGTGAAGTCAGGAGGGTGATTCAGAAGAAGCAGAAGAAGGAGAAGGAGAAGGTGAAGTCTGGAGGGTGAATCAGAAGAATCAGAAGAAGGAGAAGGAGAAGGTGAAGTCTGGAGGGTGAATCAGAAGAAGCAGAAGAAAGAGAAGGAGAAGGTGAAGTCTGGAGGGTGAAGCAGAAGAAACAGAAGAAGGAGAAGGAGAAGGTGAAGACTGAAGGGTGAATCAGAAGAAGTAGAAGAAGGAGAAGGAGAAGGTGAGGTCTGGAGGGTGAATCAGAAGAAGTAGAAGAAGGAGAAGGAGAAGGTGAAGTCTGGAGGGTGAATCAGAAGAAGCAGAAGAAGGAGAAGGAGAAGGTGAAGTCTGGAGGGTGAATCAGAAGAAGCAGAAGAAGGAGAAGGAGAAGATGAAATCTGGAGGGTGAATCAGAAGAAGTAGAAGAAGGAGAAGGAGAAGGTGAGGTCTGGAGGGTGAATCAGAAGAAGCAGAAGAAGGAGAAGGAGAAGGTGAAGCCTGGAGGGTGAATCAGAAGAAGCAGAAGAAGGAGAAGGAGAAGGTGATGTCTGGAGGGTGAATCAGAAGAAGCAAAAGAAGGAGAAGGAGAAGGTGAAGTCAGGAGGGTGAATCAGAAGAAGCAGAAGAAGGAGAAGGAGAAGGTGAAGTTAGGAGGGTGAATCAGAAGAAGCAGAAGAAGGAGAAGGAGAAGGTGAAGTCAGGGGGGTGAAGCAGAAGAAGTAGAAGAAGGAGAAGGAGAAGGTGAAGTCAGGACGGTGAAGCAGAAGAGGCAGAAGAAGGAGAAGGAGAAGGTGAAGTCTGGAGGGCGCAGCAGAAGAAGCAGAAGAAGGAGAAGGAGAAGGTGAAGTCTGGAGGGTGAAGCAGAAGAAGCAGAAGAAGGAGAAGGAGAAGGTGAAGTCTGGAGGGTGAATCAGAAGAAGTAGAAGAAGGAGAAGGAGAAGGTGAAGTCAGGAGAGTGAAGCAGAAGAAGCAGAAGAAGGAGAAGGAGAAGGTGAAGTCTGGAGGGTGAAGCAGAAGAAGCAGAAGAAGGAGAAGGAGAAGGTGAAGTCTGGAGGGCGAAGCAGAAGAAGCAGAAGAAGGAGAAGGAGAAGGTGAAGTCTGGAGGGTGAAGCAGAAGAAGCTGAAGAAGGAGAAGGAGAAGGTGAAGTCTGGAGGGTGAATCAGAAGAAGTAGAAGAAGGAGAAGGAGAAGGTGAAGTCAGGAGGGTGAAGCAGAAGAAGCAGAAGATGGAGAAGGAGAAGGTGAAGTCTGGAGGGTGAAACAGAAGAATCAGAAGAAGGAGAAGGAGAAGGTGAAGTCTGGAGGGTGAATCAGAAGAAGCAGAAGAAAGAGAAGGAGAAGGTGAAGTCTGGAGGGTGAAGCAGAAGAAACAGAAGAAGGAGAAGGAGAAGGTGAAGACTGAAGGGTGAATCAGAAGAAGTAGAAGAAGGAGAAGGAGAAGGTGAAGTCTGGAGGGTGAATCAGAAGAAGTAGAAGAAGGCGAAGGAGAAGGTGAAGTCTGGAGGGTGAATCAGAAGAAGCAGAAGAAGGAGAAGGAGAAGGTGAAGTCTGGAGGGTGAATCAGAAGAAGCAAAAGAAGGAGAAGGAGAAGGTGAAGTCAGGAGGGTGAATCAGAAGAAGCAGAAGAAGGAGAAGGAGAAGGTGAAGTTAGGAGGGTGAATCAGAAGAAGCAGAAGAAGGAGAAGGAGCAGGTGAAGTGAGGGGGGTGAAGCAGAAGAAGTAGAAGAAGGAGAAGGAGAAGGTGAAGTCAGGACGGTGAAGCAGAAGAAGCAGAAGAAGGAGAAGGAGAAGGTGAAGTCTGGAGGGCGCAGCAGAAGAAGCCGAAGAAGGAGAAGGAGAAGGTGAAGTCTGGAGGGTGAAGCAGAAGAAGCAGAAGAAGGAGAAGGAGAAGGTGAAGTCTGGAGGGTGAATCAGAAGAAGTAGAAGAAGGAGAGGGAGAAGGTGAAGTCAGGAGAGTGAAGCAGAAGAAGCAGAAGAAGGAGAAGGAGAAGGTGAAGTCTGGAGGGTGAAGCAGAAGAAGGAGAAGGAGAAGGTGAAGTCTGGAGGGCGAAGCAGAAGAAGCCGAAGAAGGAGAAGGAGAAGGTGAAGTCTGGAGGGTGAAGCAGAAGAAGCAGAAGAAGGAGAAGGAGAAGGTGAAGTCTGGAGGGTGAATCAGAAGAAGTAGAAGAAGGAGAAGGAGAAGGTGAAGTCAGGAGGGTGAAGCAGAAGAAGCAGAAGAAGGAGAAGGAGAAGGTGAAGTCTGGAGGGTGAAGCAGAAGAAGCAGAAGAAGGAGAAGGAGAAGGTGAAGTCTGGAGGGTGAAGCAGAAGAAGCAGAAGAAGGAGAAGGAGAAGGTGAAGTAAGGAGGGTGAATCAGAAGAAGTAGAAGAAGGAGAAGGAGAAGGTTAAGTCTGGAGGGTGAATCAGAAGACGTAGAAGAAGGAGAAGGAGAAGGTGAAGTCTGGAGGGTGAATCAGAAGAAGTAGAAGAAGGAGAAGGAGAATGTGAAGTCTGGAGGGTGAATCAGAAGAAGCAGAAGAAGGAGAAGGAGAAGGTGAAGTCTGGAGGGAGAAGCAGAAGAAGTAGAAGAAGGAGAAGGAGAAGTTGAAGCCTGCAGGGTGAATCAGAAGAAGTAGAAGAAGGAGAAGGAGAAGGTGAAGTCTGGAGGGTCAATCAGAAGAAGTAGAAGAAGGAGAAGGAGAAGGTGAAGTCTGGAGGGTAAATCAGAAGAAGCAGAAGAAGGAGAAGGAGAAGATGAAGTCTGGAGGGTGAATCAGAAGAAGTAGAAGAAGGAGAAGGAGAAGGTGTAGTCTGGACGGTGAATCAGAAGAAGTAGACGAAGGAGAAGGAGAAGGTGAAGTCTGCAGGGTGAATCAGAAGAAGCAGAAGAAGGAGAAGGAGAAGGTGAAGTCTGGAGGGTGGATCAGAAGAAGTAGAAGAAGGAGAAGGAGAAGGTGAAGTCTGGAGGGTGAATCAGAAGAAGAAGGAGAAGGTGAAGTCTGGAGGATGAATCAGAAGAAGCAGAAGAAGGAGAAGGAGAAGGTGAAGTCTGGAGGGTGAATCAGAAGAAGCAGAATAAGGAGAAGGAGAAGGTGAAGTCTGGAGGGTGAATCAGAAGAAGCAGAAGAAGGAGAAGGAGAAGGTGAAGTCTGGAGGGTGAATCAGAAGAAGTAGAAGAAGGAGAAGGAGAAGTTGAAGTCTGGAGGGTGAATCAGAAGAAGTAGAAGAAGGAGAAGGAGAAGGTGAAGTCAGGAGAGTGAAGCAGAAGAAGCAGAAGAAGGAGAAGGAGAAGGTGAAGTCTGGAGGGTGAAGCAGAAGAAGCAGAAGAAGGAGAAGGAGAAGGTGAAGTCTGGAGGGCGAAGCAGAAGAAGCAGAAGAAGGAGAAGGAGAAAGTGAAGTCTGGAGGGTGAAGCAGAAGAAGCAGAAGAAGGAGAAGGAGAAGGTGATGTCTGGAGGGTGAATCAGAAGAAGTAGAAGAAGGAGAAGGAGAATGTGAAGTCTGGAGGGTGAAGCAGAAGAAACAGAAGAAGGAGAAGGAGAAGGTGAAGACTGAAGGGTGAATCAGAAGAAGTAGAAGAAGGAGAAGGAGAAGGTGAAGTCTGGAGGGTGAATCAGAAGAAGCAGAAGAAGGAGAAGGAGAAGGTGAAGTCTGGAGGGTGAATCAGAAGAAGCAGAAGAAGGAGAAGGAGAAGATGAAGTCTGGAGGGTGAATCAGAAAAAGTAGAAGAAGGAGAAGGAGAAGGTGAGGTCTGGAGGGTGAATCAGAAGAAGCAGAAGAAGGAGAAGGAGAAGGTGAAGTCTGGAGAGTGAAGCAGAAGAAGCAGAAGAAGGAGAAGGAGAAGGTGAAGTCTGGAGGGTGAAGCAGAAGAAGCAGAAGAAGGAGAAGGAGAAGGTGAAGTCTGGAGGGCGAAGCAGAAGAAGCAGAAGAAGGAGAAGGAGAAGGTGAAGTCTGGAGGGTGAAGCAGAAGAAGCAGAAGAAGGAGAAGGAGAAGGTGAAGTCTGGAGGGTGAATCAGAAGAAGTAGAAGAAGGAGAAGGAGAAGGTGAAGTCAGGAGGGTGAAGCAGAAGAAGCAGAAGAAGGAGAAGGAGAAGGTGAAGTTTGGAGGGTGAAGCAGAAGAAGCAGAAGAAGGAGAAGGAGAAGGTGAAGTCTGGAGGGTGAAGCAGAAGTAGCAGAAGAAGGAGAAGGAGAAGGTGAAGTAAGGAGGTTGAATCAGAAGAAGTAGAAGAAGGAGAAGGAGAAGGTGAAGTCTGGAGGGTGAATCAGAAGAAGTAGAAGAAGGAGAAGGAGAAGGTGAAGTCTGGAGGGTGAATCAGAAGAAGTAGAAGAAGGAGAAGGAGAATGTGAAGTCTGGAGGGTGAATCAGAAGAAGCAGAAGAAGGAGAAGGTGAAGTCTGGAGGGAGAAGCAGAAGAAGTAGAAGAAGGAGAAGGAGAAGTTGAAGTCTGGAGGGTGAATCAGAAGAAGTAGAAGAAGGAGAAGGAGAAGGTGAAGTCTGGAGGGTCAATCAGAAGAAGTAGAAGAAGGAGAAGGAGAAGGTGAAGTCTGGAGGGTGAATCAGAAGAAGCAGAAGAAGGAGAAGGAGAAGATGAAGTCTGGAGGGTGAATCAGAAGAAGTAGAAGAAGGAGAAGGAGAAGGTGTAGTCTGGACGGTGAATCAGAAGAAGTAGACGAAGGAGAAGGAGAAGGTGAAGTCTGCAGGGTGAATCAGAACAAGCAGAAGAAGGAGAAGGATAAGTTGAAGTCTGGAGGGTGAATCAGAAGAAGTAGAAGAAGGAGAAGGAGAAGGTGAAGTCTGGAGGGTGAATCAGAAGAAGAAGGAGAAGGTGAAGTCTGGAGGGTGAATCAGAAGAAGCAGAAGAAGGAGAAGGAGAAGGTGAAGTCTGGAGGGTGAATCAGAAGGAGCAGAATAAGGAGAAGGAGAAGGTGAAGTCTGGAGGGTGAATCAGAAGAAGCAGAAGAAGGAGAAGGAGAAGGTGAAGTCTGGAGGGTGAATCAGAAGAAGAAGAAGAAGGAGAAGGAGAAGGTGAAGTCTGGAGGGTGAATCAGAAGAAGTAGAAGAAGGAGAACGAGAAGGTGAAGTCAGGAGAGTGAAGCAGAAGAAGCAGAAGAAGGAGAAGGAGAAGGTGAAGTCTGGAGGGTGAAGCAGAAGAAGCAGAAGAAGGGGAAGGAGAAGGTGAAGTCTGGAGGGCGAAGCAGAAGAAGCAGAAGAAGGAGAAGGAGATGGTGAAGTCTGGAGGGTGAAGCAGAAGAAGCAGAAGAAGGAGAAGGAGAAGGTGAAGTCTGGAGGGTGAATCAGAAGAAGTAGAAGAAGGAGAAGGAGAAGGTGAAGTCTGGAGGGTGAAGCAGAAGAAACAGAAGAAGGAGAAGGAGAAGGTGAAGACTGAAGGGTGAATCAGAAGAAGTAGAAGAAGGAGAAGGAGAAGGTGAAGTCTGGAGGGTGAATCAGAAGAAGCAGAAGAAGGAGAAGGAGAAGGTGAAGTCTGGAGGGTGAATCAGAAGAAGCAGAAGAAGGAGAAGGAGAAGATTAAGTCTGGAGGGTGAATCAGAAGAAGTAGAAGAAGGAGAAGGAGAAGGTGCGGTCTGGAGGGTGAATCAGAAGAAGCAGAAGAAGGAGAAGGAGAAGGTGAAGTCTGGAGGGTGAATCAGAAGAAGCAGAAGAAGGAGAAGGAGAAGGTGAAGTCTGGAGGGTGAAGCAGAAGAAGCAGAAGAAGGAGAAGGAGAAGGTGAAGTCTGGAGGGTGAATCAGAAGAAGTAGAAGAAGGAGAAGGAGAAGGTGAAGTCAGGAGGGTGAAGCAGAAGAAGCAGAAGAAGGAGAAGGAGAAGGTGAAGTCTGGAGGGTGAAGCAGAAGAAGCAGAAGAAGGAGAAGGAGAAGGTGAAGTCTGGAGGGTGAAGCAGAAGAAGCAGAAGAAGGAGAAGGAGAAGGTGAAGTAAGGAGGTTGAATCAGAAGAAGTAGAAGAAGGAGAAGGAGAAGGTGAAGTCTGGAGGGTGAAGCAGAAGAAGCAGAAGAAGGAGAAGGAGAAGGTGAAGTCTGGAGGGTGAATCAGAAGAAGTAGAAGAAGGAGAAGGAGAAGGTGAAGTCAGGAGGGTGAAGCAGAAGAAGCAGAAGAAGGAGAAGGAGAAGGTGAAGTCTGGAGGGTGAAGCAGAAGAAGCAGAAGAAGGAGAAGGAGAAGGTGAAGTCTGGAGGGTGAAGCAGAAGAAGCAGAAGAAGGAGAAGGAGAAGGTGAAGTAAGGAGGTTGAATCAGAAGAAGTAGAAGAAGGAGAAGGAGAAGGTGAAGTCTGGAGGGTGAATCAGAAGACGTAGAAGAAGGAGAAGGAGAAGGTGAAGTCTGGAAGGTGAATCAGAAGAAGTAGAAGAAGGAGAAGGAGAATGTGAAGTCTGGAGGGTGAATCAGAAGAAGCAGAAGAAGGAGAAGGTGAAGTCTGGAGGGAGAAGCAGAAGAAGTAGAAGAAGGAGAAGGAGAAGTTGAAGTCTGGAGGGTGAATCAGAAGAAGTAGAAGAAGGAGAAGGAGAAGGTGAAGTCTGGAGGGTCAATCAGAAGAAGTAGAAGAAGGAGAAGGAGAAGGTGAAGTCTGGAGGGTGAATCAGAAGAAGCAGAAGAAGGAGAAGGAGAAGATGAAGTCTGGAGGGTGAATCAGAAGAAGTAGAAGAAGGAGAAGGAGAAGGTGTAGTCTGGACGGTGAATCAGAAGAAGTAGACGAAGGAGAAGGAGAAGGTGAAGTCTGCAGGGTGAATCAGAACAAGCAGAAGAAGGAGAAGGATAAGTTGAAGTCTGGAGGGTGAATCAGAAGAAGTAGAAGAAGGAGAAGGAGAAGGTGAAGTCTGGAGGGTGAATCAGAAGAAGAAGGAGAAGGTGAAGTCTGGAGGGTGAATCAGAAGAAGCAGAAGAAGGAGAAGGAGAAGGTGAAGTCTGGAGGGTGAATCAGAAGAAGCAGAATAAGGAGAAGGAGAAGGTGAAGTCTGGAGGGTGAATCAGAAGAAGCAGAAGAAGGAGAAGGAGAAGGTGAAGTCTGGAGGGTGAATCAGAAGAAGAAGAAGAAGGAGAAGGAGAAGGTGAAGTCTGGAGGGTGAATCAGAAGAAGTAGAAGAAGGAGAACGAGAAGGTGAAGTCAGGAGAGTGAAGCAGAAGAAGCAGAAGAAGGAGAAGGAGAAGGTGAAGTTTGGAGGGTGAAGCAGAAGAAGCAGAAGAAGGGGAAGGAGAAGGTGAAGTCTGGAGGGCGAAGCAGAAGAAGCAGAAGAAGGAGAAGGAGAAGGTGAAGTCTGGAGGGTGAAGCAGAAGAAGCAGAAGAAGGAGAAGGAGAAGGTGAAGTCTGGAGGGTGAATCAGAAGAAGTAGAAGAAGGAGATGGAGAAGGTGAAGTCTGGAGGGTGAAGCAGAAGAAACAGAAGAAGGAGAAGGAGAAGGTGAAGACTGAAGGGTGAATCAGAAGAAGTAGAAGAAGGAGAAGGAGAAGGTGAAGTCTGGAGGGTGAATCAGAAGAAGCAGAAGAAGGAGAAGGAGAAGGTGAAGTCTGGAGGGTGAATCAGAAGAAGCAGAAGAAGGAGAAGGAGAAGATGAAGTCTGGAGGGTGAATCAGAAGAAGTAGAAGAAGGAGAAGGAGAAGGTGCGGTCTGGAGGGTGAATCAGAAGAAGCAGAAGAAGGAGAAGGAGAAGGTGAAGTCTGGAGGGTGAATCAGAAGAAGCAGAAGAAGGAGAAGGAGAAGGTGAAGTCTGGAGGGTGAATCAGAAGAAGCAAAAGAAGGAGAAGTAGAAGGTGAAGTCAGGAGGGTGAATCAGAAGAAGCAGAAGAAGGAGAAGGAGAAGGTGAAGTTAGGAGGGTGAATCAGAAGAAGCAGAAGAAGGAGAAGGAGCAGGTGAAGTCAGGGGGTGAAGCAGAAGAAGTAGAAGAAGGAGAAGCAGAAGGTGAAGTCAGGACGTTGAAGCAGAAGAAGCAGAAGAAGGAGAAGGAGAAGGTGAAGTCTGGAGGGCGCAGCAGAAGAAGCAGAAGAAGGAGAAGGAGAAGGTGAAGTCTGGAGGGTGAAGCAGTAGAAGCAGAAGAAGGAGAAGGAGAAGGTGAAGTCTGGAGGGTGAATCAGAAGAAGTAGAAGAAGGAGAAGGAGAAGGTGAAGTCAGGAGAGTGAAGCAGAAGAAGCAGAAGAAGGAGAAGGAGAAGTTGAAGTCTGGAGGGTGAAGCAGAAGAAGCAGAAGAAGGAGAAGGAGAAGGTAAAGTCTGGAGGGCGAAGCAGAAGAAGCAGAAGAAGTAGAAGGAGAAGGTGAAGTCTGGAGGGTGAAGCAGAAGAAGCAGAAGAAGGAGAAGGAGAAGGTGAAGTCTGGAGGGTGAATCAGAAGAAGTAGAAGAAGGAGAAGGAGAAGGTGAAGTCAGGAGGGTGAAGCAGAAGAAGCAGAAGAAGGAGAAGGAGAAGGTGAAGTCTGGAAGGTGAAGCAGAAGAAGCAGAAGGAGGAGAAGGAGAAGGTGAGGTCTGGAGGGTGAAGCAGAAGAAGCAGAAGAAGGAGAAGGAGAAGGTGAAGTAAGGAGGGTGAATCAGAAGAAGTAGAAGAAGGAGAAGGAGAAGGTGAAGTCTGGAGGGTGAATCAGAAGACGTAGAAGAAGGAGAAGGAGAAGGTGAAGTCTGGAGGGTGAATCAGAAGAAGTAGAAGAAGGAGAAGGAGAAGGTGAAGTCTGGAGGGTGAATCAGAAGAAGCAGAAGAAGGAGAAGGAGAAGGTGAAGTCTGGAGGGAGAAGCAGAAGAAGTAGAAGAAGGAGAAGGAGAAGTTGAAGTCTGGAGGGTGAATCAGAAGAAGTAGAAGAAGGAGAAGGAGAAGGTGAAGTCTGGAGGGTCAATCAGAAGAAGTAGAAGAAGGAGAAGGAGAAGGTGAAGTCTGGAGGGTGAATCAGAAGAAGCAGAAGAAGGAGAAGGAGAAGGTGAAGTCTGGAGGGTGAATCAGAAGAAGCAGAATAAGGAGAAGGAGAAGGTGAAGTCTGGAGGGTGAATCAGAAGAAGCAGAAGAAGGAGAAGGAGAAGGTGAAGTCTGGAGGGAGAATCAGAAGCAGTAGAAGAAGGAGAAGGAGAAGGTGAATTCTGGAGGGTGAATCAGAAGAAGTAGAAGAAGGAGAAGGAGAAGGTGAAGTCAGGAGAGTGAAGCAGAAGAAGCAGAAGAAGGAGAAGGAGAAGGTGAAGTCTGGAGGGTGAAGCAGAAGAAGCAGAAGAAGGAGAAGGAGAAGGTGAAGTCTGGAGGGCGAAGCAGAAGAAGCATAAGAAGGAGAAGGAGAAGGTGAAGTCTGGAGGGTGAAGCAGAAGAAGCAGAAGAAGGAGAAGGAGAAGGTGAAGTCTGGAGGGTGAATCAGAAGAAGTAGAAGAAGGAGAAGGAGAAGGTGAAGTCAGGAGGGTGAAGCAGAAGAAGCAGAAGAAGGAGAAGGAGAAGGTGAAGTCTGGAGGGTGAAGCAGAAGAAGCAGAAGAAGGAGAAGGAGAAGGTGAAGGTTGGAGGGTGAAGCAGAAGAAGCAGAAGAAGAAGGAGAAGGTGAAGTCAGGAGGGTGAATCAGAAGAAGTAGAAGAAGGAGAAGGAGAAGGTGAAGTCTGGAGGGTGAATCAGAAGAAGTAGAAGAAGGAGAAGGAGAAGGTGAAGTCTGGAGGGTGAATCAGAAGAAGTAGAAGAAGGAGAAGGAGAAGGTGAAGTCTGGAGGGTGAATCAGATGAAGTAGAAGAAAGAGAAAGAGAAGGTGAAGTCTGGAGGGAGAAGCAGAAGAAGTAGAAGAAGGAGAAGGAGAAGGTGAAGTCTGGAGCTTGAATCAGAAGATGTAGAAGAAGGAGAAGGAGAAGGTGAAGTCTGGAGGGTCAATCAGAAGAAGTAGAAGAAGGAGAAGGAGAAGGTGAAGTCTGGAGGGTGAATCAGAAGAAGCAGAAGAAGGAGAAGGAGAAGGTGAAGTCTGGAGGGTGAATCAGAAGAAGTAGAAGAAGGAGAAGGAGAAGGTGTAGTCTGGACGGTGAATCAGAAGAAGTAGACGAAGGAGAAGGTGAAGTCTGCAGGGTGAATCAGAAGAAGCAGAAGAAGTAGAAGGAGAAGGTGAAGTCTGGAGGGTGAATCAGAAGAAGTAGAAGAAGGAGAAGGAGAAGGTGAAGTCTGGAGGGTGAATCAGAAGAAGCAGAAGAAGGAGAAGGAGAAGGTGAAGTCTGGAGGGTGAATCAGAAGAAGCAGAAGAAGGAGAAGGAGAAGGTGAAGTCTGGAGGGTGAATCAGAAGAAGCAGAATAAGGAGATGGAGAAGGTGAAGTCTGGAGGGTGAATCAGAAGAAGCAGAAGAAGGAGATGGAGAAGGTGAAGTCTGGAGGGTGAATCAGAAGAAGTAGAAGAAGGAGAAGGAGAAGGTGAAGTCTGGAGGGTGAATCAGAAGATGTAGAAGAAGGAGAAGGAGAAGGTGAAGTCTGGAGGGTGAATCAGAAGAAGCAGAAGAAGGAGAAGGAGAAGGTGAAGTCTGGAGGATGAATCAGAAGAAGCAGAAGAAGGAGAAGGAGACGATGAAGTCTGGAGGGTGAATCAGAAGAAGTAGAAGAAGGAGAAGGAGAAGGTGAAGTCTGGAGGGTGAATCAGAAGAAGCAGAAGAAGGAGAAGGAGAAGGTGAAGTCTGGAGGGTGAATCAGAAGAAGCAGAATAAGGAGAAGGAGAAGGTGAAGTCTGGAGGGTGAATCAGAAGAAGCAGAAGAAGGAGAAGGTGACGTCTGGAGGGTGAATCAGAAGAAGTAGAAGAAGGAGAAGGAGAAGGTGAAGTCTGGAGGGTGAAGCAGAAGAAGTAGAAGAAGGAGAAGCTGAAGTCAGGAGGGTGAATCAGAAGAAGTAGAAGAAGGAGAAGGAGAAGGTGAAGTCAGGAGGGTGAATCAGAAGAAGCTGAAGAAGGAGAAGGAGAAGGTGAAGTCTGGAGGGTGAATCAGAAGAATCAGAAGAAGGAGAAGGAGAAGGTGAAGTCTGGAGGGTGAATCAGAAGAAGCAGAAGAAAGAGAAGGAGAAGGTGAAGTCTGGAGGGTGAAGCAGAAGAAACAGAAGAAGGAGAAGGAGAAGGTGAAGACTGGAGGCTGAATCAGAAGAAGTAGAAGAAGGAGAAGGAGAAGGTGAAGTCTGGAGGGTGAATCAGAAGAAGTAGAAGAAGTTGAAGGAGAAGGTGAAGTCTGGAGGGTGAATCAGAAGAAGCAGAAGAAGGAGAAGGAGAAGGTGAAGTCTGGAGGGTGAATCAGAAGAAGCAGAAGAAGGAGAAGGAGAAGATGAAGTCTGGCGGGTGAATCAGAAGAAGTAGAAGAAGGAGAAGGAGAAGGTGAGGTCTGGAGGGTGAATCAGAAGAAGCAGAAGAAGGAGAAGGAGAAGGTGAAGTCTGGAGGGTGAATCAGAAGAAGCAGAAGAAGGAGAAGGAGAAGGTGAAGTTAGGAGGGTGAATCAGAAGAAGCAGAAGAAGGAGAAGGAGAAGGTGAAGTCAGGGGGGTGAAGCAGAAGAAGTAGAAGAAGGAGAAGGAGAAGGTGAAGTCAGGAGGGTGAAGCAGAAGAAGCAGAAGAAGGAGAAGGAGAAGGTGAAGTCTGGAGGGCGCAGCAGAAGAAGCAGAAGAAGGAGAAGGAGAAGGTGCAGTCTGGAGGGTGAAGCAGAAGAAGCAGAAGAAGGAGAAGGAGAAGGTGAAGTCTGGAGGGTGAAACAGAAGAAGTAGAAGAAGGAGAAGGAGAAGGTGAAGTCAGGAGGGTGAAGCAGAAGAAGCAGAAGAAGGAGAAGGAGAAGGTGAAGTCTGGAGGGTGAATCAGAAGAAGTAGAAGAAGGAGAAGGAGAAGGTGAAGTCAGGAGGGTGAAGCAGAAGAAGTAGAAGAAGGAGAAGGAGAAGGTGAAGTCTGGAGCGTGAATCAGAAGATGTAGAAGAAGGAGAAGGAGAAGGTGAAGTCTGGAGGGTCAATCAGAAGAAGCAGAATAAGGAGAAGGAGAAGGTGAAGTCTGGAGGGTGAATCAGAAGAAGCAGAAGAAGGAGAAGGAGAAGGTGAATTCTGGAGGGAGAAGCAGAAGAAGTAGAAGAAGGAGAAGGAGAAGTTGAAGTCTGGAGGGTGAATCAGAAGAAGTAGAAGAAGGAGAAGGAGAAGGTGAAGTCTGGAGGGTCAATCAGAAGAAGTAGAAGAAGGAGAAGGAGAAGGTGAAGTCTGGAGGGTGAATCAGAAGAAGCAGAAGAAGGAGAAGGAGAAGGTGAAGTCTGGAGGGTGAATCAGAAGAAGCAGAATAAGGAGAAGGAGAAGGTGAAGTCTGGAGGGTGAATCAGAAGAAGCAGAAGAAGGAGAAGGAGAAGGTGAAGTCTGGAGGGAGAATCAGAAGAAGTAGAAGAAGGAGAAGGAGAAGGTGAATTCTGGAGGGTGAATCAGAAGAAGTAGAAGAAGGAGAAGGAGAAGGTGAAGTCAGGAGAGTGAAGCAGAAGAAGCAGAAGAAGGAGAAGGAGAAGGTGAAGTCTGGAGGGTGAAGCAGAAGAAGCAGAAGAAGGAGAAGGAGAAGGTGAAGTCTGGAGGGCGAAGCAGAAGAAGCATAAGAAGGAGAAGGAGAAGGTGAAGTCTGGAGGGTGAAGCAGAAGAAGCAGAAGAAGGAGAAGGAGAAGGTGAAGTCTGGAGGGTGAATCAGAAGAAGTAGAAGAAGGAGAAGGAGAAGGTGAAGTCAGGAGGGTGAAGCAGAAGAAGCAGAAGAAGGAGAAGGAGAAGGTGAAGTCTGGAGGGTGAAGCAGAAGAAGCAGAAGAAGGAGAAGGAGAAGGTGAAGGTTGGAGGGTGAAGCAGAAGAAGCAGAAGAAGAAGGAGAAGGTGAAGTCAGGAGGGTGAATCAGAAGAAGTAGAAGAAGGAGAAGGAGAAGATGAAGTCTGGAGGGTGAATCAGAAGAAGTAGGAGAAGGAGAAGGTGAAGTCTGGAGGGTGAATCAGAAGAAGTAGAAGAAGGAGAAGGAGAAGGTGAAGTCTGGAGGGTGAATCAGATGAAGTAGAAGAAAGAGAAAGAGAAGGTGAAGTCTGGAGGGAGAAGCAGAAGAAATAGAAGAAGGAAAAGGAGAAGGTGAAGTCTGGAGCGTGAATCAGAAGATGTAGAAGAAGGAGAAGGAGAAGGTGAAGTCTGGAGGGTCAATCAGAAGAAGTAGAAGAAGGAGAAGGAGAAGGTGAAGTCTGGAGGGTGAATCAGAAGAAGCAGAAGAAGGAGAAGGAGAAGGTGAAGTCTGGAGGGTGAATCAGAAGAAGTAGAAGAAGGAGAAGGAGAAGGTGTAGTCTGGACGGTGAATCAGAAGAAGTAGACGAAGGAGAAGGTGAAGTCTGCAGGGTGAATCAGAAGAAGCAGAAGAAGGAGAAGGAGAAGGTGAAGTCTGGAGGGTGAATCAGAAGAAGCAGAAGAAGGAGAAGGAGAAGGTGAAGTCTGGAGGGTGAATCAGAAGAAGCAGAATAAGGAGATGGAGAAGGTGAAGTCTGGAGGGTGAATCAGAAGAAGCAGAAGAAGGAGATGGAGAAGGTGAAGTCTGGAGGGTGAATCAGAAGAATTAGAAGAAGGAGAAGGAGAAGGTGAAGTCTGGAGGGTGAATCAGAAGATGTAGAAGAAGGAGAAGGAGAAGGTGAAGTCTGGAGGGTGAATCAGAAGAAGCAGAAGAAGGAGAAGGAGAAGGTGAAGTCTGGAGGATGAATCAGAAGAAGCAGAAGAAGGAGAAGGAGACGATGAAGTCTGGAGGGTGAATCAGAAGAAGTAGAAGAAGGAGAAGGAGAAGGTGAAGTCTGGAGGGTGAATCAGAAGAAGCAGAAGAAGGAGAAGGAGAAGGTGAAGTCTGGAGGGTGAATCAGAAGAAGCAGAAGAAGGAGAAGGAGAAGGTGAAGTCTGGAGGGTGAATCAGAAGAAGCAGAATAAGGAGAAGGAGAAGGTGAAGTCTGGAGGGTGAATCAGAAGAAGCAGAAGAAGGAGAAGGTGACGTCTGGAGGGTGAATCAGAAGAAGTAGAAGAAGGAGAAGGAGAAGGTGAAGTCTGGAGGGTGAAGCAGAAGAATCAGAAGAAGGAGAAGGAGAAGGTGAAGTCTGGAGGGTGAATCAGAAGAAGCAGAAGAAAGAGAAGGAGAAGGTGAAGTCTGGAGGGTGAAGCAGAAGAAACAGAAGAAGGAGAAGGAGAAGGTGAAGTCTGGAGGGTGAATCAGAAGAAGCAGAAGAAAGAGAAGGAGAAGGTGAAGTCTGGAGGGTGAATCAGAAGAAGTAGAAGAAGGAGAAGGAGAAGGTGAAGTCAGGAGGGTGAATCAGAAGAAGCTGAAGAAGGAGAAGGAGAAGGTGAAGTCTGGAGGGTGAATCAGAAGAATCAGAAGAAGGAGAAGGAGAAGGTGAAGTCTGGAGGGTGAATCAGAAGAAGCAGAAGAAAGAGAAGGAGAAGGTGAAGTCTGGAGGGTGAAGCAGAAGAAACAGAAGAAGGAGAAGGAGAAGGTGAAGACTGGAGGCTGAATCAGAAGAAGTAGAAGAAGGAGAAGGAGAAGGTGAAGTCTGGAGGGTGAATCAGAAGAAGTAGAAGAAGTTGAAGGAGAAGGTGAAGTCTGGAGGGTGAATCAGAAGAAGCAGAAGAAGGAGAAGGAGAAGGTGAAGTCTGGAGGGTGAATCAGAAGAAGCAGAAGAAGGAGAAGGAGAAGATGAAGTCTGGCGGGTGAATCAGAAGAAGTAGGAGAAGGAAAAGGAGAAGGTGAGGTCTGGAGGGTGAATCAGAAGAAGCAGAAGAAGGAGAAGGAGAAGGTGAAGTCTGGAGGGTGAATCAGAAGAAGCAGAAGAAGGAGAAGGAGAAGGTGAAGTTAGGAGGGTGAATCAGAAGAAGCAGAAGAAGGAGAAGGAGAAGGTGAAGTCAGGGGGGTGAAGCAGAAGAAGTAGAAGAAGGAGAAGGCGAAGGTGAAGTCAGGAGGGTGAAGCAGAAGAAGCAGAAGAAGGAGAAGGAGAAGGTGAAGTCTGGAGGGCGCAGCAGAAGAAGCAGAAGAAGGAGAAGGAGAAGGTGCAGTCTGGAGGGTGAAGCAGAAGAAGCAGAAGAAGGAGAAGGAGAAGGTGAAGTCTGGAGGGTGAAACAGAAGAAGTAGAAGAAGGAGAAGGAGAAGGTGAAGTCAGGAGGGTGAAGCAGAAGAAGCAGAAGAAGGAGAAGGAGAAGGTGAAGTCTGGAGGGTGAATCAGAAGAAGTAGAAGAAGGAGAAGGAGAAGGTGAAGTCAGGAGGGTGAAGCAGAAGAAGTAGAAGAAGGAGAAGGAGAAGGTGAAGTCTGGAGCGTGAATCAGAAGATGTAGAAGAAGGAGAAGGAGAAGGTGAAGTCTGGAGGGTCAATCAGAAGAAGTAGAAGAAGGAGAAGGAGAAGGTGAAGTCTGGAGGGTGAATCAGAAGAAGTAGAAGAAGGAGAAGGAGAAGGTGTAGTCTGGACGGTGAATCAGAAGAAGTAGACGAAGGAGAAGGTGAAGTCTGCAGGGTGAATCAGAAGAAGCAGAAGAAGGAGAAGGAGAAGGTGAAGTCTGGAGGGTGAATCAGAAGAAGTAGAAGAAGGAGAAGGAGAAGGTGAAGTCTGGAGGGTGAATCAGAAGAAGCAGAAGAAGGAGAAGGAGAAGGTGAAGTCTGGAGGGTGAATCAGAAGAAGCAGAAGAAGGAGAAGGAGAAGGTGAAGTCTGGAGGGTGAATCAGAAGAAGCAGAATAAGGAGATGGAGAAGGTGAAGTCTGGAGGGTGAATCAGAAGAAGCAGAAGAAGGAGATGGAGAAGGTGAAGTCTGGAGGGTGAATCAGAAGAAGTAGAAGAAGGAGAAGGAGAAGGTGAAGTCTGGAGGGTGAATCAGAAGATGTAGAAGAAGGAGAAGGAGAAGGTGAAGTCTGGAGGTTGAATCAGAAGAAGCAGAAGAAGGAGAAGGAGAAGGTGAAGTCTGGAGGATGAATCAGAAGAAGCAGAAGAAGGAGAAGGAGACGATGAAGTCTGGAGGGTGAATCAGAAGAAGTAGAAGAAGGAGAAGGAGAAGGTGAAGTCTGGAGGGTGAATCAGAAGAAGCAGAAGAAGGAGAAGGAGAAGGTGAAGTCTGGAGGGTGAATCAGAAGAAGCAGAAGAAGGAGAAGGAGAAGGTGAAGTCTGGAGGGTGAATCAGAAGAAGCAGAATAAGGAGAAGGAGAAGGTGAAGTCTGGAGGGTGAATCAGAAGAAGCAGAAGAAGGAGAAGGTGACGTCTGGAGGGTGAATCAGAAGAAGTAGAAGAAGGAGAAGGAGAAGGTGAAGTCTGGAGGGTGAAGCAGAAGAAGTAGAAGAAGGAGAAGGTGAAGTCAGGAGGGTGAATCAGAAGAAGTAGAAGAAGGAGAAGGAGAAGGTGAAGTCAGGAGGGTGAATCAGAAGAAGCTGAAGAAGGAGAAGGAGAAGGTGAAGTCTGGAGGGTGAATCAGAAGAATCAGAAGAAGGAGAAGGAGAAGGTGAAGTCTGGAGGGTGAATCAGAAGAAGCAGAAGAAAGAGAAGGAGAAGGTGAAGTCTGGAGGGTGAAGCAGAAGAAACAGAAGAAGGAGAAGGAGAAGGTGAAGACTGGAGGCTGAATCAGAAGAAGTAGAAGAAGGAGAAGGAGAAGGTGAAGTCTGGAGGGTGAATCAGAAGAAGTAGAAGAAGTTGAAGGAGAAGGTGAAGTCTGGAGGGTGAATCAGAAGAAGCAGAAGAAGGAGAAGGAGAAGGTGAAGTCTGGAGGGTGAATCAGAAGAAGCAGAAGAAGGAGAAGGAGAAGATGAAGTCTGGCGGGTGAATCAGAAGAAGTAGAAGAAGGAGAAGGAGAAGGTGAGGTCTGGAGGGTGAATCAGAAGAAGCAGAAGAAGGAGAAGGAGAAGGTGAAGTCTGGAGGGTGAATCAGAAGAAGCAGAAGAAGGAGAAGGAGAAGGTGAAGTTAGGAGGGTGAATCAGAAGAAGCAGAAGAAGGAGAAGGAGAAGGTGAAGTCAGGGGGGTGAAGCAGAAGAAGTAGAAGAAGGAGAAGGAGAAGGTGAAGTCAGGAGGGTGAAGCAGAAGAAGCAGAAGAAGGAGAAGGAGAAGGTGAAGTCTGGAGGGCGCAGCAGAAGAAGCAGAAGAAGGAGAAGGAGAAGGTGCAGTCTGGAGGGTGAAGCAGAAGAAGCAGAAGAAGGAGAAGGAGAAGGTGAAGTCTGGAGGGTGAAACAGAAGAAGTAGAAGAAGGAGAAGGAGAAGGTGAAGTCAGGAGGGTGAAGCAGAAGAAGCAGAAGAAGGAGAAGGAGAAGGTGAAGTCTGGAGGGTGAATCAGAAGAAGTAGAAGAAGGAGAAGGAGAAGGTGAAGTCAGGAGGGTGAAGCAGAAGAAGTAGAAGAAGGAGAAGGAGAAGGTGAAGTCTGGAGCGTGAATCAGAAGATGTAGAAGAAGGAGAAGGAGAAGGTGAAGTCTGGAGGGTCAATCAGAAGATGTAGAAGAAGGAGAAGGAGAAGTTGAAGTCTGGAGGGTGAATCAGAAGAAGCAGAATAAGGAGAAGGAGAAGGTGAAGTCTGGTGGGTGAATCAGAAGAAGCAGAAGAAGGAGAAGGAGAAGGTGAAGTCTGGAGGGAGAATCAGAAGAAGTAGAAGAAGGAGAAGGAGAAGGTGAAGTCTGGAGGGTGAATCAGAAGAAGTAGAAGAAGGAGAAGGAGAAGGTGAAGTCTGGAGGGTGAAGCAGAAGAAGCAGAGGAAGGAGAAGGAGAAGGTGAAGTCTGGAGGGCGAAGCAGAAGAAGCATAAGAAGGAGAAGGAGAAGGTGAAGTCTGGAGGGTGAAGCAGAAGAAGCAGAAGAAGGAGAAGGAGAAGGTGAAGTCTGGAGGGTGAATCAGAAGAAGTAGAAGAAGGAGAAGGAGAAGGTGAAGTCAGGAGGGTGAAGCAGAAGAAGCAGAAGAAGGAGAAGGAGAAGGTGAAGTCTGGAGGGTGAAGCAGAAGAAGCAGAAGAAGGAGAAGGAGAAGGTGAAGTTTGGAGGGTGAAGCAGAAGAAGCAGAAGAAGGAGAAGGAGAAGGTGAAGTCAGGAGGGTGAATCAGAAGAAGTAGAAGAAGGAGAAGGAGAAGGTGAAGTCTGGAGGGTGAATCAGAAGAAGTAGAAGAAGGAGAAGGAGAAGGTGAAGTCTGGAGGGTGAATCAGAAGAAGTAGAAGAAGGAGAAGGAGAAGGTGAAGTCTGGAGGGTGAATCAGATGAAGTAGAAGAAAGAGAAGGAGAAGGTGAAGTCTGGAGGGAGAAGCAGAAGAAGTAGAAGAAGGAGAAGGAGAAGGTGAAGTCTGGAGCGTGAATCAGAAGATGTAGAAGAAGGAGAAGGAGAAGGTGAAGTCTGGAGGGTCAATCAGAAGAAGTAGAAGAAGGAGAAGGAGAAGGTGAAGTCTGGAGGGTGAATCAGAAGAAGCAGAAGAAGGAGAAGGAGAAGGTGAAGTCTGGAGGGTGAATCAGAAGAAGTAGAAGAAGGAGAAGGAGAAGGTGTAGTCTGGACGGTGAATCAGAAGAAGTAGACGAAGGAGAAGGAGAAGGTGAAGTCTGCAGGGTGAATCAGAAGAAGCAGAAGAAGGAGAAGGAGAAGGTGAAGTCTGGAGGGTGAATCAGAAGAAGTAGAAGAAGGAGAAGGAGAAGGTGAAGTCTGGAGGGTGAATCAGAAGAAGCAGAAGAAGGAGAAGGAGAAGGTGAAGTCTGGAGGGTGAATTAGAAGAAGCAGAAGAAGGAGAAGGAGAAGGTGAAGTCTGGAGGGTGAATCAGAAGAAGCAGAATAAGGAGAAGGAGAAGGTGAAGTCTGGAGGGTGAATCAGAAGAAGCAGAAGAAGGAGATGGAGAAGGTGAAGTCTGGAGGGTGAATCAGAAGAAGTAGAAGAAGGAGAAGGAGAAGGTGAAGTCTGGAGGGTGAATCAGAAGATGTAGAAGAAGGAGAAGGAGAAGTTGAAGTCTGGAGGGTGAATCAGAAGAAGCAGAAAAGGAGAAGGAGAAGGTGAAGTCTGGAGGATGAATCAGAAGAAGCAGAAGAAGGAGAAGGAGACGATGAAGTCTGGAGGGTGAATCAGAAGAAGTAGAAGAAGGAGAAGGAGAAGGTGAAGTCTGGAGGGTGAATCAGAAGAAGGAGAAGAAGGAGAAGGAGAAGGTGAAGTCTGGAGGGTGAATCAGAAGAAGCAGAAGAAGGAGAAGGAGAAGGTGAAGTCTGGAGGGTGAATCAGAAGAAGCAGAATAAGGAGAAGGAGAAGGTGAAGTCTTGAGGGTGAATCAGAAGAAGCAGAAGAAGGAGAAGGTGAGGTCTGGAGGGTTAATCAGAAGAAGTAGAAGAAGGAGAAGGAGAAGGTGAAGTCTGGAGGGTGTAGCAGAAGAAGTAGAAGAAGGAGAAGGAGAAGGTGAAGTCAGGAGGGTGAATCAGAAGAAGTAGAAGAAGGAGAAGGAGAAGGTGAAGTCAGGAGGGTGAATCAGAAGAAGCTGAAGAAGGAGAAGGAGAAGGTGAAGTCTGGAGGGTGAATCAGAAGAATCAGAAGAAGGAGAAGGTGAAGACTGGAGGCTGAATCAGAAGAAGTAGAAGAAGGAGAAGGAGAAGGTGAAGTCTGGAGGGTGAATCAGAAGAAGTAGAAGAAGTTGAAGGAGAAGGTGAAGTCTGGAGGGTGAATCAGAAGAAGCAGAAGAAGGAGAAGGAGAAGGTGAAGTCTGGAGGGTGAATCAGAAGAAGCAGAAGAAGAAGAAGGAGAAGATGAAGTCTGGAGGGTGAATCAGAAGAAGTAGAAGGAGGAGAAGGAGAAGGTGAGGTCTGGAGGGTGAATCAGAAGAATCAGAAGAAGGAGAAGGAGAAGGTGAAGTCTGGAGGGTGAATCAGAAGAAGCAGAAGAAGGAGAAGGAGAAGGTGAAGTTAGGAGGGTGAATCAGAAGAAGCAGAAGAAGGAGAAGGAGAAGGTGAAGTCAGGGGGGTGAAGCAGAAGAAGTAGAAGAAGGAGAAGGAGAAGGTGAAGTCAGGAGGGTGAAGCAGAAGAAGCAGAAGAAGGAGAAGGAGAAGGTGAAGTCTGGAGGGCGCAGCAGAAGAAGCAGAAGAAGGAGAAGGAGAAGGTGCAGTCTGGAGGGTGAAGCAGAAGAAGCAGAAGAAGGAGAAGAAGAAGGTGAAGTCTGGAGGGTGAAACAGAAGAAGTAGAAGAAGGAGAAGGAGAAGGTGAAGTCAGGAGGGTGAAGCAGAAGAAGCAGAAGAAGGAGAAGGAGAAGGTGAAGTCTGGAGGGTGAATCAGAACAAGTGGAAGAAGGAGAAGGAGAAGGTGAAGTCAGGAGGGTGAAGCAGAAGAAGTAGAAGAAGGAGAAGGAGAAGGCGAAGCCTGGAGTGTGAAACAGAAGAAGTAGAAGAAGGAGAAGGAGAAGGTGAAGTCTGGAGCGTGAATCAGAAGATGTAGAAGAAGGAGAAGGAGAAGGTGAAGTCTGGAGGGTCAATCAGAAGAAGTAGAAGAAGGAGATGGAGAAGGTGAAGTCTGGAGGGTGAATCAGAAGAAGCAGAAGAAGGAGAAGGAGAAGGTGAAGTCTGGAGTGTGAATCAGAAGAAGTAGAAGAAGGAGAAGGAGAAGGTGTAGTCTGGACGGTGAATCAGAAGAAGTAGACGAAGGAGAAGGAGAAGGTGAAGTCTGCAGGGTGAATCAGAAGAAGCAGAAGAAGGAGAAGGAGAAGGTGAAGTCTGGAGGGTGAATCAGAAGAAGTAGAAGAAGGAGAAGGAGAAGGTGAAGTCTGGAGGGTGAATCAGAAGAAGCAGAAGAAGGAGAAGGAGAAGGTGAAGTCTGGAGGTTGAATCAGAAGAAGCAGAATAAGGAGAAGGAGAAGGTGAAGTCAGGAGGGTGAATCAGAAGAAGTAGAAGAAGTTGAAGGAGAAGGTGAAGTCTGGAGGGTGAATCAGAAGAAGCAGAAGAAGGAGAAGGAGAAGGTGAAGTCTGGAGGGTGAATCAGAAGAAGCAGAAGAAGAAGAAGGAGAAGATGAAGTCTGGAGGGTGAATCAGAAGAAGTAGAAGAAGGAGAAGGAGAAGGTGAGGTCTGGAGGGTGAATCAGAAGAAGCAGAAGAAGGAGAAGGAGAAGGTGAAGTCTGGAGGGTGAATCAGAAGAAGCAGAAGAAGGAGAAGGAGAAGGTGAAGTTAGGAGGGTGAATCAGAAGAAGCAGAAGAAGGAGAAGGAGAAGGTGAAGTCAGCGGGGTGAAGCAGAAGAAGTAGAAGAAGGAGAAGGAGAAGGTGAAGTCAGGAGGGTGAAGCAGAAGAAGCAGAAGAAGGAGAAGGAGAAGCTGAAGTCTGGAGGGCGCAGCAGAAGAAGCAGAAGAAGGAGAAGGAGAAGGTGCAGTCTGGAGGGTGAAGCAGAAGAAGCAGAAGAAGGAGAAGGAGAAGGTGAAGTCTGGAGGGTGAAACAGAAGAAGTAGAAGAAGGAGAAGGAGAAGGTGAAGTCAGGAGGTTGAAGCAGAAGAAGCAGAAGAAGGAGAAGGAGAAGGTGAAGTCTGGAGGGTGAATCAGAAGAAGCAGAAGAAGGAGAAGGTGACGTCTGGAGGGTGAATCAGAAGAAGTAGAAGAAGGAGAAGGAGAAGGTGAAGTCTGGAGGGTGAATCAGAAGAAGTAGAAGAAGGAGAAGGAGAAGGTGAAGTCTGGAGGGTGAATCAGAAGAAGGAGAAGAAGGAGAAGGTGAAGGTGAAGTCTGGAGGGTGAATCAGAAGAAGCAGAAGAAGGAGAAGGAGAAGGTGAAGTCTGGAGGGTGAATCAGAAGAAGCAGAATAAGGAGAAGGAGAAGGTGAAGTCTTGAGGGTGAATCAGAAGAAGCAGAAGAAGGAGAAGGTGACGTCTGGAGGGTGAATCAGAAGAAGTAGAAGAAGGAGAAGGAGAAGGTGAAGTCTGGAGGGTGAAGCAGAAGAAGTAGAAGAAGGAGAAGGAGAAGGTGAAGTCAGGAGGGTGAATCAGAAGAAGTAGAAGAAGGAGAAGGAGAAGGTGAAGTCAGGAGGGTGAATCAGAAGAAGCTGAAGAAGGAGAAGGAGAAGGTGAAGTCTGGAGGGTGAATCAGAAGAATCAGAAGAAGGAGAAGGTGAAGACTGGAGGCTGAATCAGAAGAAGTAGAAGAAGGAGAAGGAGAAGGTGAAGTCTGGAGGGTGAATCAGAAGAAGTAGAAGAAGTTGAAGGAGAAGGTGAAGTCTGGAGGGTGAATCAGAAGAAGCAGAAGAAGGAGAAGGAGAAGGTGAAGTCTGGAGGGTGAATCAGAAGAAGCAGAAGAAGAAGAAGGAGAAGATGAAGTCTGGAGGGTGAATCAGAAGAAGTAGAAGGAGGAGAAGGAGAAGGTGAGGTCTGGAGGGTGAATCAGAAGAAGCAGAAGAAGGAGAAGGAGAAGGTGAAGTCTGGAGGGTGAATCAGAAGAAGCAGAAGAAGGAGAAGGAGAAGGTGAAGTTAGGAGGGTGAATCAGAAGAAGCAGAAGAAGGAGAAGGAGAAGGTGAAGTCAGGGGGGTGAAGCAGAAGAAGTAGAAGAAGGAGAAGGAGAAGGTGAAGTCAGGAGGGTGAAGCAGAAGAAGCAGAAGAAGGAGAAGGAGAAGGTGAAGTCTGGAGGGCGCAGCAGAAGAAGCAGAAGAAGGAGAAGGAGAAGGTGCAGTCTGGAGGGTGAAGCAGAAGAAGCAGAAGAAGGAGAAGAAGAAGGTGAAGTCTGGAGGGTGAAACAGAAGAAGTAGAAGAAGGAGAAGGAGAAGGTGAAGTCAGGAGGGTGAAGCAGAAGAAGCAGAAGAAGGAGAAGGAGAAGGTGAAGTCTGGAGGGTGAATCAGAACAAGTAGAAGAAGGAGAAGGAGAAGGTGAAGTCAGGAGGGTGAAGCAGAAGAAGTAGAAGAAGGAGAAGGAGAAGGCGAAGCCTGGAGTGTGAAACAGAAGAAGTAGAAGAAGGAGAAGGAGAAGGTGAAGTCTGGAGCGTGAATCAGAAGATGTAGAAGAAGGAGAAGGAGAAGGTGAAGTCTGGAGGGTCAATCAGAAGAAGTAGAAGAAGGAGAAGGAGAAGGTGAAGTCAGGAGGTTGAAGCAGAAGAAGCAGAAGAAGGAGAAGGAGAAGGTGAAGTCTGGAGGGTGAATCAGAAGAAGTAGAAGAAGGAGAAGGAGAAGGTGAAGTCAGGAGGGTGAAGCAGAAGAAGCAGAAGAAGGAGAAGGAGAAGGTGAAGTCTGGAGGGTGAAGCAGAAGAAGCAGAAGAAGGAGAAGGAGAAGGTGAAGTCTGGAGGGTGAAGCAGAAGAAGCAGAAGAAGGAGAAGGAGAAGGTGAAGTCAGGAGGGTGAATCAGAAGAAGTAGAAGAAGGAGAAGGAGAAGGTGAAGTCTGGAGGGTGAATCAGAAGAAGTAGAAGAAGGAGAAGGAGAAGGTGAAGTCTGGAGGGTGAATCAGAAGATGTAGAAGAAGGAGAAGGAGAAGGTGAAGTCTGGAGGGTGAATCAGAAGAAGCAGAAGAAGGAGAACGGGAAGGTGAAGTCTGGAGGGAGAAGCAGAAGAAGTAGAAGAAGGAGAAGGAGAAGGTGAAGTCTGGAGGGTGAATCAGAAGAAGTAGAAGATGGAGAAGGCGAAGGGAATGTCTGGAGGGTGAATCAGAAGAAGTAGAAGAAGGAGAAGGAGAAGGTGAAGTCTGGAGGGTGAATCGGAAGAAGCATAAGAAGGAGAAGGAGAAGGTGAAGTCTGGAGGGTGAATCAGAAGAAGTAGAAGAAGGAGAAGGAGAAGGTGTAGTCTGGAGGGTGAATCAGAAGAAGTAGACGAAGGAGAAGGAGAAGGTGAAATCTGGAGGGTGAATCAGAAGAAGCAGAAGAAGGAAAAGGAGAAGGTGAAGTCTGGAGGGTGAATCAGAAGAGGTAGAAGAAGGATAAGGAGAAGGCGAAGTCTGGAGGGTGAACCAGAAGAAGCAGAAGAAGGAGAAGGAGAAGGTGAAGTCTGGAGGGTGAATCAGACGAAGCAGAAGAAGGATAAGGAGAAGGTGAAGTCTGGAGGGTGAATCAGCAGAAGTAGAAGAAGTAGAAGGAGAAGGTGAAGTCTGGAGGGTGAATCAGAAGAAGTAGAAGAAGGAGAAGGAGAAGGTGAAGTCTGGAGGGTGAATCAGAAGAAGCAGAAGAAGGAGAAGGAGAAGGTGAAGTCAGGAGGGTGAATCAGAAGAAGCAGAAGAAGGAGAAGGAGAAGGTGAAGTCTGGAGGGTGAATCAGAAGAAGCAGAAGAAGGAGAAGGAGAAGGTGAAGACTGGAGGGTGAATCAGAAGAAGTAGAAGAAGGAGAAGGAGAAGGTGAAGTCTGGAGGGTGAATCAGAAGAAGTAGAAGAAGGAGAAGGAGAAGGCGAAGTCTGGAGGGTGAATCAGAAGAAGCAGAAGAAGGAGAAGGAGAAGGTGAAGTCTGGAGGGTGAATCAGAAGAAGCAGAAGAAGGAGAAGGAGAAGGTGAAGTCTGGAGGGTGAATCAGAAGAAGTAGAAGAAGGAGAAGGAGAAGGTGTAGTCTGGAGAGTGAATCAGAAGAAGTAGACGAAGGAGAAGGAGAAGGTGAAGTCTGGAGGGTGAATCAGAAGAAGCAGAAGAAGGAGAAGGAGAAGGTGAAGTCTGGAGGGTGGATCAGAAGAGGTAGAAGAAGGATAAGGAGAAGGTGAAGTCTGGAGGGTGAACCAGAAGAAGCAGAAGAAGGAGAAGGAGAAGGTGAAGTCTGGAGGGTGAATCGGAAGAAGCAGAAGAAGGAGAAGGAGAAGGTGAAGTCTGGAGGGTGAATCAGAAGAAGCAGAAGAAGTAGAAGGAGAAGGTGAAGTCTGGAGGGTGAATCAGAAGAAGTAGAAGAAGGAGAAGGAGAAGGTGAAGTCTGGAGGGTGAATCAGAAGAAGCAGAAGAAGGAGAAGGAGAAGGTGAAGTCAGGAGGGTGAATCAGAAGAAGCAGAAGAAGGAGAAGGAGAAGGTGAAGTCTGGAGGGTGAATCAGAAGAAGCAGAAGAAGGAGAAGGAGAAGGTGAAGACTGGAGGGTGAATCAGAAGAAGGAGAAGAAGGAGAAGGAGAAGGTGAAGTCTGGAGGGTGAATCAGAAGAAGTAGAAGAAGGAGAAGGAGAAGGCGAAGTCTGGAGGGTGAATCAGAAGAAGCAGAAGAAGGAGAAGGAGAAGGTGAAGTCTGGAGGGTGAATCAGAAGAAGCAGAAGAAGGAGAAGGAGAAGATGAAGTCTGGAGGGTGAATCAGAAGACGTAGAAGAAGGAGAAGGAGAAGGTGAGGTCTGGAGGGTGAATCAGAAGAAGCAGAAGAAGGAGAAGGAGAAGGTGAAGTCTGAAGGGTGAATCAGAAGAAGCAGAAGAAGGAGAAGGAGAAGGTGAAGTCTGGAGGGTGAATCAGAAGAAGCAGAAGAAGGAGAAGGAGAAGGTGAAGTCTGGAGGGTGAATCAGAAGAAGCAGAAGAAGGAGAAGGAGAAGGTGAAGTCTGGAGGGTGAATCAGAAGAAGCAGAAGAAGGAGAAGGAGAAGGTGAAGTCTGGAGGGTGATTCAGAAGAAGTAGAAGAAGGAGAAGGAGAAGGCGAAGTCTGGAGGGTGAATCAGAAGAAGCAGAAGAAGGAGAAGGAGAAGGTGAAGTCTGGAGGGTGAATCAGAAGAAGCAGAAGAAGGAGAAGGAGAAGATGAAGTCTGGAGGGTGAATCAGAAGAAGTAGAAGAAGGAGAAGGAGAAGGTGAAGTCTGGAGGGTGAATCAGCAGAAGCAGAAGAAGGAGAAGGAGAAGGTGAAGTCTGGAGGGTGAATCAGAAGAAGCAGAAGAAGGAGAAGGAGAAGGTGAAGTCTGGAGGGTGAATCAGAAGAAGCAGAATAAGGAGAAGGAGAATGTGAAGTCTGGAGGGTGAATCAGAAGATGCAGAAGAAGGAGAAGGAGAAGGTGAAGTCTGGAGGGTGAATCAGAAGAAGTAGAAGAAGGAGAAGGAGAAGGTGAAGTCTGGAGGGTGAAGCAGAAGAAGTAGAAGAAGGAGAAGGAGAAGGTGAAGTCAGGAGGGTGAATCAGAAGAAGCAGAAGAAGGAGAAGGAGAAGGTGAAGTCTGGAGGGTGAATCAGAAGAATCAGACGAAGGAGAAGGAGAAGGTGAAGTCTGGAGGGTGAATCAGAAGAAGCAGAAATAAGAGAAGGAGAAGGTGAAGTCTGGAGGGTGAAGCAGAAGAAGCAGAAGAAGGAGAAGGAGAAGGTGAAGATTGGAGGGTGAATCAGAAGAAGTAGAAGAAGTAGAAGGAGAAGGTGAAGTCTGGAGGGTGAATCAGAAGAAGTAGAAGAAGGAGAAGGAGAAGGTGAAGTCTGGAGGGTGAATCAGAAGAAGCAGAAGAAGGAGAAGTGGAAGATGAAGTCTGGAGCGTGAATCAGAAGAAGCAGAAGAAGGAGAAGGAGAAGATGAAGTCTGGAGGGTGAATCAGAAGAAGTAAAAGAAGGAGAAGGAGAAGGTGAGGTCTGGAGGGTGAATCAGAAGAAGCAGAAGAAGGAGAAGGAGAAGGTGAAGTCTGGAGGGTGAATCAGAAGAAGCAGAAGCAGGTTGAAGGAGAAGGTGATGTCTGGAGGGTGAATCAGAAGAAGCAGAAGAAGGAGAAGGAGAAGGTGAAGTCAGGAGGGTGAATCAGAAGAAGCAGAAGAAGGAGAAGGAGAAGGTGAAGTTAGGAGGGTGAATCAGAAGAAGCAGAAGAAGGAGAAGGAGAAGTTGAGGTCAGGGGGGTGAAGCAGAAGAAGTAGAAGAAGGAGAAGGAGAAGGTGAAGTCAGGAGGGTGAAGCAGAAGAAGCAGAAGAAGGAGAAGGAGAAGGTGAAGTCAGGAGGGTGAAGCAGAAGAAGCAGAAGAAGGAGATGAAGGCGGTGAAGTCTGGAGGGTGCAGCAGAAGAAGCAGAAGAAGGAGAAGGAGAAGGTGAAGTCCTAAGGGTGAAGCAGAAGAAGCAGAAGAAGGAGAAGGAGAAGGTGAAGTCAGGAGGGTGAATCAGAAGAAGTAGAAGAAGGAGAAGGAGAAGGTGAAGTCAGGAGGGTGAAGCAGAAGAAGCAGAAGAAGGAGAAGGAGAAGGTGAAATCTGGAGGGTGAAGCAGAAGAAGCAGAAGAAGGAGAAGGAGAAGGTGAAGTCTGGAGGGTGAAGCAGAAGAAGCAGAAGAAGGAAAAGGAGAAGGTGAAGTCTGGAGGGTGAATCAGAAGAAGTAGAAGAAGGAGAAGGAGAAGGTGAAGTAAGGTGGGTGAAGCAGAAGAAGCAGAAGAAGGAGAAGGAGAAGGTGAAGTCTGGAGGGTGAAGCAGAAGAAGGAGAAGGAGAAGGTGAAGTCTGGAGGGTGAAGCAGAAGAAGCAGAAGAAGGAGAAGGACAAGGTGAAGTCAGGAGGGTGAATCAGAAGAAGTAGAAGAAGGAAAAGGAGAAGGTGAAGTCTGGAGGGTGAATCAGACGAAGTAGAAGAAGGAGAAGGAGAAGGTGAAGTCTGGAGGGTGAATCAGAAGAAGCAGAAGAAGGAGAAGGAGAAGGTGAAGTCTGGAGGGTGAATCAGAAGAAGTGGAAGAAGGAGAAGGAGAAGGTGAAGTCTGGAGGGTGAATCAGAAGAAGCAGAAGAAGGAGAAGGAGAAGGTGAAGTCTGGAGGGTGAATCAGAAGAAGTAGAAGAAGGAGAAGGAGAAGGTGAAGTCTGGAGGGTGAATCAGAAGAAGCAGAAGAAGGAGAAGGAGAAGGTGAAGTCTGGAGGGTGAAGCAGAAGAAGCAGAAGAAGGAGAAGGAGAAGGTGAAGTCTGGAGGGTGAAGCAGAAGAAGCAGAAGAAGGAGAAGGACAAGGTGAAGTCAGGAGGGTGAATCAGAAGAAGTAGAAGAAGGAGAAGGAGAAGGTGAAGTCTGGAGGGTGAATCAGAAGAAGTAGAAGAAGGAGAAGGAGAAGGTGAAGTCTGGAGGGTGAATCAGAAGAAGCAGAAGAAGGAGAAGGAGAAGGTGAAGTCTGGAGGGTGAAGCAGAAGAAGCAGAAGAAGGAGAAGGACAAGGTGAAGTCAGGAGGGTGAATCAGAAGAAGTAGAAGAAGGAAAAGGAGAAGGTGAAGTCTGGAGGGTGAAGCAGAAGAAGCAGAAGAAGGAGAAGGACAAGGTGAAGTCAGGAGGGTGAATCAGAAGAAGTAGAAGAAGGAAAAGGAGAAGGTGAAGTCTGGAGGGTGAATCAGAAGAAGTAGAAGAAGGAGAAGGAGAAGGTGAAGTCTGGAGGGTGAATCAGAAGAAGCAGAAGAAGGAAAAGGAGAAGGTGAAGTCTGGAGGGTGAATCAGAAGAAGTGGAAGAAGGAGAAGGAGAAGGTGAAGTCTGGAGGGTGAAGCAGAAGAAGCAGAAGAAGGAGAAGGAGAAGGTGAAGTCTGGAGGGTGAATCAGAAGAAGTAGAAGAAGGAGAAGGAGAAGGTGAAGTCTGGAGGGTGAAGCAGAAGAAGCAGAAGAAGGAGAAGGAGAAGCTGAAGTCTGGAGGGTGAATCAGAAGAAGTAGAAGAAGGAGAAGGAGAAGGTGAAGTCAGGAGGGTGAATCAGAAGAAGCAGAAGAAGGAGAAGGAGAAGATGAAGTCTGGAGGGTGAATCAGAAGAAGCAGAAGAAGGAGAAGGAGAAGGTGAAGTCTGGAGGGTGAATCAGAAGAAGCAGAATAAGGAGAAGGAGAAGGTGAAGTCTGGAGGGTGAATCAGAAGAAGCACAAGAAGGAGAAGGAGAAGGTGAAGTCTGGAGGGTGAATCAGAAGAAGTAGAAGAAGGAGAAGGAGAAGGTGTAGTCTGGAGAGTGAAGCAGAAGAAGTAGAAGAAGGAGAAGGAGAAGGTGAAGTCAGGAGGGTGAATCAGAAGAAGTAGAAGAAGGAGAAGGAGAAGGAGAAGTCAGGAGGGCGAATCAGAAGAAGCAGAAGAAGGAGAAGGAGAAGGTGAAGACTGGAGGGTGAATCTGAAGAATCAGACGAAGGAGAAGGAGAAGGTGAAGTCTGGAGGGTGAATCAGAAGAAGCAGAAGAAAGAGAAGGAGATGGTGAAGTCTGGAGGGTGAAGCAGAAGAAGCAGAAGAAGGAGAAGAAGGTGAAGACTGGAGGGTGAATCAGAAGAAGGAGAAGAAGGAGAAGGAGAAGGTGAAGTCTGGAGGGTGAATCAGATGAAGTAGAAGAAGGAGACGGAGATGGTGAAGTCTGGAGGGTGAATCAGAAGAAGCAGAAGAAGGAGAAGTAGAAGATGAAGTCTGGAGCGTGAATCAGAAGAAGCAGAAGAAGGAGAAGGAGAAGATGAAGTCTGGAGGGTGAATCAGAAGAAGAAGAAGAAGGAGAAGGAGAAGGTGAAGTCTGGAGGGTGAATCAGAAGAAGCAGAAGAAGGAGAAGGAGAAGGTGAAGTCTGGAGGGTGAATCAGAAGAAGCAGAAGAAGGAGAAGGAGAAGGTGAAGTCAGGAGGGTGAATCAGAAGAAGCAGAAGAAGGAGAAGGAGAAGGTGAAGTTAGGAGGGTGAATCAGAAGAAGCAGAAGAAGGAGAAGGAGAAGGTGAAGTCAGGGGGGTGAAGCAGAAGAAGTAGAAGAAGGAGAAGGAGAAGGTGAAGTCAGGAGGGTGAAGCAGAAGAAGCAGAAGAAGTAGATGGAGACGGTGAAGCCTGGAGGGCGCAGCAGAAGAAGCAGAAGAAGGAGAAGGAGAAGGTGAAGTCCTAAGGGTGAAGCAGAAGAAGCAGAAGAAGGAGAAGGAGAAGGTGAAGTCTGGAGGGTGAATCAGAAGAAGTAGAAGAAGGAGAAGGAGAAGGTGAAATCTGGAGGGTGAAGCAGAAGAAGCAGAAGAAGGAGAAGGAGAAGGTGAAGTCCTAAGGGTGAAGCAGAAGAAGCAGAAGAAGGAGAAGGAGAAGGTGAGGTCTGGAGGGTGAATCAGAAGAAGTAGAAGAAGGAGAAGGAGAAGGTGAAGTCAGGAGGGTGAAGCAGAAGAAGCAGAAGAAGGAGAAGGAGAAGGTGAAATCTGGAGGGTGAAGCAGAAGAAGCAGAAGAAGGAGAAGGAGAAGGTGAAGTCTGGAGGGTGAAGCAGAAGAAGCAGAAGAAGGAAAAGGAGAAGGTGAAGTCTGGAGGGTGAATCAGAAGAAGTAGAAGAAGGAGAAGGAGAAGGTGAAGTAAGGAGGGTGAAGCAGAAGAAGCAGAAGAAGGAGAAGGAGAAGGTGAAGTCTGGAGGGTGAAGCAGAAGAAGGAGAAGGAGAAGGTGAAGTCTGGAGGGTGAAGCAGAAGAAGCAGAAGAAGGAGAAGGACAAGGTGAAGTCAGGAGGGTGAATCAGAAGAAGTAGAAGAAGGAAAAGGAGAAGGTGAAGTCTGGAGGGTGAATCAGAAGAAGTAGAAGAAGGAGAAGGAGAAGGTGAAGTCTGGAGGGTGAATCAGAAGAAGTGGAAGAAGGAGAAGGAGAAGGTGAAGTCTGGAGGGTGAAGCAGAAGAAGCAGAAGAAGGAGAAGGAGAAGGTGAAGTCTGGAGGGTGAATCAGAAGAAGTAGAAGAAGGAGAAGGAGAAGGTGAAGTCTGGAGGGTGAAGCAGAAGAAGCAGAAGAAGGAGAAGGAGAAGCTGAAGTCTGGAGGGTGAATCAGAAGAAGTAGAAGAAGGAGAAGGAGAAGGTGAAGTCAGGAGGGTGAATCAGAAGAAGCAGAAGAAGGAGAAGGAGAAGATGAAGTCTGGAGGGTGAATCAGAAGAAGCAGAAGAAGGAGAAGGAGAAGGTGAAGTCTGGAGGGTGAATCAGAAGAAGCAGAATAAGGAGAAGGAGAAGGTGAAGTCTGGAGGGTGAATCAGAAGAAGCAGAAGAAGGAGAAGGAGAAGGTGAAGTCTGGAGGGTGAATCAGAAGAAGTAGAAGAAGGAGAAGGAGAAGGTGAAGTCTGGAGAGTGAAGCAGAAGAAGTAGAAGAAGGAGAAGGAGAAGGTGAAGTCAGGAGGGTGAATCAGAAGAAGTAGAAGAAGGAGAAGGAGAAGGTGAAGTCAGGAGGGTGAATCAGAAGAAGCAGAAGAAGGAGAAGGAGAAGGTGAAGACTGGAGGGTGAATCTGAAGAATCAGACGAAGGAGAAGGAGAAGGTGAAGTCTGGAGGGTGAATCAGAAGAAGCAGAAGAAAGAGAAGGAGAAGGTGAAGTCTGGAGGGTGAAGCAGAAGAAGCAGAAGAAGGAGAAGAAGGTGAAGACTGGAGGGTGAATCAGAAGAAGGAGAAGAAGGAGAAGGAGAAGGTGAAGTCTGGAGGGTGAATCAGATGAAGTAGAAGAAGGAGACGGAGATGGTGAAGTCTGGAGGGTGAATCAGAAGAAGCAGAAGAAGGAGAAGTAGAAGATGAAGTCTGGAGCGTGAATCAGAAGAAGCAGAAGAAGGAGAAGGAGAAGGTGAAGTCTGGAGGTTGAATCAGAAGAAGAAGAAGAAGGAGAAGGAGAAGTTGAAGTCTGGAGGGTGAATCAGAAGAAGCAGAAGAAGGAGAAGGAGAAGGTGAAGTCTGGAGGCTGAATCAGAAGAAGCAGAAGAAGGAGAAGGAGAAGGTGAAGTCAGGAGGGTGAATCAGAAGAAGCAGAAGAAGGAGAAGGAGAAGGTGAAGTTAGGAGGGTGAATCAGAAGAAGCAGAAGAAGGAGAAGGAGAAGGTGAAGTCAGGGGGGTGAAGCAGAAGAAGTAGAAGAAGGAGAAGGAGAAGGTGAAGTCAGGAGGGTGAAGCAGAAGAAGCAGAAGAAGTAGATGGAGACGGTGAAGCCTGGAGGGCGCAGCAGAAGAAGCAGAAGAAGGAGAAGGAGAAGGTGAAGTCCTAAGGGTGAAGCAGAAGAAGCAGAAGAAGGAGAAGGAGAAGGTGAAGTCTGGAGGGTGAATCAGAAGAAGTAGAAGAAGGAGAAGGAGAAGGTGAAATCTGGAGGGTGAAGCAGAAGAAGCAGAAGAAGGAGAAGGAGAAGGTGAAGTCTGGAGGGCGAAGCAGAAGAAGCAGAAGAAGGAGAAGGAGAAGGTGAAGTCTGGAGGGTGCAGCAGAAGAAGCAGAAGAAGGAGAAGGAGAAGGTGACGTCTGGAGGGTGAATCACAAGAAGTAGAAGAAGGAGAAGGAGAAGGTGAAGTAAGGAGGGTGAAGCAGAAGAAGCAGAAGAAGGAGAAGGAGAAGGTGAAGTCTGGAGGGTGAAGCAGAAGAAGCAGAAGAAGGAGAAGGAGAAGGTGAAGTCAGGAGGGTGAAGCAGAAGAAGCAGAAGAAGTAGATGGAGACGGTGAAGCCTGGAGGGCGCAGCAGAAGAAGCAGAAGAAGGAGAAGGAGAAGGTGAAGTCCTAAGGGTGAAGCAGAAGAAGCAGAAGAAGGAGAAGGAGAAGGTGAAGTCTGGAGGGTGAATCAGAAGAAGTAGAAGAAGGAGAAGGAGAAGGTGAAATCTGGAGGGTGAAGCAGAAGAAGCAGAAGAAGGAGAAGGAGAAGGTGAAGTCTGGAGGGCGAAGCAGAAGAAGCAGAAGAAGGAGAAGGAGAAGGTGAAGTCTGGAGGGTGCAGCAGAAGAAGCAGAAGAAGGAGAAGGAGAAGGTGACGTCTGGAGGGTGAATCACAAGAAGTAGAAGAAGGAGAAGGAGAAGGTGAAGTAAGGAGGGTGAAGCAGAAGAAGCAGAAGAAGGAGAAGGAGAAGGTGAAGTCTGGAGGGTGAAGCAGAAGAAGCAGAAGAAGGAGAAGGAGAAGGTGAAGTCTGGAGGGTGAAGCAGAAGAAGCAGAAGAAGGAGAAGGAGAAGGTGAAGTCAGGAGGGTGAATCAGAAGAAGTAGAAGAAGGAAAAGGAGAAGGTGAAGTCTGGAGGGTGAATCAGAAGAAGTAGAAGAAGGAGAAGGAGAAGGTGAAGTCTGGAGGGAGAATCAGAAGAAGTGGAAGAAGGAGAAGGAGAAGGTGAAGTCTGGAGGGTGAATCAGAAGAAGCAGAAGAAGGAGAAGGAGAAGGTGAAGTCTGGAGGGAGAAGCAGAAGAAGTAGAAGAAGGAGAAGGAGAAGGTGAAGTCTGGATTGTGAATCAGAAGAAGTAGAAGAAGGAGAAGGAGGAGGTGAAGTCTGGAGGGTGAATCAGAAGAAGTAGAAGAAGGAGAAGGAGAAGGTCAAGTCTGGAGGGTGAATCAAAAGGAGCAGAAGAAGGAGAAGGAGAAGGTGAAGTCTGGAGGGTGAATCAGAAGAAGTAGAAGAAGGAGAAGGAGAAGGTGTAGTCTGGAGGATGAATCAGAAGAAGTAGAAGAAGGAGAAGGAGAAGGTGAAGTCTGGAGGGTGAATCAGAAGAAGCAGAATAAGGAGAAGGAGAAGGTGAAGTCTGGAGGGTGAATCAGAAGAAGCAGAAGAAGGAGAAGGAGAAGGTGAAGTCTGGAGGGTGAATCAGAAGAAGTAGAAGAAGGAGAAGGAGAAGGTGAAGTCTGGAGGGTGAAGCAGAAGAAGTAGAAGAAGGAGAAGGAGAAGGTGAAGTCTGGAGGGCGAAGCAGAAGAAGCAGAAGAAGGAGAAGGAGAAGGTGAAGTCTGGAGGGTGAAGCAGAAGAAGCAGAAGAAGGAGAAGGAGAAGGTGAAGTCTGGAGGGTGAATCAGAAGAAGTAGAAGAAGGAGAAGGAGAAGGTGAAGTAAGGAGGGTGAAGCAGAAGAAGTAGAAGAAGGAGAAGGAGAAGGTGAAGTCTGGAGGGTGAATCAGCAGAAGCAGAAGAAGGAGAAGGAGAAGGTGAAGTCTGGAGGGTGAATCAGAAGAAGCAGAAGAAGGAGAAGGAGAAGGTGAAGTCTGGAGGGTGAATCAGAAGAAGCAGAATAAGGAGAAGGAGAATGTGAAGTCTGGAGGGTGAATCAGAAGATGCAGAAGAAGGAGAAGGAGAAGGTGAAGTCTGGAGGGTGAATCAGAAGAAGTAGAAGAAGGAGAAGGAGAAGGTGAAGTCTGGAGGGTGAAGCAGAAGAAGTAGAAGAAGGAGAAGGAGAAGGTGAAGTCAGGAGGGTGAATCAGAAGAAGTAGAAGAAGGAGAAGGTGAAGTCAGGAGGGTGAATCAGAAGAAGCAGAAGAAGGAGAAGGAGAAGGTGAAGTCTGGAGGGTGAATCAGAAGAATCAGACGAAGGAGAAGGAGAAGGTGAAGTCTGGAGGGTGAATCAGAAGAAGCAGAAGAAAGAGAAGGAGAAGGTGAAGTCTGGAGGGTGAAGCAGAAGAAGCAGAAGAAGGAGTGGGAGAAGGTGAAGATTGGAGGGTGAATCAGAAGAAGTAGAAGAAGGAGAAGGAGAAGGTGAAGTCTGGAGGGTGAATCAGAAGAAGTAGAAGAAGGAGAAGGAGAAGGTGAAGTCTGGAGGGTGAATCAGAAGAAGCAGAAGAAGGAGAAGTGGAAGATGAAGTCTGGAGCATGAATCAGAAGAAGCAGAAGAAGGAGAAGGAGAAGATGAAGTCTGGAGGGTGAATCAGAAGAAGTAGAAGAAGGAGAAGGAGAAGGTGAGGCCTGGAGGGTGAATCAGAAGAAGCAGAAGAAGGAGAAGGAGAAGGTGAAGTCTGGAGGGTGAATCAGAAGAAGCAGAAGCAGGAGAAGGAGAAGGTGAAGTCTGGAGGGTGAATCAGAAGAAGCAGAAGAAGGAGAAGGAGAAGGTGAAGTCAGGAGGGTGAATCAGAAGAAGCAGAAGAAGGAGAAGGAGAAGGTGAAGTTAGGAGGGTGAATCAGAAGAAGCAGAAGAAGGAGAAGGAGAAGTTGAGGTCAGGGGGGTGAAGCAGAAGAAGTAGAAGAAGGAGAAGGAGAAGGTGAAGTCAGGAGGGTGAAGCAGAAGAAGCAGAAGAAGGAGAAGGAGAAGGTGAAGTCAGGAGGGTGAAGCAGAAGAAGCAGAAGAAGGAGATGGAGGCGGTGAAGTCTGGAGGGTGCAGCAGAAGAAGCAGAAGAAGGAGAAGGAGAAGGTGAAGTCCTAAGGGTGAAGCAGAAGAAGCAGAAGAAGGAGAAGGAGAAGGTGAAGTCTGGAGGGTGAATCAGAAGAAGTAGAAGAAGGAGAAGGAGAAGGTGAAATCTGGAGGGTGAAGCAGAAGAAGCAGAAGAAGGAGAAGGAGAAGGTGAAGTCCTAAGGGTGAAGCAGAAGAAGCAGAAGAAGGAGAAGGAGAAGGTGAAGTCAGGAGGGTGAAGCAGAAGAAGCAGAAGAAGGAGAAGGAGAAGGTGAAATCTGGAGGGTGAAGCAGAAGAAGCAGAAGAAGGAGAAGGAGAAGGTGAAGTCTGGAGGGTGAAGCAGAAGAAGCAGAAGAAGGAAAAGGAGAAGGTGAAGTCTGGAGGGTGAATCAGAAGAAGTAGAAGAAGGAGAAGGAGAAGGTGAAGTAAGGAGGGTGAATCAGAAGAAGCAGAAGAAGGAGAAGGAGAAGGTGAAGTCTGGAGGGTGAAGCAGAAGAAGGAGAAGGAGAAGGTGAAGTCTGGAGGGTGAAGCAGAAGAAGCAGAAGAAGGAGAAGGACAAGGTGAAGTCAGGAGGGTGAATCAGAAGAAGTAGAAGAAGGAAAAGGAGAAGGTGAAGTCTGGAGGGTGAATCAGAAGAAGTAGAAGAAGGAGAAGGAGAAGGTGAAGTCTGGAGGGTGAATCAGAAGAAGTGGAAGAAGGAGAAGGAGAAGGTGAAGTCTGGAGGGTGAAGCAGAAGAAGCAGAAGAAGGGGAAGGAGAAGGTGAAGTCTGGAGGGTGAATCAGAAGAAGTAGAAGAAGGAGAAGGAGAAGGTGAAGTCTGGAGGGTGAAGCAGAAGAAGCAGAAGAAGGAGAAGGAGAAGCTGAAGTCTGGAGGGTGAATCAGAAGAAGTAGAAGAAGGAGAAGGAGAAGGTGAAGTCAGGAGGGTGAATCAGAAGAAGCAGAAGAAGGAGAAGGAGAAGATGAAGTCTGGAGGGTGAATCAGAAGAAGCAGAAGAAGGAGAAGGAGAAGGTGAAGTCTGGAGGGTGAATCAGAAGAAGCAGAATAAGGAGAAGGAGAAGGTGAAGTCTGGAGGGTGAATCAGAAGAAGCAGAAGAAGGAGAAGGAGAAGGTGAAGTCTGGAGGGTGAATCAGAAGAAGTAGAAGAAGGAGAAGGAGAAGGTGAAGTCTGGAGAGTGAAGCAGAAGAAGTAGAAGAAGGAGAAGGAGAAGGTGAAGTCAGGAGGGTGAATCAGAAGAAGCAGAAGAAGGAGAAGGAGAAGGTGAAGACTGGAGGGTGAATCTGAAGAATCAGACGAAGGAGAAGGAGAAGGTGAAGTCTGGAGGGTGAATCAGAAGAAGCAGAAGAAAGAGAAGGAGAAGGTGAAGTCTGGAGGGTGAAGCAGAAGAAGCAGAAGAAGGAGAAGAAGGTGAAGACTGGAGGGTGAATCAGAAGAAGGAGAAGAAGGAGAAGGAGAAGGTGAAGTCTGGAGGGTGAATCAGATGAAGTAGAACAAGGAGACGGAGATGGTGAAGTCTGGAGGGTGAATCAGAAGAAGCAGAAGAAGGAGAAGTAGAAGATGAAGTCTGGAGCGTGAATCAGAAGAAGCAGAAGAAGGAGAAGGAGAAGATGAAGTCTGGAGGGTGAAGCAGAAGA
Organism: Somniosus microcephalus; assembly: GCF_052327205.1. Classification (NCBI taxonomy): domain Eukaryota; kingdom Metazoa; phylum Chordata; class Chondrichthyes; order Squaliformes; family Somniosidae; genus Somniosus; species Somniosus microcephalus. The sequence continues at coordinate 288,693 of NW_028225422.1, read as the reverse complement.
AGAAGAAGAAGGAGAAGGAGAAGGTGAGGTCTGGAGGGTGAATCAGAAGAAGCAGAAGAAGGAGAAGGAGAAGGTGAAGTCTGGAGGGTGAATCAGAAGAAGCAGAAGAAGGAGAAGGAGAAGGTGAAGTCTGGAGGGTGAATCAGAAGAAGCAGAAGAAGGAGAAGGAGAAGGTGAAGTCAGGAGGGTGAATCAGAAGAAGCAGAAGAAGGAGAAGGAGAAGGTGAAGTTAGGAGGGTGAATCAGAAGAAGCTGAAGAAGGAGAAGGAGAAGGTGAAGTCAGGGGGGTGAAGCAGAAGAAGTAGAAGAAGGAGAAGGAGAAGGTGAAGTCAGGAGGGTGAAGCAGAAGAAGCAGAAGAAGTAGATGGAGACGGTGAAGCCTGGAGGGCGCAGCAGAAGAAGCAGAAGAAGGAGAAGGAGAAGGTGAAGTCCTAAGGGTGAAGCAGAAGAAGCAGAAGAAGGAGAAGGAGAAGGTGAAGTCTGGAGGGTGAATCAGAAGAAGTAGAAGAAGGAGAAGGAGAAGGTGAAGTCAGGAGGGTGAAGCAGAAGAAGCAGAAGAAGGAGAAGGAGAAGGTGAAATCTGGAGGGTGAAGCAGAAGAAGCAGAAGAAGGAGAAGGAGAAGGTGAAGTCTGGAGGGCGAAGCAGAAGAAGCAGAAGAAGGAGAAGGAGAAGGTGAAGTCTGGAGGGTGAAGCAGAAGAAGCAGAAGAAGGAGAAGGAGAAGGTGAAGTCTGGAGGGTGAATCACAAGAAGTAGAAGAAGGAGAAGGAGAATGTGAAGTAAGGAGGGTGAAGCAGAAGAAGCAGAAGAAGGAGAAGGAGAAGGTGAAGTCTGGTGGGTGAAGCAGAAGAAGCAGAAGAAGGAGAAGGAGAAGGTGAAGTCTGGAGGGAGAAGCAGAAGAAGCAGAAGAAGGAGAAGGAGAAGGTGAAGTCAGGAGGGTGAATCAGAAGAAGTAGAAGAAGGAAAAGGAGAAGGTGAAGTCTGGAGGGTGAATCAGAAGAATTACAAGAAGGAGAAGGAGAAGGTGAAGTCTGGAGGGAGAATCAGAAGAAGTGGAAGAAGGAGAAGGAGAAGGTGAAGTCTGGAGGGTGAATCAGAAGAAGCAGAAGAAGGAGAAGGAGAAGGTGAAGTCTGGAGGGAGAAGCAGAAGAAGTAGAAGAAGGAGAAGGAGAAGGTGAAGTCTGGATTGTGAATCAGAAGAAGTAGAAGAAGGAGAAGGAGGAGGTGAAGTCTGGAGGGTGAATCAGAAGAAGTAGAAGAAGGAGAAGGAGAAGGTCAAGTCTGGAGGGTGAATCAAAAGGAGCAGAAGAAGGAGAAGGAGAAGGTGAAGTCTGGAGGGTGAATCAGAAGAAGTAGAAGAAGGAGAAGGAGAAGGTGTAGTCTGGAGGATGAATCAGAAGAAGTAGAAGAAGGAGAAGGAGAAGGTGAAGTCTGGAGGGTGAATCAGAAGAAGCAGAATAAGGAGAAGGAGAAGGTGAAGTCTGGAGGGTGAATCAGAAGAAGCAGAAGAAGGAGAAGGAGAAGGTGAAGTCTGGAGGGTGAATCAGAAGAAGTAGAAGAAGGAGAAGGAGAAGGTGAAGTCTGGAGGGTGAAGCAGAAGAAGTAGAAGAAGGAGAAGGAGAAGGTGAAGTCTGGAGGGCGAAGCAGAAGAAGCAGAAGAAGGAGAAGGAGAAGGTGAAGTCTGGAGGGTGAAGCAGAAGAAGCAGAAGAAGGAGAAGGAGAAGGTGAAGTCTGGAGGGTGAATCAGAAGAAGTAGAAGAAGGAGAAGGAGAAGGTGAAGTAAGGAGGGTGAAGCAGAAGAAGCAGAAGAAGGAGAAGGAGAAGGTGAAGTCTGGAGGGTGAAGCAGAAGAAGCAGAAGAAGGAGAAGGAGGAGGTGAAGTCTGGAGGGTGAATCAGAAGAAGCAGAAGAAGGAGAAGGAGAAGGTGAAGTCTGGAGGGTGAATCAGAAGAAGTAGAAGAAGGAGAAGGAGAAGGTGAAGTCAGGAGGGTGAAGCAGAAGAAGCAGAAGAAGGAGAAGGAGAAGGTGAAATCTGGAGGGTGAAGCAGAAGAAGCAGAAGAAGGAGAAGGAGAATGTGAAGTCTGGAGGGTGAAGCAGAAGAAGCAGAAGAAGGAGAAGGTGAAGTCTGGAGGGTGAATCAGAAGAAGTAGAAGAAGGAGAAGGAGAAGGTGAAGTAAGGAGGGTGAAGCAGAAGAAGCAGAAGAAGGAGAAGGAGAAGGTGAAGTCTGGAGGGTGAAGCAGAAGAAGGAGAAGGAGAAGGTGAAGTCTGGAGGGTGAAGCAGAAGAAGCAGAAGAAGGAGAAGGAGAAGGTGAAGTCAGGAGGGTGAATCAGAAGAAGTAGAAGAAGGAAAAGGAGAAGGTGAAGTCCGGAGGGTGAATCAGAAGATGTAGAAGAAGGAGAAGGAGAAGGTGAAGTCTGGAGGGTGAATCAGAAGAAGTGGAAGAAGGAGAAGGAGAATTTGAAGTCTGGAGGGTGAATCAGAAGAAGTGGAAGAAGGAGAAGGAGAATTTGAAGTCTGGAGGGTGAAGAAGAAGAAGCAGAAGAAGGAGAAGGAGAAGGTGAAGTCTGGAGGGTGAATCAGAAGAAGTAGAAGAAGGAGAAGGAGAAGGTGAAGTCTGGAGGGTGAAGCAGAAGAAGCAGAAGAAGGAGAAGGAGAAGGTGAAGTCTGGAAGGTGAATCAGAAGAAGTAGAAGAAGGAGAAGGAGAAGGTGAAGTCTGGAGTGTGAATCAGAAGAAGCAGAAGAAGGAGAAGGAGAAGATGAAGTCTGGAGGGTGAATCAGAAGAAGCAGAAGAAGGAGAAGGAGAATTTGAAGTCTGGAGGGTGAATCAGAAGAAGCAGAATAAGGAGAAGGAGAAGGTGAAGTCTGGAGGGTGAATCAGAAGAAGCAGAAGAAGGAGAAGGAGAAGGTGAAGTCTGGAGGGTGAATCAGAAGAAGTAGAAGAAGGAGAAGCAGAAGGTGAAGTCTGGAGGGTGAAGCAGAAGAAGTAGAAGAAGGAGAAGGAGAAGGTGAAGTCAGGAGGGTGAATCAGAAGAAGTAGAAGAAGGAGAAGGAGAAGGTGAAGTCAGGAGGGTGAATCAGAAGAAGCAGAAGAAGGAGAAGGAGAAGGTGAAGTCTGGAGGGTGAATCAGAAGAATCAGACGAAGGAGAAGGAGAAGGTGAAGTCTGGAGGGTGAATCAGAAGAAGCAGAAGAAGGATAAGGAGAAGGTGAAGTCTGGAGGGTGAAGCAGAAGAAGCAGAAGAAGGAGAAGGAGAAGGTGAAGTCTGGAGGGCGAAGCAGAAGAAGCAGAAGAAGGAGAAGGAGAAGGTGAAGTCTGGAGGGTGAAGCAGAAGAAGCAGAAGAAGGAGAAGGAGAAGGTGAAGTCTGGAGGGTGAATCACAAGAAGTAGAAGAAGGAGAAGGAGAAGGTGAAGTAAGGAGGGTGAAGCAGAAGAAGCAGAAGAAGGAGAAGGAGAAGGTGAAGTCTGGAGGGTGAAGCAGAAGAAGCAGAAGAAGGAGAAGGAGAAGGTGAAGTCTGGAGGGTGAAGCAGAAGAAGCAGAAGAAGGAGAAGGAGAAGGTGAAGTCTGGAGGGTGAATCAGATGAAGTAGAACAAGGAGACGGAGATGGTGAAGTCTGGAGGGTGAATCAGAAGAAGCAGAAGAAGGAGAAGTAGAAGATGAAGTCTGGAGCGTGAATCAGAAGAAGCAGAAGAAGGAGAAGGAGAAGATGAAGTCTGGAGGGTGAATCAGAAGAAGAAGAAGAAGGAGAAGGAGAAGGTGAGGTCTGGAGGGTGAATCAGAAGAAGCAGAAGAAGGAGAAGGAGAAGGTGAAGTCTGGAGGGTGAATCAGAAGAAGCAGAAGAAGGAGAAGGAGAAGGTGAAGTCTGGAGGGTGAATCAGGAGAAGCAGAAGAAGGAGAAGGAGAAGGTGAAGTCAGGAGGGTGAATCAGAAGAAGCAGAAGAAGGAGAAGGAGAAGGTGAAGTTAGGAGGGTGAATCAGAAGAAGCAGAAGAAGGAGAAGGAGAAGGTGAAGTCAGGGGGGTGAAGCAGAAGAAGTAGAAGAAGGAGAAGGAGAAGGTGAAGTCAGGAGGGTGAAGCAGAAGAAGCAGAAGAAGTAGATGGAGACGGTGAAGCCTGGAGGGCGCAGCAGAAGAAGCAGAAGAAGGAGAAGGAGAAGGTGAAGTCCTAAGGGTGAAGCAGAAGAAGCAGAAGAAGGAGAAGGAGAAGGTGAAGTCTGGAGGGTGAATCAGAAGAAGTAGAAGAAGGAGAAGGAGAAGGTGAAGTCAGGAGGGTGAAGCAGAAGAAGCAGAAGAAGGAGAAGGAGAAGGTGAAATCTGGAGGGTGAAGCAGAAGAAGCAGAAGAAGGAGAAGGAGAAGGTGAAGTCTGGAGGGAGAAGCAGAAGAAGCAGAAGAAGGAGAAGGAGAAGGTGAAGTCTGGATTGTGAATCAGAAGAAGTAGAAGAAGGAGAAGGAGGAGGTGAAGTCTGGAGGGTGAATCAGAAGAAGTAGAAGAAGGAGAAGGAGAAGGTCAAGTCTGGAGGGTGAATCAAAAGGAGCAGAAGAAGGAGAAGGAGAAGGTGAAGTCTGGAGGGTGAATCAGAAGAAGTAGAAGAAGGAGAAGGAGAAGGTGTAGTCTGGAGGATGAATCAGAAGAAGTAGAAGAAGGAGAAGGAGAAGGTGAAGTCTGGAGGGTGAATCAGAAGAAGCAGAATAAGGAGAAGGAGAAGGTGAAGTCTGGAGGGTGAATCAGAAGAAGCAGAAGAAGGAGAAGGAGAAGGTGAAGTCTGGAGGGTGAATCAGAAGAAGTAGAAGAAGGAGAAGGAGAAGGTGAAGTCTGGAGGGTGAAGCAGAAGAAGTAGAAGAAGGAGAAGGAGAAGGTGAAGTCTGGAGGGCGAAGCAGAAGAAGCAGAAGAAGGAGAAGGAGAAGGTGAAGTCTGGAGGGTGAAGCAGAAGAAGCAGAAGAAGGAGAAGGAGAAGGTGAAGTCTGGAGGGTGAATCAGAAGAAGTAGAAGAAGGAGAAGGAGAAGGTGAAGTAAGGAGGGTGAAGCAGAAGAAGCAGAAGAAGGAGAAGGAGAAGGTGAAGTCTGGAGGGTGAAGCAGAAGAAGCAGAAGAAGGAGAAGGAGGAGGTGAAGTCTGGAGGGTGAATCAGAAGAAGCAGAAGAAGGAGAAGGAGAAGGTGAAGTCTGGAGGGTGAATCAGAAGAAGTAGAAGAAGGAGAAGGAGAAGGTGAAGTCAGGAGGGTGAAGCAGAAGAAGCAGAAGAAGGAGAAGGAGAAGGTGAAATCTGGAGGGTGAAGCAGAAGAAGCAGAAGAAGGAGAAGGAGAATGTGAAGTCTGGAGGGTGAAGCAGAAGAAGCAGAAGAAGGAGAAGGAGAAGGTGAAGTCTGGAGGGTGAATCAGAAGAAGTAGAAGAAGGAGAAGGAGAAGGTGAAGTAAGGAGGGTGAAGCAGAAGAAGCAGAAGAAGGAGAAGGAGAAGGTGAAGTCTGGAGGGTGAAGCAGAAGAAGGAGAAGGAGAAGGTGAAGTCTGGAGGGTGAAGCAGAAGAAGCAGAAGAAGGAGAAGGAGAAGGTGAAGTCAGGAGGGTGAATCAGAAGAAGTAGAAGAAGGAAAAGGAGAAGGTGAAGTCCGGAGGGTGAATCAGAAGATGTAGAAGAAGGAGAAGGAGAAGGTGAAGTCTGGAGGGTGAATCAGAAGAAGTGGAAGAAGGAGAAGGAGAAGGTGAAGTCTGGAGGGTGAAGAAGAAGAAGCAGAAGAAGGAGAAGGAGAAGGTGAAGTCTGGAGGGTGAATCAGAAGAAGTAGAAGAAGGAGAAGGAGAAGGTGAAGTCTGGAGGGTGAAGCAGAAGAAGCAGAAGAAGGAGAAGGAGAAGGTGAAGTCTGGAAGGTGAATCAGAAGAAGTAGAAGAAGGAGAAGGAGAAGGTGAAGTCTGGAGTGTGAATCAGAAGAAGCAGAAGAAGGAGAAGGAGAAGATGAAGTCTGGAGGGTGAATCAGAAGAAGCAGAAGAAGGAGAAGGAGAATTTGAAGTCTGGAGGGTGAATCAGAAGAAGCAGAATAAGGAGAAGGAGAAGGTGAAGTCTGGAGGGTGAATCAGAAGAAGCAGAAGAAGGAGAAGGAGAAGGTGAAGTCTGGAGGGTGAATCAGAAGAAGTAGAAGAAGGAGAAGCAGAAGGTGAAGTCTGGAGGGTGAAGCAGAAGAAGTAGAAGAAGGAGAAGGAGAAGGTGAAGTCAGGAGGGTGAATCAGAAGAAGTAGAAGAAGGAGAAGGAGAAGGTGAAGTCAGGAGGGTGAATCAGAAGAAGCAGAAGAAGGAGAAGGAGAAGGTGAAGTCTGGAGGGTGAATCAGAAGAATCAGACGAAGGAGAAGGAGAAGGTGAAGTCTGGAGGGTGAATCAGAAGAAGCAGAAGAAGGATAAGGAGAAGGTGAAGTCTGGAGGGTGAAGCAGAAGAAGCAGAAGAAGGAGAAGGAGAAGGTGAAGTCTGGAGGGCGAAGCAGAAGAAGCAGAAGAAGGAGAAGGAGAAGGTGAAGTCTGGAGGGTGAAGCAGAAGAAGCAGAAGAAGGAGAAGGAGAAGGTGAAGTCTGGAGGGTGAATCACAAGAAGTAGAAGAAGGAGAAGGAGAAGGTGAAGTAAGGAGGGTGAAGCAGAAGAAGCAGAAGAAGGAGAAGGAGAAGGTGAAGTCTGGAGGGTGAAGCAGAAGAAGCAGAAGAAGGAGAAGGAGAAGGTGAAGTCTGGAGGGTGAAGCAGAAGAAGCAGAAGAAGGAGAAGGAGAAGGTGAAGTCTGGAGGGTGAATCAGATGAAGTAGAACAAGGAGACGGAGATGGTGAAGTCTGGAGGGTGAATCAGAAGAAGCAGAAGAAGGAGAAGTAGAAGATGAAGTCTGGAGCGTGAATCAGAAGAAGCAGAAGAAGGAGAAGGAGAAGATGAAGTCTGGAGGGTGAATCAGAAGAAGAAGAAGAAGGAGAAGGAGAAGGTGAGGTCTGGAGGGTGAATCAGAAGAAGCAGAAGAAGGAGAAGGAGAAGGTGAAGTCTGGAGGGTGAATCAGAAGAAGCAGAAGAAGGAGAAGGAGAAGGTGAAGTCTGGAGGGTGAATCAGGAGAAGCAGAAGAAGGAGAAGGAGAAGGTGAAGTCAGGAGGGTGAATCAGAAGAAGCAGAAGAAGGAGAAGGAGAAGGTGAAGTTAGGAGGGTGAATCAGAAGAAGCAGAAGAAGGAGAAGGAGAAGGTGAAGTCAGGGGGGTGAAGCAGAAGAAGTAGAAGAAGGAGAAGGAGAAGGTGAAGTCAGGAGGGTGAAGCAGAAGAAGCAGAAGAAGTAGATGGAGACGGTGAAGCCTGGAGGGCGCAGCAGAAGAAGCAGAAGAAGGAGAAGGAGAAGGTGAAGTCCTAAGGGTGAAGCAGAAGAAGCAGAAGAAGGAGAAGGAGAAGGTGAAGTCTGGAGGGTGAATCAGAAGAAGTAGAAGAAGGAGAAGGAGAAGGTGAAGTCAGGAGGGTGAAGCAGAAGAAGCAGAAGAAGGAGAAGGAGAAGGTGAAATCTGGAGGGTGAAGCAGAAGAAGCAGAAGAAGGAGAAGGAGAAGGTGAAGTCTGGAGGGCGAAGCAGAAGAAGCAGAAGAAGGAGAAGGAGAAGGTGAAGTCTGGAGGGTGAAGCAGAAGAAGCAGAAGAAGGAGAAGGAGAAGGTGAAGTCTGGAGGGTGAATCACAAGAAGTAGAAGAAGGAGAAGGAGAAGGTGAAGTAAGGAGGGTGAAGCAGAAGAAGCAGAAGAAGGAGAAGGAGAAGGTGAAGTCTGGAGGGTGAAGCAGAAGAAGCAGAAGAAGGAGAAGGAGAAGGTGAAGTCTGGAGGGTGAAGCAGAATAAGCAGAAGAAGGAGAAGGAGAAGGTGAAGTCAGGAGGGTGAATCAGAAGTAGTAGAAGAAGGAAAAGGAGAAGGTGAAGTCTGGAGGGTGAATCAGAAGAAGTAGAAGAAGGAGAAGGAGAAGGTGAAGTCTGGAGGGAGAATCAGAAGAAGTGGAAGAAGGAGAAGGAGAAGGTGAAGTCTGGAGGGTGAATCAGAAGAAGCAGAAGAAGGAGAAGGAGAAGGTGAAGTCTGGAGGGAGAAGCAGAAGAAGTAGAAGAAGGAGAAGGAGAAGGTGAAGTCTGGATTGTGAATCAGAAGAAGTAGAAGAAGGAGAAGGAGGAGGTGAAGTCTGGAGGGTGAATCAGAAGAAGTAGAAGAAGGAGAAGGAGAAGTTCAAGTCTGGAGGGAGAATCAAAAGGAGCAGAAGAAGGAGAAGGAGAAGGTAAAGTCTGGAGGGTGAATCAGAAGAAGTAGAAGAAGGAGAAGGAGAAGGTGTAGTCTGGAGGATGAATCAGAAGAAGTAGAAGAAGGAGAAGGAGAAGGTGAAGTCTGGAGGGTGAATCAGAAGAAGCAGAATAAGGAGAAGGAGAAGGTGAAGTCTGGAGGGTGAATCAGAAGAAGCAGAAGAAGGAGAAGGAGAAGGTGAAGTCTGGAGGGGGAATCAGAAGAAGTAGAAGAAGGAGAAGGAGAAGGTGAAGTCTGGAGGGTGAAGCAGAAGAAGTAGAAGAAGGAGAAGGAGAAGGTGAAGTCTGGAGGGCGAAGCAGAAGAAGCAGAAGAAGGAGAAGGAGAAGGTGAAGTCTGGAGGGTGAAGCAGAAGAAGCAGAAGAAGGAGAAGGAGAAGGTGAAGTCTGGAGGGTGAATCAGAAGAAGTAGAAGAAGGAGAAGGAGAAGGTGAAGTAAGGAGGGTGAAGCAGAAGAAGCTGAAGAAGGAGAAGGAGAAGGTGAAGTCTGGAGGGTGAAGCAGAAGAAGCAGAAGAAGGAGAAGGAGGAGGTGAAGTCTGGAGGGTGAATCAGAAGAAGCAGAAGAAGGAGAAGGAGAAGGTGAAGTCTGGAGGGTGAATCAGAAGAAGTAGAAGAAGGAGAAGGAGAAGGTGAAGTCAGGAGGGTGAAGCAGAAGAAGCAGAAGAAGGAGAAGGAGAAGGTGAAATCTGGAGGGTGAAGCAGAAGAAGCAGAAGAAGGAGAAGGAGAAGGTGAAGTCTGGAGGGTGAAGCAGAAGAAACAGAAGAAGGAGAAGGAGAAGGTGAAGTCTGGAGGGTGAATCAGAAGAAGTAGAAGAGGAGAAGGAGAAGGTGAAGTAAGGAGGGTGAAGCAGAAGAAGCAGAAGAAGGAGAAGGAGAAGGTGAAGTCTGGAGGGTGAAGCAGAAGAAGGAGAAGGAGAAGGTGAAGTCTGGAGGGTGAAGCAGAAGAAGCAGAAGAAGGAGAAGGAGAAGGTGAAGTCTGGAGGGTGAATCAGGAGAAGCAGAAGAAGGAGAAGGAGAAGGTGAAGTCAGGAGGGTGAATCAGAAGAAGCAGAAGAAGGAGAAGGAGAAGGTGAAGTTAGGAGGGTGAATCAGAAGAAGCAGAAGAAGGAGAAGGAGAAGGTGAAGTCAGGGGGGTGAAGCAGAAGAAGTAGAAGAAGGAGAAGGAGAAGGTGAAGTCAGGAGGGTGAAGCAGAAGAAGCAGAAGAAGTAGATGGAGACGGTGAAGCCTGGAGGGCGCAGCAGAAGAAGCAGAAGAAGGAGAAGGAGAAGGTGAAGTCCTAAGGGTGAAGCAGAAGAAGCAGAAGAAGGAGAAGGAGAAGGTGAAGTCTGGAGGGTGAATCAGAAGAAGTAGAAGAAGGAGAAGGAGAAGGTGAAGTCAGGAGGGTGAAGCAGAAGAAGCAGAAGAAGGAGAAGGAGAAGGTGAAATCTGGAGGGTGAAGCAGAAGAAGCAGAAGAAGGAGAAGGAGAAGGTGAAGTCTGGAGGGCGAAGCAGAAGAAGCAGAAGAAGGAGAAGGAGAAGGTGAAGTCAGGAGGGTGAATCAGAAGAAGCAGAAGAAGAAGAAGGAGAAGGTGAAGTTAGGAGGGTGAATCAGAAGAAGCAGAAGAAGGAGAAGGAGAAGGTGAAGTCAGGGGGGTGAAGCAGAAGAAGTAGAAGAAGGAGAAGGAGAAGGTGAAGTCAGGAGGGTGAAGCAGAAGAAGCAGAAGAAGTAGATGGAGACGGTGAAGCCTGGAGGGCGCAGCAGAAGAAGCAGAAGAAGGAGAAGGAGAAGGTGAAGTCCTAAGGGTGAAGCAGAAGAAGCAGAAGAAGGAGAAGGAGAAGGTGAAGTCTGGAGGGTGAATCAGAAGAAGTAGAAGAAGGAGAAGGAGAAGGTGAAGTCAGGAGGGTGAAGCAGAAGAAGCAGAAGAAGGAGAAGGAGAAGGTGAAATCTGGAGGGTGAAGCAGAAGAAGCAGAAGAAGGAGAAGGAGAAGGTGAAGTCTGGAGGGCGAAGCAGAAGAAGCAGAAGAAGGAGAAGGAGAAGGTGAAGTCTGGAGGGTGAAGCAGAAGAAGCAGAAGAAGGAGAAGGAGAAGGTGAAGTCTGGAGGGTGAATCACAAGAAGTAGAAGAAGGAGAAGGAGAAGGTGTAGTCTGGAGGATGAATCAGAAGAAGTAGAAGAAGGAGAAGGAGAAGGTGAAGTCTGGAGGGTGAATCAGAAGAAGCAGAATAAGGAGAAGGAGAAGGTGAAGTCTGGAGGGTGAATCAGAAGAAGCAGAAGAAGGAGAAGGAGAAGGTGAAGTCTGGAGGGGGAATCAGAAGAAGTAGAAGAAGGAGAAGGAGAAGGTGAAGTCTGGAGGGTGAAGCAGAAGAAGTAGAAGAAGGAGAAGGAGAAGGTGAAGTCTGGAGGGCGAAGCAGAAGAAGCAGAAGAAGGAGAAGGAGAAGGTGAAGTCTGGAGGGTGAAGCAGAAGAAGCAGAAGAAGGAGAAGGAGAAGGTGAAGTCTGGAGGGTGAATCAGAAGAAGTAGAAGAAGGAGAAGGAGAAGGTGAAGTAAGGAGGGTGAAGCAGAAGAAGCTGAAGAAGGAGAAGGAGAAGGTGAAGTCTGGAGGGTGAAGCAGAAGAAGCAGAAGAAGGAGAAGGAGGAGGTGAAGTCTGGAGGGTGAATCAGAAGAAGCAGAAGAAGGAGAAGGAGAAGGTGAAGTCTGGAGGGTGAATCAGAAGAAGTAGAAGAAGGAGAAGGAGAAGGTGAAGTCAGGAGGGTGAAGCAGAAGAAGCAGAAGAAGGAGAAGGAGAAGGTGAAATCTGGAGGGTGAAGCAGAAGAAGCAGAAGAAGGAGAAGGAGAAGGTGAAGTCTGGAGGGTGAAGCAGAAGAAACAGAAGAAGGAGAAGGAGAAGGTGAAGTCTGGAGGGTGAATCAGAAGAAGTAGAAGAGGAGAAGGAGAAGGTGAAGTAAGGAGGGTGAAGCAGAAGAAGCAGAAGAAGGAGAAGGAGAAGGTGAAGTCTGGAGGGTGAAGCAGAAGAAGGAGAAGGAGAAGGTGAAGTCTGGAGGGTGAAGCAGAAGAAGCAGAAGAAGGAGAAGGAGAAGGTGAAGTCTGGAGGGTGAATCAGGAGAAGCAGAAGAAGGAGAAGGAGAAGGTGAAGTCAGGAGGGTGAATCAGAAGAAGCAGAAGAAGGAGAAGGAGAAGGTGAAGTTAGGAGGGTGAATCAGAAGAAGCAGAAGAAGGAGAAGGAGAAGGTGAAGTCAGGGGGGTGAAGCAGAAGAAGTAGAAGAAGGAGAAGGAGAAGGTGAAGTCAGGAGGGTGAAGCAGAAGAAGCAGAAGAAGTAGATGGAGACGGTGAAGCCTGGAGGGCGCAGCAGAAGAAGCAGAAGAAGGAGAAGGAGAAGGTGAAGTCCTAAGGGTGAAGCAGAAGAAGCAGAAGAAGGAGAAGGAGAAGGTGAAGTCTGGAGGGTGAATCAGAAGAAGTAGAAGAAGGAGAAGGAGAAGGTGAAGTCAGGAGGGTGAAGCAGAAGAAGCAGAAGAAGGAGAAGGAGAAGGTGAAATCTGGAGGGTGAAGCAGAAGAAGCAGAAGAAGGAGAAGGAGAAGGTGAAGTCTGGAGGGCGAAGCAGAAGAAGCAGAAGAAGGAGAAGGAGAAGGTGAAGTCAGGAGGGTGAATCAGAAGAAGCAGAAGAAGAAGAAGGAGAAGGTGAAGTTAGGAGGGTGAATCAGAAGAAGCAGAAGAAGGAGAAGGAGAAGGTGAAGTCAGGGGGGTGAAGCAGAAGAAGTAGAAGAAGGAGAAGGAGAAGGTGAAGTCAGGAGGGTGAAGCAGAAGAAGCAGAAGAAGTAGATGGAGACGGTGAAGCCTGGAGGGCGCAGCAGAAGAAGCAGAAGAAGGAGAAGGAGAAGGTGAAGTCCTAAGGGTGAAGCAGAAGAAGCAGAAGAAGGAGAAGGAGAAGGTGAAGTCTGGAGGGTGAATCAGAAGAAGTAGAAGAAGGAGAAGGAGAAGGTGAAGTCAGGAGGGTGAAGCAGAAGAAGCAGAAGAAGGAGAAGGAGAAGGTGAAATCTGGAGGGTGAAGCAGAAGAAGCAGAAGAAGGAGAAGGAGAAGGTGAAGTCTGGAGGGCGAAGCAGAAGAAGCAGAAGAAGGAGAAGGAGAAGGTGAAGTCTGGAGGGTGAAGCAGAAGAAGCAGAAGAAGGAGAAGGAGAAGGTGAAGTCTGGAGGGTGAATCACAAGAAGTAGAAGAAGGAGAAGGAGAAGGTGAAGTAAGGAGGGTGAAGCAGAAGAAGCAGAAGAAGGAGAAGGAGACGGTGAAGTCTGGAGGGTGAAGCAGAAGAAGCAGAAGAAGGAGAAGGAGAAGGTGAAGTCTGGAGGGTGAAGCAGAAGAAGCAGAAGAAGGAGAAGGAGAAGGTGAAGTCAGGAGGGTGAATCAGAAGTAGTAGAAGAAGGAAAAGGAGAAGGTGAAGTCTGGAGGGTGAATCAGAAGAAGTAGAAGAAGGAGAAGGAGAAGGTGAAGTCTGGAGGGAGAATCAGAAGAAGTGGAAGAAGGAGAAGGAGAAGGTGAAGTCTGGAGGGTGAATCAGAAGAAGCAGAAGAAGGAGGAGGAGAAGGTGAAGTCTGGAGGGAGAAGCAGAAGAAGTAGAAGAAGGAGAAGGAGAAGGTGAAGTCTGGATTGTGAATCAGAAGAAGTAGAAGAAGGAGAAGGAGGAGGTGAAGTCTGGAGGGTGAATCAGAAGAAGTAGAAGAAGGAGAAGGAGAAGTTCAAGTCTGGAGGGTGAATCAAAAGGAGCAGAAGAAGGAGAAGGAGAAGGTGAAGTCTGGAGGGTGAATCAGAAGAAGTAGAAGAAGGAGAAGGAGAAGGTGTAGTCTGGAGGATGAATCAGAAGAAGTAGAAGAAGGAGAAGGAGAAGGTGAAGTCTGGAGGGTGAATCAGAAGAAGCAGAATAAGGAGAAGGAGAAGGTGAAGTCTGGAGGGTGAATCAGAAGAAGCAGAAGAAGGAGAAGGAGAAGGTGAAGTCTGGAGGGGGAATCAGAAGAAGTAGAAGAAGGAGAAGGAGAAGGTGAAGTCTGGAGGGTGAAGCAGAAGAAGTAGAAGAAGGAGAAGGAGAAGGTGAAGTCTGGAGGGCGAAGCAGAAGAAGCAGAAGAAGGAGAAGGAGAAGGTGAAGTCTGGAGGGTGAAGCAGAAGAAGCAGAAGAAGGAGAAGGAGAAGGTGAAGTCTGGAGGGTGAATCAGAAGAAGTAGAAGAAGGAGAAGGAGAAGGTGAAGTAAGGAGGGTGAAGCAGAAGAAGCTGAAGAAGGAGAAGGAGAAGGTGAAGTCTGGAGGGTGAAGCAGAAGAAGCAGAAGAAGGAGAAGGAGGAGGTGAAGTCTGGAGGGTGAATCAGAAGAAGCAGAAGAAGGAGAAGGAGAAGGTGAAGTCTGGAGGGTGAATCAGAAGAAGTAGAAGAAGGAGAAGGAGAAGGTGAAGTCAGGAGGGTGAAGCAGAAGAAGCAGAAGAAGGAGAAGGAGAAGGTGAAATCTGGAGGGTGAAGCAGAAGAAGCAGAAGAAGGAGAAGGAGAAGGTGAAGTCTGGAGGGTGAAGCAGAAGAAACAGAAGAAGGAGAAGGAGAAGGTGAAGTCTGGAGGGTGAATCAGAAGAAGTAGAAGAGGAGAAGGAGAAGGTGAAGTAAGGAGGGTGAAGCAGAAGAAGCAGAAGAAGGAGAAGGAGAAGGTGAAGTCTGGAGGGTGAAGCAGAAGAAGGAGAAGGAGAAGGTGAAGTCTGGAGGGTGAAGCAGAAGAAGCAGAAGAAGGAGAAGGAGAAGGTGAAGTCAGGAGGGTGAATCAGAAGAAGTAGAAGAAGGAAAAGGAGAAGGTGAAGTCCGGAGGGTGAATCAGAAGATGTAGAAGAAGGAGAAGGAGAAGGTGAAGTCTGGAGGGTGAATCAGAAGAAGTGGAAGAAGGAGAAGGAGAAGGTGAAGTCTGGAGGGTGAAGCAGAAGAAGCAGAAGAAGGAGAAGGAGAAGGTGAAGTCTGGAGGGTGAATCAGAAGAAGTAGAAGAAGGAGAAGGAGAAGGTGAAGTCTGGAGGGTGAAGCAGAAGAAGCAGAAGAAGGAGAAGGAGAAGGTGAAGTCTGGAAGGTGAATCAGAAGAAGCAGAAGAAGGAGAAGGAGAAGGTGAAGTCTGGAGGGTGAATCAGAAGAAGCAGAAGAAGGAGAAGGAGAAGATGAAGTCTGGAGGGTGAATCAGAAGAAGCAGAAGAAGGAGAAGGAGAAGGTGAAGTCTGGAGGGTGAATCAGAAGAAGCAGAATAAGGAGAAGGAGAAGGTGAAGTCTGGAGGGTGAATCAGAAGAAGCAGAAGAAGGAGAAGGAGAAGGTGAAGTCTGGAGGGTGAATCAGAAGAAGTAGAAGAAGGAGAAGGAGAAGGTGAAGTCTGGAGGGTGAAGCAGAAGAAGTAGAAGAAGGAGAAGGAGAAGGTGAAGTCAGGAGGGTGAATCAGAAGAAGTAGAAGAAGGAGAAGGAGAAGGTGAAGTCAGGAGGGTGAATCAGAAGAAGCAGAAGAAGGAGAAGGAGAAGGTGAAGTCTGGAGGGTGAATCAGAAGAATCAGACGAAGGAGAAGGAGAAGGTGAAGTCTGGAGGGCGAAGCAGAAGAAGCAGAAGAAGGAGAAGGAGAAGGTGAAGTCTGGAGGGTGAAGCAGAAGAAGCAGAAGAAGGAGAAGGAGAAGGTGAAGTCTGGAGGGTGAATCACAAGAAGTAGAAGAAGGAGAAGGAGAAGGTGAAGTAAGGAGGGTGAAGCAGAAGAAGCAGAAGAAGGAGAAGGAGAAGGTGAAGTCTGGAGGGTGAAGCAGAAGAAGCAGAAGAAGGAGAAGGAGAAGGTGAAGTCTGGAGGGTGAAGCAGAAGAAGCAGAAGAAGGAGAAGGAGAAGGTGAAGTCAGGAGGGTGAATCAGAAGAAGTAGAAGAAGGAAAAGAAGAAGGTGAAGTCTGGAGGGTGAATCAGAAGAAGTAGAAGAAGGAGAAGGAGAAGGTGAAGTCTGGAGGGTGAATCAGAAGAAGTGGAAGAAGGAGAAGGAGAAGGTGAAGTCTGGAGGGTGAATCAGAAGAAGCAGAAGAAGGAGAAGGAGAAGGTGAAGTCTGGAGGGAGAAGCAGAAGAAGTAGAAGAAGGAGAAGGAGAAGGTGAAGTCTGGATTGTGAATCAGAAGAAGTAGAAGAAGGAGAAGGAGGAGGTGAAATCTGGAGGGTGAATCAGAAGAAGTAGAAGAAGGAGAAGGAGAAGGTCAAGTCTGGAGGGTGAATCAAAAGGAGCAGAAGAAGGAGAAGGAGAAGGTGAAGTCTGGAGGGTGAATCAGAAGAAGTAGAAGAAGGAGAAGGAGAAGGTGTAGTCTGGAGGATGAATCAGAAGAAGTAGAAGAAGGAGAAGGAGAAGGTGAAGTCTGGAGGGTGAATCAGAAGAAGCAGAATAAGGAGAAGGAGAAGGTGAAGTCTGGAGGGTGAATCAGAAGAAGCAGAAGAAGGAGAAGGAGAAGGTGAAGTCTGGAGGGTGAATCAGAAGAAGTAGAAGAAGGAGAAGGAGAAGGTGAAGTCTGGAGTGTGAAGCAGAAGAAGTAGAAGAAGGAGAAGGAGAAGGTGAAGTCTGGAGGGCGAAGCAGAAGAAGCAGAAGAAGGAGAAGGAGAAGGTGACGTCTGGAGGGTGAAGCAGAAGAAGCAGAAGAAGGAGAAGGAGAAGGTGAAGTCTGGAGGGTGAATCAGAAGAAGTAGAAGAAGGAGAAGGAGAAGGTGAAGTAAGGAGGGTGAAGCAGAAGAAGCAGAAGAAGGAGAAGGAGAAGGTGAAGTCTGGAGGGTGAAGCAGAAGAAGCAGAAGAAGGAGAAGGAGGAGGTGAAGTCTGGAGGGTGAATCAGAAGAAGCAGAAGAAGGAGAAGGAGAAGGTGAAGTCTGGAGGGTGAATCAGAAGAAGTAGAAGAAGGAGAAGGAGAAGGTGAAGTCAGGAGGGTGAAGCAGAAGAAGCAGAAGAAGGAGAAGGAGAAGGTGAAATCTGGAGGGTGAAGCAGAAGAAGCAGAAGAAGGAGAAGGAGAAGGTGAAGTCTGGAGGGTGAATCAGAAGAAGTAGAAGAAGGAGAAGGAGAAGGTGAAGTAAGGAGGGTGAAGCAGAAGAAGCAGAAGAAGGAGAAGGAGAAGGTGAAGTCTGGAGGGTGAAGCAGAAGAAGGAGAAGGAGAAGGTGAAGTCTGGAGGGTGAAGCAGAAGAAGCAGAAGAAGGAGAAGGAGAAGGTGGAGTCAGGAGGGTGAATCAGAAGAAGTAGAAGAAGGAAAAGGAGAAGGTGAAGTCCGGAGGGTGAATCAGAAGATGTAGAAGAAGGAGAAGGAGAAGGTGAAGTCTGGAGGGTGAATCAGAAGAAGTGGAAGAAGGAGAAGGAGAAGGTGAAGTCTGGAGGGTGAAGCAGAAGAAGCAGAAGAAGGAGAAGGAGAAGGTGAAGTCTGGAGGGTGAATCAGAAGAAGTAGAAGAAGGAGAAGGAGAAGGTGAAGTCTGGAGGGTGAAGCAGAAGAAGCAGAAGAAGGAGAAGGAGAAGGTGAAGACTGGAAGGTGAATCAGAAGAAGTAGAAGAAGGAGAAGGAGAAGGTGAAGTCTGGAGGGTGATTCAGAAGAAGCAGAAGAAGGAGAAGGAGAAGATGAAGTCTGGAGGGTGAATCAGAAGAAGCAGAAGAAGGAGAAGGAGAAGGTGAAGTCTGGAGGGTGAATCAGAAGAAGCAGAATAAGGAGAAGGAGAAGGTGAAGTCTGGAGGGTGAATCAGAAGAAGCAGAAGAAGGAGAAGGAGAAGGTGAAGTCTGGAGGGTGAATCAGAAGAAGTAGAAGAAGGAGAAGGAGAAGGTGAAGTCTGGAGGGTGAAGCAGAAGAAGTAGAAGAAGGAGAAGGAGAAGGTGAAGTCAGAAGGGTGAATCAGAAGAAGTAGAAGAAGGAGAAGGAGAAGGTGAAGTCAGGAGGGTGAATCAGAAGAAGCAGAAGAAGGAGAAGGAGAAGGTGAAGTCTGGAGGGTGAATCAGAAGAATCAGACGAAGGAGAAGGAGAAGGTGAAGTCTGGAGGGTGAATCAGAAGAAGCAGAAGAAAGAGAAGGAGAAGGTGAAGTCTGGAGGGTGAAGCAGAAGAAGCAGAAGAAGGAGAAGGAGATGGTGAAGTCTGGAGGGTGAATCAGAAGAAGCAGAAGAAGGAGAAGTAGAAGATGAAGTCTGGAGCGTGAATCAGAAGAAGCAGAAGAAGGAGAAGGAGAAGATGAAGTCCGGAGGGTGAATCAGAAGAAGTAGAAGAAGGAGAAGGAGAAGGTGAGGTCTGGTGGGTGAATCAGAAGAAGCAGAAGAAGGAGAAGGAGAAGGTGAAGTCTGGAGGGTGAATCAGAAGAAGCAGAAGAAGGAGAAGGAGAAGGTGAAGTCTGGAGGGTGAATCAGAAGAAGCAGAAGAAGGAGAAGGAGAAGGTGAAGTCAGGAGGGTGAATCAGATGAAGCAGAAGAAGGAGAAGGAGAAGGTGAAGTTAGGAGGGTGAATCAGAAGAAGCAGAAGAAGGAGAAGGAGAAGGTGAAGTCAGGGGGGTGAAGCAGAAGAAGTAGAAGAAGGAGAAGGAGAAGGTGAAGTCAGGAGGGTGAAGCAGAAGAAGCAGAAGAAGGAGAAGGAGAAGGTGAAGTCAGGAGGGTGAAGCAGAAGAAGCAGAAGAAGGAGATGGAGACGGTGAAGCCTGGAGGGTGCAGCAGAAGAAGCAGAAGGAGGAGAAGGAGAAGGTGAAGTCCTAAGGGTGAAGCAGAAGAAGCAGAAGAAGGAGAAGGAGAAGGTGAAGTCTGGAGGGTGAATCAGAAGAAGTAGAAGAAGGAGAAGGAGAAGGTGAAGTCAGGAGGGTGAAGCAGAAGAAGGAGAAGGAGAAGGTGAAATCTGGAGGGTGAAGCAGAAGAAGCAGAAGCAGGAGAAGGAGAAGGTGAAGTCTGGAGGGCGAAGCAGAAGAAGCAGAAGAAGGAGAAGGAGAAGGTGAAGTCTGGAGGGTGAAGCAGAAGAAGCAGAAGAAGGAGAAGGAGAAGGTGAAGTCTGGAGGGTGAATCACAAGAAGTAGAAGAAGGAGAAGGAGAAGGTGAAGTAAGGAGGGTGAAGCAGAAGAAGCAGAAGAAGGAGAAGGAGAAGATGAAGTCTGGAGGGTGAAGCAGAAGAAGCAGAAGAAGGAGAAGGAGAAGGTGAAGTCTGGAGGGTGAAGCAGAAGAAGCAGAAGAAGGAGAAGGAGAAGGTGAAGTCAGGAGGGTGAATCAGAAGAAGTAGAAGAAGGAAAAGGAGAAGGTGAAGTCTGGAGGGTGAATCAGAAGAAGTAGAAGAAGGAGAAGGAGAAGGTGAAGTCTGGAGGGTGATTCAGAAGAAGTGGAAGAAGGAGAAGGAGAAGGTGAAGTCTGGAGGGTGAATCAGAAGAAGCAGAAGAAGGAGAAGGAGAAGGTGAAGTCTGGAGGGAGAAGCAGAAGAAGTAGAAGAAGGAGAAGGAGAAGGTGAAGTCTGGATTGTGAATCAGAAGAAGTAGAAGAAGGAGAAGGAGGAGGTGATGTCTGGAGGGTGAATCAGAAGAAGTAGAAGAAGGAGAAGGAGAAGGTCAAGTCTGGAGGGTGAATCAAAAGGAGCAGAAGAAGGAGAAGGAGAAGGTGAAGTCTGGAGGGTGAATCAGAAGAAGTAGAAGAAGGAGAAGGAGAAGGTGTAGTCTGGAGGATGAATCAGAAGAAGTAGAAGAAGGAGAAGGAGAAGGTGAAGTTTGGAGGGTGAATCAGAAGAAGCAGAATAAGGAGAAGGAGAAGGTGAAGTCTGGAGGGTGAATCAGAAGAAGCAGAAGAAGGAGAAGGAGAAGGTGAAGTTTGGAGGGTGAATCAGAAGAAGTAGAAGAAGGAGAAGGAGAAGGTGAAGTCTGGAGCGTGAAGCAGAAGAAGTAGAAGAAGGAGAAGGAGAAGGTGAAGTCTGGAGGGCGAAGCAGAAGAAGCAGAAGAAGGAGAAGGAGAAGGTGAAGTCTGGAGGGTGAAGCAGAAGAAGCAGAAGAAGGAGAAGGAGAAGGTGAAGTCTGGAGGGTGAATCAGAAGAAGTAGAAGAAGGAGAAGTAGAAGGTGAAGTAAGGAGGGTGAAGCAGAAGAAGCAGAAGAAGGAGAAGGAGAAGGTGAAGTCTGGAGGGTGAAGCAGAAGAAGCAGAAGAAGGAGAAGGAGGAGGTGAAGTCTGGAGGGTGAATCAGAAGAAGCAGAAGAAGGAGAAGGAGAAGGTGAAGTCTGGAGGGTGAATCAGAAGAAGTTGAAGGAGGAGAAGGAGAAGGTGAAGTCTGGAGGGTGAATCAGAAGAAGCAGAATAAGGAGAAGGAGAAGGTGAAGTCTGGAGGGTGAATCAGAAGAAGCAGAAGAAGGAGAAGGAGAAGGTGAAGTCTGGAGGGTGAATCAGAAGAAGTAGAAGAAGGAGAAGGAGAAGGTGAAGTCTGGAGGGTGAAGCGGAAGAAGTAGAAGAAGTAGAAGGAGAAGGCGAAGTCTGGAGGGTGAATCAGAAGAAGCAGAAGAAGGAGAAGGAGAAGGTGAAGTCTGGAGGGTGAATCAGAAGAAGTAGAAGAAGGAGAAGGAGAAGGCGAAGTCTGGAGGGTTAATCAGAAGAAGTTGAAGAAGGAGAAGGAGAAGGTGAAGACTGGAGGTTGAATCAGAAGAAGTAGAAGAAGGAGAAGGAGAAGGTGAAGTCTGGAGGGTGAATCAGAAGAAGTAGAAGAAGGAGAAGGAGAAGGCGAAGTCTGGAGGGTGAATCAGAAGAAGCAGAAGAAGGAGAAGGAGAAGATGAAGTCTGGAGGGTGAATCCGAAGAAGCAGAAGAAGGAGAAGGAGAAGATGAAGTCTGGAGGGTGAAGCAGAAGAAGCAGAAGAAGGAGAAGGAGAAGGTGAAGTCTGGAGGGCGAAGCAGAAGAAGCAGAAGAAGGAGAAGGAGAAGGTGAAGTCTGGAGGGTGAAGCAGAAGAAGCAGAAGAAGGAGAAGGAGAAGGTGAAGTCTGGAGGGTGAATCACAAGAAGTAAAAGAAGGAGAAGGAGAAGGTGAAGTAAGGAGGGTGAAGCAGAAGAAGCAGAAGAAGGAGAAGGAGAAGGTGAAGTCTGGAGGGTGAAGCAGAAGAAGCAGAAGAAGGAGAAGGAGAAGGTGAAGTCTGGAGGGTGAAGCAGAAGAAGCAGAAGAAGGAGAAGGAGAAGGTGAAGTCAGGAGGGTGAATCAGAAGTAGTAGAAGAAGGAAAAGGAGAAGGTGAAGTCTGGAGGGTGAATCAGAAGAAGTAGAAGAAGGAGAAGGAGAAGGTGAAGTCTGGAGGGAGAATCAGAAGAAGTGGAAGAAGGAGAAGGAGAAGGTGAAGTCTGGAGGGTGAATCAGAAGAAGCAGAAGAAGGAGAAGGAGAAGGTGAAGTCTGGAGGGAGAAGCAGAAGAAGTAGAAGAAGGAGAAGGAGAAGGTGAAGTCTGGATTGTGAATCAGAAGAAGTAGAAGAAGGAGAAGGAGGAGGTGAAGTCTGGAGGGTGAATCAGAAGAAGTAGAAGAAGGAGAAGGAGAAGTTCAAGTCTGGAGGGTGAATCAAAAGGAGCAGAAGAAGGAGAAGGAGAAGGTGAAGTCTGGAGGGTGAATCAGAAGAAGTAGAAGAAGGAGAAGGAGAAGGTGTAGTCTGGAGGATGAATCAGAAGAAGTAGAAGAAGGAGAAGGAGAAGGTGAAGTCTGGAGGGTGAATCAGAAGAAGCAGAATAAGGAGAAGGAGAAGGTGAAGTCTGGAGGGTGAATCAGAAGAAGCAGAAGAAGGAGATGGAGAAGGTGAAGTCTGGAGGGGGAATCAGAAGAAGTAGAAGAAGGAGAAGGAGAAGGTGAAGTCTGGAGGGTGAAGCAGAAGAAGTAGAAGAAGGAGAAGGAGAAGGTGAAGTCTGGAGGGCGAAGCAGAAGAAGCAGAAGAAGGAGAAGGAGAAGGTGAAGTCTGGAGGGTGAAGCAGAAGAAGCAGAAGAAGGAGAAGGAGAAGGTGAAGTCTGGAGGGTGAATCAGAAGAAGTAGAAGAAGGAGAAGGAGAAGGTGAAGTAAGGAGGGTGAAGCAGAAGAAGCTGAAGAAGGAGAAGGAGAAGGTGAAGTCTGGAGGGTGAAGCAGAAGAAGCAGAAGAAGGAGAAGGAGGAGGTGAAGTCTGGAGGGTGAATCAGAAGAAGCAGAAGAAGGAGAAGGAGAAGGTGAAGTCTGGAGGGTGAATCAGAAGAAGTAGAAGAAGGAGAAGGAGAAGGTGAAGTCAGGAGGGTGAAGCAGAAGAAGCAGAAGAAGGAGAAGGAGAAGGTGAAATCTGGAGGGTGAAGCAGAAGAAGCAGAAGAAGGAGAAGGAGAAGGTGAAGTCTGGAGGGTGAAGCAGAAGAAACAGAAGAAGGAGAAGGAGAAGGTGAAGTCTGGAGGGTGAATCAGAAGAAGTAGAAGAGGAGAAGGAGAAGGTGAAGTAAGGAGGGTGAAGCAGAAGAAGCAGAAGAAGGAGAAGGAGAAGGTGAAGTCTGGAGGGTGAAGCAGAAGAAGGAGAAGGAGAAGGTGAAGTCTGGAGGGTGAATCAGAAGAAGTGGAAGAAGGAGAAGGAGAAGGTGAAGTCTGGAGGGTGAAGCAGAAGAAGCAGAAGAAGGAGAAGGAGAAGGTGAAGTCTGGAGGGTGAATCAGAAGAAGTAGAAGAAGGAGAAGGAGAAGGTGAAGTCTGGAGGGTGAAGCAGAAGAAGCAGAAGAAGGAGAAGGAGAAGGTGAAGACTGGAAGGTGAATCAGAAGAAGTAGAAGAAGGAGAAGGAGAAGGTGAAGTCTGGAGGGTGATTCAGAAGAAGCAGAAGAAGGAGAAGGAGAAGATGAAGTCTGGAGGGTGAATCAGAAGAAGCAGAAGAAGGAGAAGGAGAAGGTGAAGTCTGGAGGGTGAATCAGAAGAAGCAGAATAAGGAGAAGGAGAAGGTGAAGTCTGGAGGGTGAATCAGAAGAAGCAGAAGAAGGAGAAGGAGAAGGTGAAGTCTGGAGGGTGAATCAGAAGAAGTAGAAGAAGGAGAAGGAGAAGGTGAAGTCTGGAGGGTGAAGCAGAAGAAATAGAAGAAGGAGAAGGAGAAGGTGAAGTCAGAAGGGTGAATCAGAAGAAGTAGAAGAAGGAGAAGGAGAAGGTGAAGTCAGGAGGGTGAATCAGAAGAAGCAGAAGAAGGAGAAGGAGAAGGTGAAGTCTGGAGGGTGAATCAGAAGAATCAGACGAAGGAGAAGGAGAAGGTGAAGTCTGGAGGGTGAATCAGAAGAAGCAGAAGAAAGAGAAGGAGAAGGTGAAGTCTGGAGGGTGAAGCAGAAGAAGCAGAAGAAGGAGAAGGAGATGGTGAAGTCTGGAGGGTGAATCAGAAGAAGCAGAAGAAGGAGAAGTAGAAGATGAAGTCTGGAGCGTGAATCAGAAGAAGCAGAAGAAGGAGAAGGAGAAGATGAAGTCCGGAGGGTGAATCAGAAGAAGTAGAAGAAGGAGAAGGAGAAGGTGAGGTCTGGTGGGTGAATCAGAAGAAGCAGAAGAAGGAGAAGGAGAAGGTGAAGTCTGGAGGGTGAATCAGAAGAAGCAGAAGAAGGAGAAGGAGAAGGTGAAGTCTGGAGGGTGAATCAGAAGAAGCAGAAGAAGGAGAAGGAGAAGGTGAAGTCAGGAGGGTGAATCAGAAGAAGCAGAAGAAGGAGAAGGAGAAGGTGAAGTTAGGAGGGTGAATCAGAAGAAGCAGAAGAAGGAGAAGGAGAAGGTGAAGTCAGGGGGGTGAAGCAGAAGAAGTAGAAGAAGGAGAAGGAGAAGGTGAAGTCAGGAGGGTGAAGCAGAAGAAGCAGAAGAAGGAGAAGGAGAAGGTGAAGTCAGGAGGGTGAAGCAGAAGAAGCAGAAGAAGGAGATGGAGACGGTGAAGCCTGGAGGGTGCAGCAGAAGAAGCAGAAGGAGGAGAAGGAGAAGGTGAAGTCCTAAGGGTGAAGCAGAAGAAGCAGAAGAAGGAGAAGGAGAAGGTGAAGTCTGGAGGGTGAATCAGAAGAAGTAGAAGAAGGAGAAGGAGAAGGTGAAGTCAGGAGGGTGAAGCAGAAGAAGGAGAAGGAGAAGGTGAAATCTGGAGGGTGAAGCAGAAGAAGCAGAAGCAGGAGAAGGAGAAGGTGAAGTCTGGAGGGCGAAGCAGAAGAAGCAGAAGAAGGAGAAGGAGAAGGTGAAGTCTGGAGGGTGAAGCAGAAGAAGCAGAAGAAGGAGAAGGAGAAGGTGAAGTCTGGAGGGTGAATCACAAGAAGTAGAAGAAGGAGAAGGAGAAGGTGAAGTAAGGAGGGTGAAGCAGAAGAAGCAGAAGAAGGAGAAGGAGAAGGTGAAGTCTGGAGGGTGAAGCAGAAGAAGCAGAAGAAGGAGAAGGAGAAGGTGAAGTCTGGAGGGTGAAGCAGAAGAAGCAGAAGAAGGAGAAGGAGAAGGTGAAGTCAGGAGGGTGAATCAGAAGAAGTAGAAGAAGGAAAAGGAGAAGGTGAAGTCTGGAGGGTGAATCAGAAGAAGTAGAAGAAGGAGAAGGAGAAGGTGAAGTCTGGAGGGTGATTCAGAAGAAGTGGAAGAAGGAGAAGGAGAAGGTGAAGTCTGGAGGGTGAATCAGAAGAAGCAGAAGAAGGAGAAGGAGAAGGTGAAGTCTGGAGGGAGAAGCAGAAGAAGTAGAAGAAGGAGAAGGAGAAGGTGAAGTCTGGATTGTGAATCAGAAGAAGTAGAAGAAGGAGAAGGAGGAGGTGATGTCTGGAGTGTGAATCAGAAGAAGTAGAAGAAGGAGAAGGAGAAGGTCAAGTCTGGAGGGTGAATCAAAAGGAGCAGAAGAAGGAGAAGGAGAAGGTGAAGTCTGGAGGGTGAATCAGAAGAAGTAGAAGAAGGAGAAGGAGAAGGTGTAGTCTGGAGGATGAATCAGAAGAAGTAGAAGAAGGAGAAGGAGAAGGTGAAGTTTGGAGGGTGAATCAGAAGAAGCAGAATAAGGAGAAGGAGAAGGTGAAGTCTGGAGGGTGAATCAGAAGAAGCAGAAGAAGGAGAAGGAGAAGGTGAAGTTTGGAGGGTGAATCAGAAGAAGTAGAAGAAGGAGAAGGAGAAGGTGAAGTCTGGAGCGTGAAGCAGAAGAAGTAGAAGAAGGAGAAGGAGAAGGTGAAGTCTGGAGGGCGAAGCAGAAGAAGCAGAAGAAGGAGAAGGAGAAGGTGAAGTCTGGAGGGTGAAGCAGAAGAAGCAGAAGAAGGAGAAGGAGAAGGTGAAGTCTGGAGGGTGAATCAGAAGAAGTAGAAGAAGGAGAAGTAGAAGGTGAAGTAAGGAGGGTGAAGCAGAAGAAGCAGAAGAAGGAGAAGGAGAAGGTGAAGTCTGGAGGGTGAAGCAGAAGAAGCAGAAGAAGGAGAAGGAGGAGGTGAAGTCTGGAGGGTGAATCAGAAGAAGCAGAAGAAGGAGAAGGAGAAGGTGAAGTCTGGAGGGTGAATCAGAAGAAGTTGAAGGAGAAGAAGGAGAAGGTGAAGTCTGGAGGGTGAATCAGAAGAAGCAGAATAAGGAGAAGGAGAAGGTGAAGTCTGGAGGGTGAATCAGAAGAAGCAGAAGAAGGAGAAGGAGAAGGTGAAGTCTGGAGGGTGAATCAGAAGAAGTAGAAGAAGGAGAAGGAGAAGGTGAAGTCTGGAGGGTGAAGCGGAAGAAGTAGAAGAAGTAGAAGGAGAAGGCGAAGTCTGGAGGGTGAATCAGAAGAAGCAGAAGAAGGAGAAGGAGAAGGTGAAGTCTGGAGGGTGAATCAGAAGAAGTAGAAGAAGGAGAAGGAGAAGGCGAAGTCTGGAGGGTGAATCAGAAGAAGTTGAAGAAGGAGAAGGAGAAGGTGAAGACTGGAGGTTGAATCAGAAGAAGTAGAAGAAGGAGAAGGAGAAGGTGAAGTCTGGAGGGTGAATCAGAAGAAGTAGAAGAAGGAGAAGGAGAAGGCGAAGTCTGGAGGGTGAATCAGAAGAAGCAGAAGAAGGAGAAGGAGAAGGTGAAGTCTGGAGGGTGAATCCGAAGAAGCAGAAGAAGGAGAAGGAGAAGATGAAGTCTGGAGGGTGAAGCAGAAGAAGCAGAAGAAGGAGAAGGAGAAGGTGAAGTCTGGAGGGCGAAGCAGAAGAAGCAGAAGAAGGAGAAGGAGAAGGTGAAGTCTGGAGGGTGAAGCAGAAGAAGCAGAAGAAGGAGAAGGAGAAGGTGAAGTCTGGAGGGTGAATCACAAGAAGTAGAAGAAGGAGAAGGAGAAGGTGAAGTAAGGAGGGTGAAGCAGAAGAAGCAGAAGAAGGAGAAGGAGAACGTGAAGTCTGGAGGGTGAAGCAGAAGAAGCAGAAGAAGGAGAAGGAGAAGGTGAAGTCTGGAGGGTGAAGCAGAAGAAGCAGAAGAAGGAGAAGGAGAAGGTGAAGTCAGGAGGGTGAATCAGAAGTAGTAGAAGAAGGAAAAGGAGAAGGTGAAGTCTGGAGGGTGAATCAGAAGAAGTAGAAGAAGGAGAAGGAGAAGGTGAAGTCTGGAGGGAGAATCAGAAGAAGTGGAAGAAGGAGAAGGAGAAGGTGAAGTCTGGAGGGTGAATCAGAAGAAGCAGAAGAAGGAGAAGGAGAAGGTGAAGTCTGGAGGGAGAAGCAGAAGAAGTAGAAGAAGGAGAAGGAGAAGGTGAAGTCTGGATTGTGAATCAGAAGAAGTAGAAGAAGGAAAAGGAGGAGGTGAAGTCTGGAGGGTGAATCAGAAGAAGTAGAAGAAGGAGAAGGAGAAGTTCAAGTCTGGAGGGTGAATCAAAAGGAGCAGAAGAAGGAGAAGGAGAAGGTGAAGTCTGGAGGGTGAATCAGAAGAAGTAGAAGAAGGAGAAGGAGAAGGTGTAGTCTGGAGGATGAATCAGAAGAAGTAGAAGAAGGAGAAGGAGAAGGTGAAGTCTGGAGGGTGAATCAGAAGAAGCAGAATAAGGAGAAGGAGAAGGTGAAGTCTGGAGGGTGAATCAGAAGAAGCAGAAGAAGGAGAAGGAGAAGGTGAAGTCTGGAGGGGGAATCAGAAGAAGTAGAAGAAGGAGAAGGAGAAGGTGAAGTCTGGAGGGTGAAGCAGAAGAAGTAGAAGAAGGAGAAGGAGAAGGTGAAGTCTGGAGGGCGAAGCAGAAGAAGCAGAAGAAGGAGAAGGAGAAGGTGAAGTCTGGAGGGTGAAGCAGAAGAAGCAGAAGAAGGAGAAGGAGAAGGTGAAGTCTGGAGGGTGAATCAGAAGAAGTAGAAGAAGGAGAAGGAGAAGGTGAAGTAAGGAGGGTGAAGCAGAAGAAGTAGAAGAAGGAGAAGGAGAAGGTGAAGTCAGGAGGGTGAAGCAGAAGAAGCAGAAGAAGGAGAAGGAGAAGGTGAAATCTGGAGGGTGAAGCAGAAGAAGCAGAAGAAGGAGAAGGAGAAGGTGAAGTCTGGAGGGTGAAGCAGAAGAAACAGAAGAAGGAGAAGGAGAAGGTGAAGTCTGGAGGGTGAATCAGAAGAAGTAGAAGAGGAGAAGGAGAAGGTGAAGTAAGGAGGGTGAAGCAGAAGAAGCAGAAGAAGGAGAAGGAGAAGGTGAAGTCTGGAGGGTGAAGCAGAAGAAGGAGAAGGAGAAGGTGAAGTCTGGAGGGTGAAGCAGAACAAGCAGAAGAAGGAGAAGGAGAAGGTGAAGTCAGGAGGGTGAATCAGAAGAAGTAGAAGAAGGAAAAGGAGAAGGTGAAGTCCGGAGGGTGAATCAGAAGATGTAGAAGAAGGAGAAGGAGAAGGTGAAGTCTGGAGGGTGAATCAGAAGAAGTGGAAGAAGGAGAAGGAGAAGGTGAAGTCTGGAGGGTGAAGCAGAAGAAGCAGAAGAAGGAGAAGGAGAAGGTGAAGTCTGGAGGGTGAATCAGAAGAAGTAGAAGAAGGAGAAGGAGAAGGTGAAGTCTGGAGGGTGAAGCAGAAGAAGCAGAAGAAGGAGAAGGAGAAGGTGAAGTCTGGAAGGTGAATCAGAAGAAGTAGAAGAAGGAGAAGGAGAAGGTGAAGTCTGGAGGGTGAATCAGAAGAAGCAGAAGAAGGAGAAGGAGAAGATGAAGTCTGGAGGGTGAATCAGAAGAAGCAGAAGAAGGAGAAGGAGAAGGTGAAGTCTGGAGGGTGAATCAGAAGAAGCAGAATAAGGAGAAGGAGAAGGTGAAGTCTGGAGGGTGAATCAGAAGAAGCAGAAGAAGGAGAAGGAGAAGGTGAAGTCTGGAGGGTGAATCAGAAGAAGTAGAAGAAGGAGAAGGAGAAGGTGAAGTCTGGAGGGTGAAGCAGAAGAAGTAGAAGAAGGAGAAGGAGAAGGTGAAGTCAGGAGGGTGAATCAGAAGAAGTAGAAGAAGGAGAAGGAGAAGGTGAAGTCAGGAGGGTGAATCAGAAGAAGCAGAAGAAGGAGAAGGAGAAGGTGAAGTATGGAGGGTGAATCAGAAGAATCAGACGAAGGAGAAGGAGAAGGTGAAGTCTGGAGGGTGAATCAGAAGAAGCAGAAGAAGGATAAGAAGAAGGTGAAGTCTGGAGGGTGAAGCAGAAGAAGCAGAAGAAGGAGAAGGAGAAGGTGAAGTCTGGAGGGCGAAGCAGAAGAAGCAGAAGAAGGAGAAGGAGAAGGTGAAGTCTGGAGGGCGAAGCAGAAGAAGCAGAAGAAGGAGAAGGAGAAGGTGAAGTCTGGAGGGTGAAGCAGAAGAAGCAGAAGAAGGAGAAGGAGAAGGTGAAGTCTGGAGGGTGAATCAGAAGAAGTAGAAGAAGGAGAAGAAGAAGGTGAAGTCTGGAGGGCGAAGCAGAAGAAGCAGAAGAAGGAGAAGGAGAAGGTGAAGTCTGGAGGGTGAAGCAGAAGAAGCAGAAGAAGGAGAAGGAGAAGGTGAAGTCTGGAGGGTGAATCAGAAGAAGTAGAAGAAGGAGAAGTAGAAGGTGAAGTAAGGAGGGTGAAGCAGAAGAAGCAGAAGAAGGAGAAGGAGAAGGTGAAGTCTGGAGGGTGAAGCAGAAGAAGCAGAAGAAGGAGAAGGAGGAGGTGAAGTCTGGAGGGTGAATCAGAAGAAGCAGAAGAAGGAGAAGGAGAAGGTGAAGTCTGGAGGGTGAATCAGAAGAAGTTGAAGGAGGAGAAGGAGAAGGTGAAGTCTGGAGGGTGAATCAGAAGAAGCAGAATAAGGAGAAGGAGAAGGTGAAGTCTGGAGGGTGAATCAGAAGAAGCAGAAGAAGGAGAAGGAGAAGGTGAAGTCTGGAGGGTGAATCAGAAGAAGTAGAAGAAGGAGAAGGAGAAGGTGAAGTCTGGAGGGTGAAGCGGAAGAAGTAGAAGAAGTAGAAGGAGAAGGCGAAGTCTGGAGGGTGAATCAGAAGAAGCAGAAGAAGGAGAAGGAGAAGGTGAAGTCTGGAGGGTGAATCAGAAGAAGTAGAAGAAGGAGAAGGAGAAGGCGAAGTCTGGAGGGTGAATCAGAAGAAGTTGAAGAAGGAGAAGGAGAAGGTGAAGACTGGAGGTTGAATCAGAAGAAGTAGAAGAAGGAGAAGGAGAAGGTGAAGTCTGGAGGGTGAATCAGAAGAAGTAGAAGAAGGAGAAGGAGAAGGCGAAGTCTGGAGGGTGAATCAGAAGAAGCAGAAGAAGGGGAAGGAGAAGGTGAAGTCTGGAGGGTGAATCCGAAGAAGCAGAAGAAGGAGAAGGAGAAGATGAAGTCTGGAGGGTGAAGCAGAAGAAGCAGAAGAAGGAGAAGGAGAAGGTGAAGTCTGGAGGGCGAAGCAGAAGAAGCAGAAGAAGGAGAAGGAGAAGGTGAAGTCTGGAGGGTGAAGCAGAAGAAGCAGAAGAAGGAGAAGGAGAAGGTGAAGTCTGGAGGGTGAATCACAAGAAGTAGAAGAAGGAGAAGGAGAAGGTGAAGTAAGGAGGGTGAAGCAGAAGAAGCAGAAGAAGGAGAAGGAGAACGTGAAGTCTGGAGGGTGAAGCAGAAGAAGCAGAAGAAGGAGAAGGAGAAGGTGAAGTCTGGAGGGTGAAGCAGAAGAAGCAGAAGAAGGAGAAGGAGAAGGTGAAGTCAGGAGGGTGAATCAGAAGTAGTAGAAGAAGGAAAAGGAGAAGGTGAAGTCTGGAGGGTGAATCAGAAGAAGTAGAAGAAGGAGAAGGAGAAGGTGAAGTCTGGAGGGAGAATCAGAAGAAGTGGAAGAAGGAGAAGGAGAAGGTGAAGTCTGGAGGGTGAATCAGAAGAAGCAGAAGAAGGAGAAGGAGAAGGTGAAGTCTGGAGGGAGAAGCAGAAGAAGTAGAAGAAGGAGAAGGAGAAGGTGAAGTCTGGATTGTGAATCAGAAGAAGTAGAAGAAGGAGAAGGAGGAGGTGAAGTCTGGAGGGTGAATCAGAAGAAGTAGAAGAAGGAGAAGGAGAAGTTCAAGTCTGGAGGGTGAATCAAAAGGAGCAGAAGAAGGAGAAGGAGAAGGTGAAGTCTGGAGGGTGAATCAGAAGAAGTAGAAGAAGGAGAAGGAGAAGGTGTAGTCTGGAGGATGAATCAGAAGAAGTAGAAGAAGGAGAAGGAGAAGGTGAAGTCTGGAGGGTGAATCAGAAGAAGCAGAATAAGGAGAAGGAGAAGGTGAAGTCTGGAGGGTGAATCAGAAGAAGCAGAAGAAGGAGAAGGAGAAGGTGAAGTCTGGAGGGGGAATCAGAAGAAGTAGAAGAAGGAGAAGGAGAAGGTGAAGTCTGGAGGGTGAAGCAGAAGAAGTAGAAGAAGGAGAAGGAGAAGGTGAAGTCTGGAGGGCGAAGCAGAAGAAGCAGAAGAAGGAGAAGGAGAAGGTGAAGTCTGGAGGGTGAAGCAGAAGAAGCAGAAGAAGGAGAAGGAGAAGGTGAAGTCTGGAGGGTGAATCAGAAGAAGTAGAAGAAGGAGAAGGAGAAGGTGAAGTAAGGAGGGTGAAGCAGAAGAAGTAGAAGAAGGAGAAGGAGAAGGTGAAGTCAGGAGGGTGAAGCAGAAGAAGCAGAAGAAGGAGAAGGAGAAGGTGAAATCTGGAGGGTGAAGCAGAAGAAGCAGAAGAAGGAGAAGGAGAAGGTGAAGTCTGGAGGGTGAAGCAGAAGAAACAGAAGAAGGAGAAGGAGAAGGTGAAGTCTGGAGGGTGAATCAGAAGAAGTAGAAGAGGAGAAGGAGAAGGTGAAGTAAGGAGGGTGAAGCAGAAGAAGCAGAAGAAGGAGAAGGAGAAGGTGAAGTCTGGAGGGTGAAGCAGAAGAAGGAGAAGGAGAAGGTGAAGTCTGGAGGGTGAAGCAGAACAAGCAGAAGAAGGAGAAGGAGAAGGTGAAGTCAGGAGGGTGAATCAGAAGAAGTAGAAGAAGGAAAAGGAGAAGGTGAAGTCCGGAGGGTGAATCAGAAGATGTAGAAGAAGGAGAAGGAGAAGGTGAAGTCTGGAGGGTGAATCAGAAGAAGTGGAAGAAGGAGAAGGAGAAGGTGAAGTCTGGAGGGTGAAGCAGAAGAAGCAGAAGAAGGAGAAGGAGAAGGTGAAGTCTGGAGGGTGAATCAGAAGAAGTAGAAGAAGGAGAAGGAGAAGGTGAAGTCTGGAGGGTGAAGCAGAAGAAGCAGAAGAAGGAGAAGGAGAAGGTGAAGTCTGGAAGGTGAATCAGAAGAAGTAGAAGAAGGAGAAGGAGAAGGTGAAGTCTGGAGGGTGAATCAGAAGAAGCAGAAGAAGGAGAAGGAGAAGATGAAGTCTGGAGGGTGAATCAGAAGAAGCAGAAGAAGGAGAAGGAGAAGGTGAAGTCTGGAGGGTGAATCAGAAGAAGCAGAATAAGGAGAAGGAGAAGGTGAAGTCTGGAGGGTGAATCAGAAGAAGCAGAAGAAGGAGAAGGAGAAGGTGAAGTCTGGAGGGTGAATCAGAAGAAGTAGAAGAAGGAGAAGGAGAAGGTGAAGTCTGGAGGGTGAAGCAGAAGAAGTAGAAGAAGGAGAAGGAGAAGGTGAAGTCAGGAGGGTGAATCAGAAGAAGTAGAAGAAGGAGAAGGAGAAGGTGAAGTCAGGAGGGTGAATCAGAAGAAGCAGAAGAAGGAGAAGGAGAAGGTGAAGTCTGGAGGGTGAATCAGAAGAATCAGACGAAGGAGAAGGAGAAGGTGAAGTCTGGAGGGTGAATCAGAAGAAGCAGAAGAAGGATAAGAAGAAGGTGAAGTCTGGAGGGTGAAGCAGAAGAAGCAGAAGAAGGAGAAGGAGAAGGTGAAGTCTGGAGGGCGAAGCAGAAGAAGCAGAAGAAGGAGAAGGAGAAGGTGAAGTCTGGAGGGTGAAGCAGAAGAAGCAGAAGAAGGAGAAGGAGAAGGTGAAGTCTGGAGGGTGAATCACAAGAAGTAGAAGAAGGAGAAGGAGAAGGTGAAGTAAGGAGGGTGAAGCAGAAGAAGCAGAAGAAGGAGAAGGAGAAGGTGAAGTCTGGAGGGTGAAGCAGAAGAAGCAGAAGAAGGAGAAGGAGAAGGTGAAGTCTGGAGGGTGAAGCAGAAGAAGCAGAAGAAGGAGAAGGAGAAGGTGAAGTCAGGAGGGTGAATCAGAAGAAGTAGAAGAAGGAAAAGAAGAAGGTGAAGTCTGGAGGGTGAATCAGAAGAAGTAGAAGAAGGAGAAGGAGAAGGTGAAGTCTGGAGGGTGAATCAGAAGAAGTGGAAGAAGGAGAAGGAGAAGGTGAAGTCTGGAGGGTGAATCAGAAGAAGCAGAAGAAGGAGAAGGAGAAGGTGAAGTCTGGAGGGAGAAGCAGAAGAAGTAGAAGAAGGAGAAGGAGAAGGTGAAGTCTGGATTGTGAATCAGAAGAAGTAGAAGAAGGAGAAGGAGGAGGTGAAATCTGGAGGGTGAATCAGAAGAAGTAGAAGAAGGAGAAGGAGAAGGTCAAGTCTGGAGGGTGAATCAAAAGGAGCAGAAGAAGGAGAAGGAGAAGGTGAAGTCTGGAGGGTGAATCAGAAGAAGTAGAAGAAGGAGAAGGAGAAGGTGTAGTCTGGAGGATGAATCAGAAGAAGTAGAAGAAGGAGAAGGAGAAGGTGAAGTCTGGAGGGTGAATCAGAAGAAGCAGAATAAGGAGAAGGAGAAGGTGAAGTCTGGAGGGTGAATCAGAAGAAGCAGAAGAAGGAGAAGGAGAAGGTGAAGTCTGGAGGGTGAATCAGAAGAAGTAGAAGAAGGAGAAGGAGAAGGTGAAGTCTGGAGGGTGAAGCAGAAGAAGTAGAAGAAGGAGAAGGAGAAGGTGAAGTCTGGAGGGCGAAGCAGAAGAAGCAGAAGAAGGAGAAGGAGAAGGTGACGTCTGGAGGGTGAAGCAGAAGAAGCAGAAGAAGGAGAAGGAGAAGGTGAAGTCTGGAGGGTGAATCAGAAGAAGTAGAAGTAGGAGAAGGAGAAGGTGAAGTAAGGAGGGTGAAGCAGAAGAAGCAGAAGAAGGAGAAGGAGAAGGTGAAGTCTGGAGGGTGAAGCAGAAGAAGCAGAAGAAGGAGAAGGAGGAGGTGAAGTCTGGAGGGTGAATCAGAAGAAGCAGAAGAAGGAGAAGGAGAAGGTGAAGTCTGGAGGGTGAATCAGAAGAAGTAGAAGAAGGAGAAGGAGAAGGTGAAGTCAGGAGGGTGAAGCAGAAGAAGCAGAAGAAGGAGAAGGAGAAGGTGAAATCTGGAGGGTGAAGCAGAAGAAGCAGAAGAAGGAGAAGGAGAAGGTGAAGTCTGGAGGGTGAAGCAGAAGAAGCAGAAGAAGGAGAAGGAGAAGGTGAAGTCTGGAGGGTGAATCAGAAGAAGTAGAAGAAGGAGAAGGAGAAGGTGAAGTAAGGAGGGTGAAGCAGAAGAAGCAGAAGAAGGAGAAGGAGAAGGTGAAGTCTGGAGGGTGAAGCAGAAGAAGGAGAAGGAGAAGGTGAAGTCTGGAGGGTGAAGCAGAAGAAGCAGAAGAAGGAGAAGGAGAAGGTGGAGTCAGGAGGGTGAATCAGAAGAAGTAGAAGAAGGAAAAGGAGAAGGTGAAGTCCGGAGGGTGAATCAGAAGATGTAGAAGAAGGAGAAGGAGAAGGTGAAGTCTGGAGGGTGAATCAGAAGAAGTGGAAGAAGGAGAAGGAGAAGGTGAAGTCTGGAGGGTGAAGCAGAAGAAGCAGAAGAAGGAGAAGGAGAAGGTGAAGTCTGGAGGGTGAATCAGAAGAAGTAGAAGAAGGAGAAGGAGAAGGTGAAGTCTGGAGGGTGAAGCAGAAGAAGCAGAAGAAGGAGAAGGAGAAGGTGAAGACTGGAAGGTGAATCAGAAGAAGTAGAAGAAGGAGAAGGAGAAGGTGAAGTCTGGAGGGTGATTCAGAAGAAGCAGAAGAAGGAGAAGGCGAAGATGAAGTCTGGAGGGTGAATCAGAAGAAGCAGAAGAAGGAGAAGGAGAAGGTGAAGTCTGGAGGGTGAATCAGAAGAAGCAGAATAAGGAGAAGGAGAAGGTGAAGTCTGGAGGGTGAATCAGAAGAAGCAGAAGAAGGAGAAGGAGAAGGTGAAGTCTGGAGGGTGAATCAGAAGAAGTAGAAGAAGGAGAAGGAGAAGGTGAAGTCTGGAGGGTGAAGCAGAAGAAGTAGAAGAAGGAGAAGGAGAAGGTGAAGTCAGAAGGGTGAATCAGAAGAAGTAGAAGAAGGAGAAGGAGAAGGTGAAGTCAGGAGGGTGAATCAGAAGAAGCAGAAGAAGGAGAAGGAGAAGGTGAAGTCTGGAGGGTGAATCAGAAGAATCAGACGAAGGAGAAGGAGAAGGTGAAGTCTGGAGGGTGAATCAGAAGAAGCAGAAGAAAGAGAAGGAGAAGGTGAAGTCTGGAGGGTGAAGCAGAAGAAGCAGAAGAAGGAGAAGGAGATGGTGAAGTCTGGAGGGTGAATCAGAAGAAGCAGAAGAAGGAGAAGTAGAAGATGAAGTCTGGAGCGTGAATCAGAAGAAGCAGAAGAAGGAGAAGGAGAAGATGAAGTCCGGAGGGTGAATCAGAAGAAGTAGAAGAAGGAGAAGGAGAAGGTGAGGTCTGGTGGGTGAATCAGAAGAAGCAGAAGAAGGAGAAGGAGAAGGTGAAGTCTGGAGGGTGAATCAGAAGAAGCAGAAGAAGGAGAAGGAGAAGGTGAAGTCTGGAGGGTGAATCAGAAGAAGCAGAAGAAGGAGAAGGAGAAGGTGAAGTCAGGAGGGTGAATCAGAAGAAGCAGAAGAAGGAGAAGGAGAAGGTGAAGTTAGGAGGGTGAATCAGAAGAAGCAGAAGAAGGAGAAGGAGAAGGTGAAGTCAGGGGGGTGAAGCAGAAGAAGTAGAAGAAGGAGAAGGAGAAGGTGAAGTCAGGAGGGTGAAGCAGAAGAAGCAGAAGAAGGAGAAGGAGAAGGTGAAGTCAGGAGGGTGAAGCAGAAGAAGCAGAAGAAGGAGATGGAGACGGTGAAGCCTGGAGGGTGCAGCAGAAGAAGCAGAAGGAGGAGAAGGAGAAGGTGAAGTCTGGAGGGAGAATCAGAAGAAGTGGAAGAAGGAGAAGGAGAAGCTGAAGTCTGGAGGGTGAATCAGAAGAAGCAGAAGAAGGAGAAGGAGAAGGTGAAGTCTGGAGGGAGAAGCAGAAGAAGTAGAAGAAGGAGAAGGAGAAGGTGAAGTCTGGATTGTGAATCAGAAGAAGTAGAAGAAGGAGAAGGAGGAGGTGAAGTCTGGAGGGTGAATCAGAAGAAGTAGAAGAAGGAGAAGGAGAAGTTCAAGTCTGGAGGGTGAATCAAAAGGAGCAGAAGAAGGAGAAGGAGAAGGTGAAGTCTGGAGGGTGAATCAGAAGAAGTAGAAGAAGGAGAAGGAGAAGGTGTAGTCTGGAGGATGAATCAGAAGAAGTAGAAGAAGGAGAAGGAGAAGGTGAAGTCTGGAGGGTGAATCAGAAGAAGCAGAATAAGGAGAAGGAGAAGGTGAAGTCTGGAGGGTGAATCAGAAGAAGCAGAAGAAGGAGAAGGAGAAGGTGAAGTCTGGAGGGGGAATCAGAAGAAGTAGAAGAAGGAGAAGGAGAAGGTGAAGTCTGGAGGGTGAAGCAGAAGAAGTAGAAGAAGGAGAAGGAGAAGGTGAAGTCTGGAGGGCGAAGCAGAAGAAGCAGAAGAAGGAGAAGGAGAAGGTGAAGTCTGGAGGGTGAAGCAGAAGAAGCAGAAGAAGGAGAAGGAGAAGGTGAAGTCTGGAGGGTGAATCAGAAGAAGTAGAAGAAGGAGAAGGAGAAGGTGAAGTAAGGAGGGTGAAGCAGAAGAAGCTGAAGAAGGAGAAGGAGAAGGTGAAGTCTGGAGGGTGAAGCAGAAGAAGCAGAAGAAGGAGAAGGAGGAGGTGAAGTCTGGAGGGTGAATCAGAAGAAGCAGAAGAAGGAGAAGGAGAAGGTGAAGTCTGGAGGGTGAATCAGAAGAAGTAGAAGAAGGAGAAGGAGAAGGTGAAGTCAGGAGGGTGAAGCAGAAGAAGCAGAAGAAGGAGAAGGAGAAGGTGAAATCTGGAGGGTGAAGCAGAAGAAGCAGAAGAAGGAGAAGGAGAAGGTGAAGTCTGGAGGGTGAAGCAGAAGAAACAGAAGAAGGAGAAGGAGAAGGTGAAGTCTGGAGGGTGAATCAGAAGAAGTAGAAGAGGAGAAGGAGAAGGTGAAGTAAGGAGGGTGAAGCAGAAGAAGCAGAAGAAGGAGAAGGAGAAGGTGAAGTCTGGAGGGTGAAGCAGAAGAAGGAGAAGGAGAAGGTGAAGTCTGGAGGGTGAAGCAGAACAAGCAGAAGAAGGAGAAGGAGAAGGTGAAGTCAGGAGGGTGAATCAGAAGAAGTAGAAGAAGGAAAAGGAGAAGGTGAAGTCCGGAGGGTGAATCAGAAGATGTAGAAGAAGGAGAAGGAGAAGGTGAAGTCTGGAGGGTGAATCAGAAGAAGTGGAAGAAGGAGAAGGAGAAGGTGAAGTCTGGAGGGTGAAGCAGAAGAAGCAGAAGAAGGAGAAGGAGAAGGTGAAGTCTGGAGGGTGAATCAGAAGAAGTAGAAGAAGGAGAAGGAGAAGGTGAAGTCTGGAGGGTGAAGCAGAAGAAGCAGAAGAAGGAGAAGGAGAAGGTGAAGTCTGGAAGGTGAATCAGAAGAAGTAGAAGAAGGAGAAGGAGAAGGTGAAGTCTGGAGGGTGAATCAGAAGAAGCAGAAGAAGGAGAAGGAGAAGATGAAGTCTGGAGGGTGAATCAGAAGAAGCAGAAGAAGGAGAAGGAGAAGGTGAAGTCTGGAGGGTGAATCAGAAGAAGCAGAATAAGGAGAAGGAGAAGGTGAAGTCTGGAGGGTGAATCAGAAGAAGCAGAAGAAGGAGAAGGAGAAGGTGAAGTCTGGAGGGTGAATCAGAAGAAGTAGAAGAAGGAGAAGGAGAAGGTGAAGTCTGGAGGGTGAAGCAGAAGAAGTAGAAGAAGGAGAAGGAGAAGGTGAAGTCAGGAGGGTGAATCAGAAGAAGTAGAAGAAGGAGAAGGAGAAGGTGAAGTCAGGAGGGTGAATCAGAAGAAGCAGAAGAAGGAGAAGGAGAAGGTGAAGTCTGGAGGGTGAATCAGAAGAATCAGACGAAGGAGAAGGAGAAGGTGAAGTCTGGAGGGTGAATCAGAAGAAGCAGAAGAAGGATAAGAAGAAGGTGAAGTCTGGAGGGTGAAGCAGAAGAAGCAGAAGAAGGAGAAGGAGAAGGTGAAGTCTGGAGGGCGAAGCAGAAGAAGCAGAAGAAGGAGAAGGAGAAGGTGAAGTCTGGAGGGTGAAGCAGAAGAAGCAGAAGAAGGAGAAGGAGAAGGTGAATTCTGGAGGGTGAATCACAAGAAGTAGAAGAAGGAGAAGGAGAAGGTGAAGTAAGGAGGGTGAAGCAGAAGAAGCTGAAGAAGGAGAAGGAGAAGGTGAAGTCTGGAGGGTGAAGCAGAAGAAGCAGAAGAAGGAGAAGGAGGAGGTGAAGTCTGGAGGGTGAATCAGAAGAAGCAGAAGAAGGAGAAGGAGAAGGTGAAGTCTGGAGGGTGAATCAGAAGAAGTAGAAGAAGGAGAAGGAGAAGGTGAAGTCAGGAGGGTGAAGCAGAAGAAGCAGAAGAAGGAGAAGGAGAAGGTGAAATCTGGAGGGTGAAGCAGAAGAAGCAGAAGAAGGAGAAGGAGAAGGTGAAGTCTGGAGGGTGAAGCAGAAGAAACAGAAGAAGGAGAAGGAGAAGGTGAAGTCTGGAGGGTGAATCAGAAGAAGTAGAAGAGGAGAAGGAGAAGGTGAAGTAAGGAGGGTGAAGCAGAAGAAGCAGAAGAAGGAGAAGGAGAAGGTGAAGTCTGGAGGGTGAAGCAGAAGAAGGAGAAGGAGAAGGTGAAGTCTGGAGGGTGAAGCAGAACAAGCAGAAGAAGGAGAAGGAGAAGGTGAAGTCAGGAGGGTGAATCAGAAGAAGTAGAAGAAGGAAAAGGAGAAGGTGAAGTCCGGAGGGTGAATCAGAAGATGTAGAAGAAGGAGAAGGAGAAGGTGAAGTCTGGAGGGTGAATCAGAAGAAGTGGAAGAAGGAGAAGGAGAAGGTGAAGTCTGGAGGGTGAAGCAGAAGAAGCAGAAGAAGGAGAAGGAGAAGGTGAAGTCTGGAGGGTGAATCAGAAGAAGTAGAAGAAGGAGAAGGAGAAGGTGAAGTCTGGAGGGTGAAGCAGAAGAAGCAGAAGAAGGAGAAGGAGAAGGTGAAGTCTGGAAGGTGAATCAGAAGAAGTAGAAGAAGGAGAAGGAGAAGGTGAAGTCTGGAGGGTGAATCAGAAGAAGCAGAAGAAGGAGAAGGAGAAGATGAAGTCTGGAGGGTGAATCAGAAGAAGCAGAAGAAGGAGAAGGAGAAGGTGAAGTCTGGAGGGTGAATCAGAAGAAGCAGAATAAGGAGAAGGAGAAGGTGAAGTCTGGAGGGTGAATCAGAAGAAGCAAAAGAAGGAGAAGGAGAAGGTGAAGTCTGGAGGGTGAATCAGAAGAAGTAGAAGAAGGAGAAGGAGAAGGTGAAGTCTGGAGGGTGAAGCAGAAGAAGTAGAAGAAGGAGAAGGAGAAGGTGAAGTCAGGAGGGTGAATCAGAAGAAGTAGAAGAAGGAGAAGGAGAAGGTGAAGTCAGGAGGGTGAATCAGAAGAAGCAGAAGAAGGAGAAGGAGAAGGTGAAGTCTGGAGGGTGAATCAGAAGAATCAGACGAAGGAGAAGGAGAAGGTGAAGTCTGGAGGGTGAATCAGAAGAAGCAGAAGAAGGATAAGAAGAAGGTGAAGTCTGGAGGGTGAAGCAGAAGAAGCAGAAGAAGGAGAAGGAGAAGGTGAAGTCTGGAGGGCGAAGCAGAAGAAGCAGAAGAAGGAGAAGGAGAAGGTGAAGTCTGGAGGGTGAAGCAGAAGAAGCAGAAGAAGGAGAAGGAGAAGGTGAAGTCTGGAGGGTGAATCACAAGAAGTAGAAGAAGGAGAAGGAGAAGGTGAAGTAAGGAGGGTGAAGCAGAAGAAGCAGAAGAAGGAGAAGGAGAAGGTGAAGTCTGGAGGGTGAAGCAGAAGAAGCAGAAGAAGGAGAAGGAGAAGGTGAAGTCTGGAGGGTGAAGCAGAAGAAGCAGAAGAAGGAGAAGGAGAAGGTGAAGTCAGGAGGGTGAATCAGAAGAAGTAGAAGAAGGAAAAGAAGAAGGTGAAGTCTGGAGGGTGAATCAGAAGAAGTAGAAGAAGGAGAAGGAGAAGGTGAAGTCTGGAGGGTGAATCAGAAGAAGTGGAAGAAGGAGAAGGAGAAGGTGAAGTCTGGAGGGTGAATCAGAAGAAGCAGAAGAAGGAGAAGGAGAAGGTGAAGTCTGGAGGGAGAAGCAGAAGAAGTAGAAGAAGGAGAAGGAGAAGGTGAAGTCTGGATTGTGAATCAGAAGAAGTAGAAGAAGGAGAAGGAGGAGGTGAAATCTGGAGGGTGAATCAGAAGAAGTAGAAGAAGGAGAAGGAGAAGGTCAAGTCTGGAGGGTGAATCAAAAGGAGCAGAAGAAGGAGAAGGAGAAGGTGAAGTCTGGAGGGTGAATCAGAAGAAGTAGAAGAAGGAGAAGGAGAAGGTGTAGTCTGGAGGATGAATCAGAAGAAGTAGAAGAAGGAGAAGGAGAAGGTGAAGTCTGGAGGGTGAATCAGAAGAAGCAGAATAAGGAGAAGGAGAAGGTGAAGTCTGGAGGGTGAATCAGAAGAAGCAGAAGAAGGAGAAGGAGAAGGTGAAGTCTGGAGGGTGAATCAGAAGAAGTAGAAGAAGGAGAAGGAGAAGGTGAAGTCTGGAGGGTGAAGCAGAAGAAGTAGAAGAAGGAGAAGGAGAAGGTGAAGTCTGGAGGGCGAAGCAGAAGAAGCAGAAGAAGGAGAAGGAGAAGGTGACGTCTGGAGGGTGAAGCAGAAGAAGCAGAAGAAGGAGAAGGAGAAGGTGAAGTCTGGAGGGTGAATCAGAAGAAGTAGAAGAAGGAGAAGGAGAAGGTGAAGTAAGGAGGGTGAAGCAGAAGAAGCAGAAGAAGGAGAAGGAGAAGGTGAAGTCTGGAGGGTGAAGCAGAAGAAGCAGAAGAAGGAGAAGGAGGAGGTGAAGTCTGGAGGGTGAATCAGAAGAAGCAGAAGAAGGAGAAGGAGAAGGTGAAGTCTGGAGGGTGAATCAGAAGAAGTAGAAGAAGGAGAAGGAGAAGGTGAAGTCAGGAGGGTGAAGCAGAAGAAGCAGAAGAAGGAGAAGGAGAAGGTGAAATCTGGAGGGTGAAGCAGAAGAAGCAGAAGAAGGAGAAGGAGAAGGTGAAGTCTGGAGGGTGAAGCAGAAGAAGCAGAAGAAGGAGAAGGAGAAGGTGAAGTCTGGAGGGTGAATCAGAAGAAGTAGAAGAAGGAGAAGGAGAAGGTGAAGTAAGGAGGGTGAAGCAGAAGAAGCAGAAGAAGGAGAAGGAGAAGGTGAAGTCTGGAGGGTGAAGCAGAAGAAGGAGAAGGAGAAGGTGAAGTCTGGAGGGTGAAGCAGAAGAAGCAGAAGAAGGAGAAGGAGAAGGTGGAGTCAGGAGGGTGAATCAGAAGAAGTAGAAGAAGGAAAAGGAGAAGGTGAAGTCCGGAGGGTGAATCAGAAGATGTAGAAGAAGGAGAAGGAGAAGGTGAAGTCTGGAGGGTGAATCAGAAGAAGTGGAAGAAGGAGAAGGAGAAGGTGAAGTCTGGAGGGTGAAGCAGAAGAAGCAGAAGAAGGAGAAGGAGAAGGTGAAGTCTGGAGGGTGAATCAGAAGAAGTAGAAGAAGGAGAAGGAGAAGGTGAAGTCTGGAGGGTGAAGCAGAAGAAGCAGAAGAAGGAGAAGGAGAAGGTGAAGACTGGAAGGTGAATCAGAAGAAGTAGAAGAAGGAGAAGGAGAAGGTGAAGTCTGGAGGGTGATTCAGAAGAAGCAGAAGAAGGAGAAGGAGAAGATGAAGTCTGGAGGGTGAATCAGAAGAAGCAGAAGAAGGAGAAGGAGAAGGTGAAGTCTGGAGGGTGAATCAGAAGAAGCAGAATAAGGAGAAGGAGAAGGTGAAGTCTGGAGGGTGAATCAGAAGAAGCAGAAGAAGGAGAAGGAGAAGGTGAAGTCTGGAGGGTGAATCAGAAGAAGTAGAAGAAGGAGAAGGAGAAGGTGAAGTCTGGAGGGTGAAGCCGAAGAAGTAGAAGAAGGAGAAGGAGAAGGTGAAGTCAGAAGGGTGAATCAGAAGAAGTAGAAGAAGGAGAAGGAGAAGGTGAAGTCAGGAGGGTGAATCAGAAGAAGCAGAAGAAGGAGAAGGAGAAGGTGAAGTCTGGAGGGTGAATCAGAAGAATCAGACGAAGGAGAAGGAGAAGGTGAAGTCTGGAGGGTGAATCAGAAGAAGCAGAAGAAAGAGAAGGAGAAGGTGAAGTCTGGAGGGTGAAGCAGAAGAAGCAGAAGAAGGAGAAGGAGATGGTGAAGTCTGGAGGGTGAATCAGAAGAAGCAGAAGAAGGAGAAGTAGAAGATGAAGTCTGGAGCGTGAATCAGAAGAAGCAGAAGAAGGAGAAGGAGAAGATGAAGTCCGGAGGGTGAATCAGAAGAAGTAGAAGAAGGAGAAGGAGAAGGTGAGGTCTGGTGGGTGAATCAGAAGAAGCAGAAGAAGGAGAA
The DNA here is from genome assembly GCF_052327205.1 of Somniosus microcephalus. Lineage (NCBI taxonomy): Eukaryota > Metazoa > Chordata > Chondrichthyes > Squaliformes > Somniosidae > Somniosus > Somniosus microcephalus. The sequence continues at coordinate 247,626 of NW_028225422.1, read as the reverse complement.
GGAGAAGGTGAAGTCTGGAGGGTGAATCAGAAGAAGCAGAAGAAGGAGAAGGAGAAGGTGAAGTCTGGAGGGTGAATCAGAAGAAGCAGAAGAAGGAGAAGGAGAAGGTGAAGTCAGGAGGGTGAATCAGAAGAAGCAGAAGAAGGAGAAGGAGAAGGTGAAGTTAGGAGGGTGAATCAGAAGAAGCAGAAGAAGGAGAAGGAGAAGGTGAAGTCAGGGGGGTGAAGCAGAAGAAGTAGAAGAAGGAGAAGGAGAAGGTGAAGTCAGGAGGGTGAAGCAGAAGAAGCAGAAGAAGGAGAAGGAGAAGGTGAAGTCAGGAGGGTGAAGCAGAAGAAGCAGAAGAAGGAGATGGAGACGGTGAAGCCTGGAGGGTGCAGCAGAAGAAGCAGAAGGAGGAGAAGGAGAAGGTGAAGTCCTAAGGGTGAAGCAGAAGAAGCAGAAGAAGGAGAAGGAGAAGGTGAAATCTGGAGGGTGAAGCAGAAGAAGCAGAAGCAGGAGAAGGAGAAGGTGAAGTCTGGAGGGCGAAGCAGAAGAAGCAGAAGAAGGAGAAGGAGAAGGTGAAGTCTGGAGGGTGAAGCAGAAGAAGCAGAAGAAGGAGAAGGAGAAGGTGAAGTCTGGAGGGTGAATCACAAGAAGTAGAAGAAGGAGAAGGAGAAGGTGAAGTAAGGAGGGTGAAGCAGAAGAAGCAGAAGAAGGAGAAGGAGAAGGTGAAGTGTGGAGGGTGAAGCAGAAGAAGCAGAAGAAGGAGAAGGAGAAGGTGAAGTCTGGAGGGTGAAGCAGAAGAAGCAGAAGAAGGAGAAGGAGAAGGTGAAGTCAGGAGGGTGAATCAGAAGAAGTAGAAGAAGGAAAAGGAGAAGGTGAAGTCTGGAGGGTGATTCAGAAGAAGTGGAAGAAGGAGAAGGAGAAGGTGAAGTCTGGAGGGTGAATCAGAAGAAGCAGAAGAAGGAGAAGGAGAAGGTGAAGTCTGGAGGGAGAAGCAGAAGAAGTAGAAGAAGGAGAAGGAGAAGGTGAAGTCTGGATTGTGAATCAGAAGAAGTAGAAGAAGGAGAAGGAGGAGGTGATGTCTGGAGGGTGAATCAGAAGAAGTAGAAGAAGGAGAAGGAGAAGGTCAAGTCTGGAGGGTGAATCAAAAGGAGCAGAAGAAGGAGAAGGAGAAGGTGAAGTCTGGAGGGTGAATCAGAAGAAGTAGAAGAAGGAGAAGGAGAAGGTGTAGTCTGGAGGATGAATCAGAAGAAGTAGAAGAAGGAGAAGGAGAAGGTGAAGTTTGGAGGGTGAATCAGAAGAAGCAGAATAAGGAGAAGGAGAAGGTGAAGTCTGGAGGGTGAATCAGAAGAAGCAGAAGAAGGAGAAGGAGAAGGTGAAGTTTGGAGGGTGAATCAGAAGAAGTAGAAGAAGGAGAAGGAGAAGGTGAAGTCTGGAGCGTGAAGCAGAAGAAGTAGAAGAAGGAGAAGGAGAAGGTGAAGTCTGGAGGGCGAAGCAGAAGAAGCAGAAGAAGGAGAAGGAGAAGGTGAAGTCTGGAGGGTGAAGCAGAAGAAGCAGAAGAAGGAGAAGGAGAAGGTGAAGTCTGGAGGGTGAATCAGAAGAAGTAGAAGAAGGAGAAGTAGAAGGTGAAGTAAGGAGGGTGAAGCAGAAGAAGCAGAAGAAGGAGAAGGAGAAGGTGAAGTCTGGAGGGTGAAGCAGAAGAAGCAGAAGAAGGAGAAGGAGGAGGTGAAGTCTGGAGGGTGAATCAGAAGAAGCAGAAGAAGGAGAAGGAGAAGGTGAAGTCTGGAGGGTGAATCAGAAGAAGTTGAAGGAGGAGAAGGAGAAGGTGAAGTCTGGAGGGTGAATCAGAAGAAGCAGAATAAGGAGAAGGAGAAGGTGAAGTCTGGAGGGTGAATCAGAAGAAGCAGAAGAAGGAGAAGGAGAAGGTGAAGTCTGGAGGGTGAATCAGAAGAAGTAGAAGAAGGAGAAGGAGAAGGTGAAGTCTGGAGGGTGAAGCGGAAGAAGTAGAAGAAGTAGAAGGAGAAGGCGAAGTCTGGAGGGTGAATCAGAAGAAGCAGAAGAAGGAGAAGGAGAAGGTGAAGTCTGGAGGGTGAATCAGAAGAAGTAGAAGAAGGAGAAGGAGAAGGCGAAGTCTGGAGGGTGAATCAGAAGAAGTTGAAGAAGGAGAAGGAGAAGGTGAAGACTGGAGGTTGAATCAGAAGAAGTAGAAGAAGGAGAAGGAGAAGGTGAAGTCTGGAGGGTGAATCAGAAGAAGTAGAAGAAGGAGAAGGAGAAGGCGAAGTCTGGAGGGTGAATCAGAAGAAGCAGAAGAAGGAGAAGGAGAAGGTGAAGTCTGGAGGGTGAATCCGAAGAAGCAGAAGAAGGAGAAGGAGAAGATGAAGTCTGGAGGGTGAATCAGAAGAATTAGAAGAAGGAGAAGGAGAAGTTGAGGTCTGGAGGGTGAATCAGAAGAAGCAGAAGAAGGAGAAGGAGAAGGTGAAGTCTGAAGGGTGAACCAGAAGAAGCAGAAGAAGGAGAAGGAGAAGGTGAAGTCTGGAGGGTGTATCAGAAGAAGCAGAAGAAGGAGAAGGAGAAGGTGAAGTCTGGAGGGTGAATCAGAAGAAGCAGAAGAAGGAGAAGTAGAAGGTGAAGTCTGGAGGGTGAATCAGAAGAAGTAGAACAAGGAGAAGGAGAAGTTGAAGTCTGGAGGGTGCATCAGAAGAAGCAGAAGAAGGAGAAGGAGAAGGTGAAGTCTGGAGGGTGAATCAGAAGAATCAGAAGAAGGAGAAGGAGGAGGTGAAGTCTGGAGGGTGAATCAGAAGAAGCAGAAGAAGGAGAAGGAGGAGGTGAAGTCTGGAGGGTGAATCAGAAGAAGTAGAAGAAGGAGAAGTAGAAGGTGAAGTAAGGAGGGTGAAGCAGAAGAAGCAGAAGAAGGAGAAGGAGAAGGTGAAGTCTGGAGGGTGAAGCAGAAGAAGCAGAAGAAGGAGAAGGAGGAGGTGAAGTCTGGAGGGTGAATCAGAAGAAGCAGAAGAAGGAGAAGGAGAAGGTGAAGTCTGGAGGGTGAATCAGAAGTAGTTGAAGAAGGAGAAGGAGAAGGTGAAGTCTGGAGGGTGAATCAGAAGAAGCAGAATAAGGAGAAGGAGAAGGTGAAGTCTGGAGGGTGAATCAGAAGAAGCAGAAGAAGGAGAAGGAGAAGGTGAAGTCTGGAGGGTGAATCAGAAGAAGCAGAAGAAGGAGAAGGAGAAGGTGAAGTCTGGAGGGTGAAGCGGAAGAAGTAGAAGAAGGAGAAGGAGAAGGCGAAGTCTGGAGGGTGAATCAGAAGAAGCAGAAGAAGGAGAAGGAGAAGGTGAAGTCTGGAGGGTGAATCAGAAGAAGTAGAAGAAGGAGAAGGAGAAGGCAAAGTCTGGAGGGTGAATCAGAAGAAGTTGAAGAAGGAGAAGGAGAAGGTGAAGACTGGAGGTTGAATCAGAAGAAGTAGAAGAAGGAGAAGGAGAAGGTGAAGTCTGGAGGGTGAATCAGAAGAAGTAGAAGAAGGAGAAGGAGAAGGCGAAGTCTGGAGGGTGAATCAGAAGAAGCAGAAGAAGGAGAAGGAGAAGGTGAAGTCTGGAGGGTGAATCAGAAGAAGCAGAAGAAGGAGAAGGAGAAGATGAAGTCTGGAGGGTGAATCAGAAGAATTAGAAGAAGGAGAAGGAGAAGTTGAGGTCTGGAGGGTGAATCAGAAGAAGCAGAAGAAGGAGAAGGAGAAGGTGAAGTCTGAAGGGTGAACCAGAAGAAGCAGAAGAAGGAGAAGGAGAAGGTGAAGTCTGGAGGGTTTATCAGAAGAAGCAGAAGAAGGAGAAGGAGAAGGTGAAGTCTGGAGGGTGAATCAGAAGAAGCAGAAGAAGGAGAAGGAGAAGGTGAAGTCTGGAGGGTGAATCAGAAGAAGTAGAAGAAGGAGAAGGAGAAGGTGAAGTCTGGAGGGTGAATCAGAAGAAGTAGAACAAGGAGAAGGAGAAGTTGAAGTCTGGAGGGTGCATCAGAAGAAGCAGAAGAAGGAGAAGGAGAAGGTGAAGTCTGGAGGGTGAATCAGAAGAAGCAGAAGAAGGAGAAGGAGAAGATGAAGTCTGGAGGGTGAATCAGAATAAGTAGAAGAAGGAGAAGGAGAAGGTGAAGTCTGGAGGGTGAATCAGAAGAAGCAGAAGAAGGGGAAGGAGAAGGTGAAGTCTGAAGAGTGAATCAGAAGAAGCAGAAGAAGGAGAAGGAGAAGGTGAAGTCTGGAGGGTGAATCAGAAGAAGCAGAATAAGGAGAAGGAGAAGGTGAAGTCTGGAGGGTGAATCAGAAGAAGCAGAAGAAGGAGAAGGAGAAGGTGAAGTCAGGAGGGTGAATCAGAAGAAGCAGAAGAAGGAGAAGGAGAAGGTGAAGTCTGGAGTGTGAATCAGAAGAATCAGAAGAAGGAGAAGGAGAAGGTGAAGTCTGGAGGGTGAATCAGAAGAAGCAGAAGAAAGAGAAGGAGAAGGTGAAGTCTAGAGGGTGAAGCAGAAGAAGCAGAAGAAGGAGAAGTAGAAGGTGAAGACTGGAGGGTGAATCAGAAGAAGTAGAAGAAGGAGAAGGAGAAGGTGAAGTCTGGAGGGTGAATCAGAAGAGGTAGAAGAAGGAGAAGGAGAAGGTGAAGTCTGGAGGGTGAATCAGAAGAAGTAGAAGAAGGAGAAGGAGATGGTGAAGTCTGGAGGGTGAATCAGAAGAAGTAGAAGAAGGAGAAGGAGAAGGTGAAGTCAGGAGGGTGAATCAGAAGAAGCAGAAGAAGGAGAAGGAGAAGGTGAAGTTAGGAGGGTGAATCAGAAGAAGCAGAAGAAGGAGAAGGAGAAGGTGAAGTCAGGGGGGTGAAGCAGAAAAAGTAGAAGAAGGAGAAGGAGAAGGCGAAGTCAGGAAGGTGAAGCAGAAGAAGCAGAAGAAGGAGAAGGAGAAGGTGAAGTCTGGCGGGCGCAGCAGAAGAAGCAGAAGAAGGAGAAGGTGAAGGTGAAGTCTGGAGGGTGAAGCAGAAGAAGCAGAAGAAGGAGAAGGAGAAGGTGAAGTCTGGAGGGTGAATCAGAAGAAGTAGAAGAAGGAGAAGGAGAAGGTGAAGTCAGGAGGGTGAAGCAGAAGAAGCAGAAGAAGGAGAAGGAGAAGGTGAAGTCTGGAGGGTGAAGCAGAAGAAGCAGAAGAAGGAGAAGGAGAAGGTGAAGTCTGGAGGGCGAAGCAGAAGAAGTAGAAGAAGGAGAAGGAGAAGGTGAAGTCTGGATGGTGAAGCAGAAGAAGCAGAAGAAGGAGAAGGAGAAGGTGAAGTCTGGAGGGTGAATCAGAAGAAGTAGAAGAAGGAGAAGGAGAAGGTGAAGTCAGGAGTGTGAAGCAGAAGAAGCAGAAGAAGGAGAAGGAGAAGGTGAAGTCTGGAGGGTGAAACAGAAGAAGCAGAAGAAGGAGAAGGAGAAGGTGAAGTCTGGAGGGTGAAGCAGAAGAAGCAGAAGAAGGAGAAGGAGAAGGTGAAGTCAGGAGGGTGAATCAGAAGAAGTAGAAGAAGGAGAAGGAAAGGTGAAGTCTGGAGGGTGAATCAGAAGAAGTAGAAGAAGGAGAAGGAGAAGGTGAAGTCTGGAGGTTGAATCAGAAGAAGTAGAAGAAGAAGAAGGAGAAGGGGAAGTCTGGAGGGTGAATCAGAAGAAGCAGAAGAAGGAGAAGGAGAAGGTGAAGTCAGGAGGGTGAATCAGAAGAAGCAGAAGAAGGAGAAGGAGAAGGTGAAGTTAGGAGGGTGAATCAGAAGAAGCAGAAGAAGGAGAAGGAGAAGGTGAAGTCAGGGGGGTGAAGCAGAAGAAGTAGAAGAAGGAGAAGGAGAAGGTGAAGTCAGGAGGGTGAAGGAGAAGAAGCAGAAGAAGGAGAAGGAGAAGGTGAAGTCAGGAGGGTGAAGCAGAAGAAGCAGAAGAAGGAGATGGAGACGGTGAAGCCTGGAGGGCGCAGCAGAAGAAGCAGAAGGAGGAGAAGGAGAAGGTGAAGTCCTAAGGGTGAAGCAGAAGAAGCAGAAGAAGGAGAAGGAGAAGGTGAAGTCTGGAGGGTGAATCAGAAGAAGTAGAAGAAGGAGAAGGAGAAGGTGAAGTCAGGAGGGTGAAGCAGAAGAGGCAGAAGAAGGAGAAGGAGAAGGTGAAATCTGGAGGGTGAAGCAGAAGAAGCAGAAGAAGGAGAAGGAGAAGGTGAAGTCTGGAGGGCGAAGCAGAAGAAGCAGAAGAAGGAGAAGGAGAAGGTGAAGTCTGGAGGGTGAAGCAGAAGAAGGAGAAGAAGGAGAAGGAGAAGGTGAAGTCTGGAGGGTGAATCACAAGAGGTAGAAGAAGGAGAAGGAGAAGCTGAAGTAAGGAGGGTGAAGCAGAAGAAGCAGAAGAAGGAGAAGGAGAAGGTGAAGTCTGGAGGGTGAAGCAGAAGAAGCAGAAGAAGGAGAAGGAGAAGGTGAAGTCTGGAGGGTGAAGCAGAAGAAGCAGAAGAAGGAGAAGGAGAAGGTGAAGTCAGGAGGGTGAATCAGAAGAAGTAGAAGAAGGAAAAGGAGAAGGTGAAGTCTGGAGGGTGAATCAGAAGAAGTAGAAGAAGGAGAAGGAGAAGGTGAAGTCTGGAGGGTGAATCAGAAGAAGTGGAAGAAGGAGAAGGAGAAGGTGAAGTCTGGAGGGTGAATCAGAAGAAGCAGAAGAAGGAGAAGGAGAAGGTGAAGTCTGGAGGGAGAAGCAGAAGAAGTAGAAGAAGGAGAAGGAGAAGGTGAAGTCTGGATTGTGAATCAGAAGAAGTAGAAGAAGGAGAAGGAGGAGGTGATGTCTGGAGGGTGAATCAGAAGAAGTAGAAGAAGGAGAAGGAGAAGGTCAAGTCTGGAGGGTGAATCAGAAGAAGTAGAAGAAGGAGAAGGAGAAGGTGAAGTCTGGAGGGTGAAGCAGAAGAAGTAGAAGAAGGAGAAGGAGAAGGTGAAGTCTGGAGGGTGAATCAGAAGAAGCAGAATAAGGAGAAGGAGAAGGTGAAGTCTGGAGGGTGAATCAGAAGAAGCAGAAGAAGGAGAAGGAGAAGGTGAAGTCTGGAGGGTGAATCAGAAGAAGTAGAAGAAGGAGAAGGAGAAGGTGAAGTCTGGAGGGTGAAGCAGAAGAAGTAGAAGAAGGAGAAGGAGAAGGTGAAGTCAGAAGGGTGAATCAGAAGAAGTAGAAGAAGGAGAAGGAGAAGGTGAAGTCAGGAGGGTGAATCAGAAGAAGCAGAAGAAGGAGAAGGAGAAGGTGAAGTCTGGAGGGTGAATCAGAAGAATCAGACGAAGGAGAAGGAGAAGGTGAAGTCTGGAGGGTGAATCAGAAGAAGCAGAAGAAAGAGAAGGAGAAGGTGAAGTCTGGAGGGTGAAGCAGAAGAAGCAGAAGAAGGAGAAGGAGATGGTGAAGTCTGGAGGGTGAATCAGAAGAAGCAGAAGAAGGAGAAGTAGAAGATGAAGTCTGGAGCGTGAATCAGAAGAAGCAGAAGAAGGAGAAGGAGAAGATGAAGTCCGGAGGGTGAATCAGAAGAAGTAGAAGAAGGAGAAGGAGAAGGTGAGGTCTGGTGGGTGAATCAGAAGAAGCAGAAGAAGGAGAAGGAGAAGGTGAAGTCTGGAGGGTGAATCAGAAGAAGCAGAAGAAGGAGAAGGAGAAGGTGAAGTCTGGAGGGTGAATCAGAAGAAGCAGAAGAAGGAGAAGGAGAAGGTGAAGTCAGGAGGGTGAATCAGAAGAAGCAGAAGAAGGAGAAGGAGAAGGTGAAGTTAGGAGGGTGAATCAGAAGAAGCAGAAGAAGGAGAAGGAGAAGGTGAAGTCAGGGGGGTGAAGCAGAAGAAGTAGAAGAAGGAGAAGGAGAAGGTGAAGTCAGGAGGGTGAAGCAGAAGAAGCAGAAGAAGGAGAAGGAGAAGGTGAAGTCAGGAGGGTGAAGCAGAAGAAGCAGAAGAAGGAGATGGAGACGGTGAAGCCTGGAGGGTGCAGCAGAAGAAGCAGAAGGAGGAGAAGGAGAAGGTGAAGTCCTAAGGGTGAAGCAGAAGAAGCAGAAGAAGGAGAAGGAGAAGGTGAAATCTGGAGGGTGAAGCAGAAGAAGCAGAAGCAGGAGAAGGAGAAGGTGAAGTCTGGAGGGCGAAGCAGAAGAAGCAGAAGAAGGAGAAGGAGAAGGTGAAGTCTGGAGGGTGAAGCAGAAGAAGCAGAAGAAGGAGAAGGAGAAGGTGAAGTCTGGAGGGTGAATCACAAGAAGTAGAAGAAGGAGAAGGAGAAGGTGAAGTAAGGAGGGTGAAGCAGAAGAAGCAGAAGAAGGAGAAGGAGAAGGTGAAGTGTGGAGGGTGAAGCAGAAGAAGCAGAAGAAGGAGAAGGAGAAGGTGAAGTCTGGAGGGTGAAGCAGAAGAAGCAGAAGAAGGAGAAGGAGAAGGTGAAGTCAGGAGGGTGCATCAGAAGAAGTAGAAGAAGGAAAAGGAGAAGGTGAAGTCTGGAGGGTGATTCAGAAGAAGTGGAAGAAGGAGAAGGAGAAGGTGAAGTCTGGAGGGTGAATCAGAAGAAGCAGAAGAAGGAGAAGGAGAAGGTGAAGTCTGGAGGGAGAAGCAGAAGAAGTAGAAGAAGGAGAAGGAGAAGGTGAAGTCTGGATTGTGAATCAGAAGAAGTAGAAGAAGGAGAAGGAGGAGGTGATGTCTGGAGGGTGAATCAGAAGAAGTAGAAGAAGGAGAAGGAGAAGGTCAAGTCTGGAGGGTGAATCAAAAGGAGCAGAAGAAGGAGAAGGAGAAGGTGAAGTCTGGAGGGTGAATCAGAAGAAGTAGAAGAAGGAGAAGGAGAAGGTGTAGTCTGGAGGATGAATCAGAAGAAGTAGAAGAAGGAGAAGGAGAAGGTGAAGTTTGGAGGGTGAATCAGAAGAAGCAGAATAAGGAGAAGGAGAAGGTGAAGTCTGGAGGGTGAATCAGAAGAAGCAGAAGAAGGAGAAGGAGAAGGTGAAGTTTGGAGGGTGAATCAGAAGAAGTAGAAGAAGGAGAAGGAGAAGGTGAAGTCTGGAGCGTGAAGCAGAAGAAGTAGAAGAAGGAGAAGGAGAAGGTGAAGTCTGGAGGGCGAAGCAGAAGAAGCAGAAGAAGGAGAAGGAGAAGGTGAAGTCTGGAGGGTGAAGCAGAAGAAGCAGAAGAAGGAGAAGGAGAAGGTGAAGTCTGGAGGGTGAATCAGAAGAAGTAGAAGAAGGAGAAGTAGAAGGTGAAGTAAGGAGGGTGAAGCAGAAGAAGCAGAAGAAGGAGAAGGAGAAGGTGAAGTCTGGAGGGTGAAGCAGAAGAAGCAGAAGAAGGAGAAGGAGGAGGTGAAGTCTGGAGGGTGAATCAGAAGAAGCAGAAGAAGGAGAAGGAGAAGGTGAAGTCTGGAGGGTGAATCAGAAGAAGTTGAAGGAGGAGAAGGAGAAGGTGAAGTCTGGAGGGTGAATCAGAAGAAGCAGAATAAGGAGAAGGAGAAGGTGAAGTCTGGAGGGTGAATCAGAAGAAGCAGAAAAAGGAGAAGGAGAAGGTGAAGTCTGGAGGGTGAATCAGAAGAAGTAGAAGAAGGAGAAGGAGAAGGTGAAGTCTGGAGGGTGAAGCGGAAGAAGTAGAAGAAGTAGAAGGAGAAGGCGAAGTCTGGAGGGTGAATCAGAAGAAGCAGAAGAAGGAGAAGGAGAAGGTGAAGTCTGGAGGGTGAATCAGAAGAAGTAGAAGAAGGAGAAGGAGAAGGCGAAGTCTGGAGGGTGAATCAGAAGAAGTTGAAGAAGGAGAAGGAGAAGGTGAAGACTGGAGGTTGAATCAGAAGAAGTAGAAGAAGGAGAAGGAGAAGGTGAAGTCTGGAGGGTGAATCAGAAGAAGTAGAAGAAGGAGAAGGAGAAGGCGAAGTCTGGAGGGTGAATCAGAAGAAGCAGAAGAAGGAGAAGGAGAAGGTGAAGTCTGGAGGGTGAATCCGAAGAAGCAGAAGAAGGAGAAGGAGAAGATGAAGTCTGGAGGGTGAATCAGAAGAATTAGAAGAAGGAGAAGGAGAAGTTGAGGTCTGGAGGGTGAATCAGAAGAAGCAGAAGAAGGAGAAGGAGAAGGTGAAGTCTGAAGGGTGAACCAGAAGAAGCAGAAGAAGGAGAAGGAGAAGGTGAAGTCTGGAGGGTGTATCAGAAGAAGCAGAAGAAGGAGAAGGAGAAGGTGAAGTCTGGAGGGTGAATCAGAAGAAGCAGAAGAAGGAGAAGTAGAAGGTGAAGTCTGGAGGGTGAATCAGAAGAAGTAGAACAAGGAGAAGGAGAAGTTGAAGTCTGGAGGGTGCATCAGAAGAAGCAGAAGAAGGAGAAGGAGAAGGTGAAGTCTGGAGGGTGAATCAGAAGAATCAGAAGAAGGAGAAGGAGGAGGTGAAGTCTGGAGGGTGAATCAGAAGAAGCAGAAGAAGGAGAAGGAGGAGGTGAAGTCTGGAGGGTGAATCAGAAGAAGTAGAAGAAGGAGAAGTAGAAGGTGAAGTAAGGAGGGTGAAGCAGAAGAAGCAGAAGAAGGAGAAGGAGAAGGTGAAGTCTGGAGGGTGAAGCAGAAGAAGCAGAAGAAGGAGAAGGAGGAGGTGAAGTCTGGAGGGTGAATCAGAAGAAGCAGAAGAAGGAGAAGGAGAAGGTGAAGTCTGGAGGGTGAATCAGAAGTAGTTGAAGAAGGAGAAGGAGAAGGTGAAGTCTGGAGGGTGAATCAGAAGAAGCAGAATAAGGAGAAGGAGAAGGTGAAGTCTGGAGGGTGAATCAGAAGAAGCAGAAGAAGGAGAAGGAGAAGGTGAAGTCTGGAGGGTGAATCAGAAGAAGCAGAAGAAGGAGAAGGAGAAGGTGAAGTCTGGAGGGTGAAGCGGAAGAAGTAGAAGAAGGAGAAGGAGAAGGCGAAGTCTGGAGGGTGAATCAGAAGAAGCAGAAGAAGGAGAAGGAGAAGGTGAAGTCTGGAGGGTGAATCAGAAGAAGTAGAAGAAGGAGAAGGAGAAGGCAAAGTCTGGAGGGTGAATCAGAAGAAGTTGAAGAAGGAGAAGGAGAAGGTGAAGACTGGAGGTTGAATCAGAAGAAGTAGAAGAAGGAGAAGGAGAAGGTGAAGTCTGGAGGGTGAATCAGAAGAAGTAGAAGAAGGAGAAGGAGAAGGCGAAGTCTGGAGGGTGAATCAGAAGAAGCAGAAGAAGGAGAAGGAGAAGGTGAAGTCTGGAGGGTGAATCAGAAGAAGCAGAAGAAGGAGAAGGAGAAGATGAAGTCTGGAGGGTGAATCAGAAGAATTAGAAGAAGGAGAAGGAGAAGTTGAGGTCTGGAGGGTGAATCAGAAGAAGCAGAAGAAGGAGAAGGAGAAGGTGAAGTCTGAAGGGTGAACCAGAAGAAGCAGAAGAAGGAGAAGGAGAAGGTGAAGTCTGGAGGGTTTATCAGAAGAAGCAGAAGAAGGAGAAGGAGAAGGTGAAGTCTGGAGGGTGAATCAGAAGAAGCAGAAGAAGGAGAAGGAGAAGGTGAAGTCTGGAGGGTGAATCAGAAGAAGTAGAAGAAGGAGAAGGAGAAGGTGAAGTCTGGAGGGTGAATCAGAAGAAGTAGAACAAGGAGAAGGAGAAGTTGAAGTCTGGAGGGTGCATCAGAAGAAGCAGAAGAAGGAGAAGGAGAAGGTGAAGTCTGGAGGGTGAATCAGAAGAAGCAGAAGAAGGAGAAGGAGAAGATGAAGTCTGGAGGGTGAATCAGAATAAGTAGAAGAAGGAGAAGGAGAAGGTGAAGTCTGGAGGGTGAATCAGAAGAAGCAGAAGAAGGGGAAGGAGAAGGTGAAGTCTGAAGAGTGAATCAGAAGAAGCAGAAGAAGGAGAAGGAGAAGGTGAAGTCTGGAGGGTGAATCAGAAGAAGCAGAATAAGGAGAAGGAGAAGGTGAAGTCTGGAGGGTGAATCAGAAGAAGCAGAAGAAGGAGAAGGAGAAGGTGAAGTCAGGAGGGTGAATCAGAAGAAGCAGAAGAAGGAGAAGGAGAAGGTGAAGTCTGGAGTGTGAATCAGAAGAATCAGAAGAAGGAGAAGGAGAAGGTGAAGTCTGGAGGGTGAATCAGAAGAAGCAGAAGAAAGAGAAGGAGAAGGTGAAGTCTAGAGGGTGAAGCAGAAGAAGCAGAAGAAGGAGAAGTAGAAGGTGAAGACTGGAGGGTGAATCAGAAGAAGTAGAAGAAGGAGAAGGAGAAGGTGAAGTCTGGAGGGTGAATCAGAAGAGGTAGAAGAAGGAGAAGGAGAAGGTGAAGTCTGGAGGGTGAATCAGAAGAAGTAGAAGAAGGAGAAGGAGATGGTGAAGTCTGGAGGGTGAATCAGAAGAAGTAGAAGAAGGAGAAGGAGAAGGTGAAGTCAGGAGGGTGAATCAGAAGAAGCAGAAGAAGGAGAAGGAGAAGGTGAAGTTAGGAGGGTGAATCAGAAGAAGCAGAAGAAGGAGAAGGAGAAGGTGAAGTCAGGGGGGTGAAGCAGAAAAAGTAGAAGAAGGAGAAGGAGAAGGCGAAGTCAGGAAGGTGAAGCAGAAGAAGCAGAAGAAGGAGAAGGAGAAGGTGAAGTCTGGCGGGCGCAGCAGAAGAAGCAGAAGAAGGAGAAGGTGAAGGTGAAGTCTGGAGGGTGAAGCAGAAGAAGCAGAAGAAGGAGAAGGAGAAGGTGAAGTCTGGAGGGTGAATCAGAAGAAGTAGAAGAAGGAGAAGGAGAAGGTGAAGTCAGGAGGGTGAAGCAGAAGAAGCAGAAGAAGGAGAAGGAGAAGGTGAAGTCTGGAGGGTGAAGCAGAAGAAGCAGAAGAAGGAGAAGGAGAAGGTGAAGTCTGGAGGGCGAAGCAGAAGAAGTAGAAGAAGGAGAAGGAGAAGGTGAAGTCTGGATGGTGAAGCAGAAGAAGCAGAAGAAGGAGAAGGAGAAGGTGAAGTCTGGAGGGTGAATCAGAAGAAGTAGAAGAAGGAGAAGGAGAAGGTGAAGTCAGGAGTGTGAAGCAGAAGAAGCAGAAGAAGGAGAAGGAGAAGGTGAAGTCTGGAGGGTGAAACAGAAGAAGCAGAAGAAGGAGAAGGAGAAGGTGAAGTCTGGAGGGTGAAGCAGAAGAAGCAGAAGAAGGAGAAGGAGAAGGTGAAGTCAGGAGGGTGAATCAGAAGAAGTAGAAGAAGGAGAAGGAAAGGTGAAGTCTGGAGGGTGAATCAGAAGAAGTAGAAGAAGGAGAAGGAGAAGGTGAAGTCTGGAGGTTGAATCAGAAGAAGTAGAAGAAGAAGAAGGAGAAGGGGAAGTCTGGAGGGTGAATCAGAAGAAGCAGAAGAAGGAGAAGGAGAAGGTGAAGTCAGGAGGGTGAATCAGAAGAAGCAGAAGAAGGAGAAGGAGAAGGTGAAGTTAGGAGGGTGAATCAGAAGAAGCAGAAGAAGGAGAAGGAGAAGGTGAAGTCAGGGGGGTGAAGCAGAAGAAGTAGAAGAAGGAGAAGGAGAAGGTGAAGTCAGGAGGGTGAAGGAGAAGAAGCAGAAGAAGGAGAAGGAGAAGGTGAAGTCAGGAGGGTGAAGCAGAAGAAGCAGAAGAAGGAGATGGAGACGGTGAAGCCTGGAGGGCGCAGCAGAAGAAGCAGAAGGAGGAGAAGGAGAAGGTGAAGTCCTAAGGGTGAAGCAGAAGAAGCAGAAGAAGGAGAAGGAGAAGGTGAAGTCTGGAGGGTGAATCAGAAGAAGTAGAAGAAGGAGAAGGAGAAGGTGAAGTCAGGAGGGTGAAGCAGAAGAGGCAGAAGAAGGAGAAGGAGAAGGTGAAATCTGGAGGGTGAAGCAGAAGAAGCAGAAGAAGGAGAAGGAGAAGGTGAAGTCTGGAGGGCGAAGCAGAAGAAGCAGAAGAAGGAGAAGGAGAAGGTGAAGTCTGGAGGGTGAAGCAGAAGAAGGAGAAGAAGGAGAAGGAGAAGGTGAAGTCTGGAGGGTGAATCACAAGAGGTAGAAGAAGGAGAAGCAGAAGCTGAAGTAAGGAGGGTGAAGCAGAAGAAGCAGAAGAAGGAGAAGGAGAAGGTGAAGTCTGGAGGGTGAAGCAGAAGAAGCAGAAGAAGGAGAAGGAGAAGGTGAAGTCTGGAGGGTGAAGCAGAAGAAGCAGAAGAAGGAGAAGGAGAAGGTGAAGTCAGGAGGGTGAATCAGAAGAAGTAGAAGAAGGAAAAGGAGAAGGTGAAGTCTGGAGGGTGAATCAGAAGAAGTAGAAGAAGGAGAAGGAGAAGGTGAAGTCTGGAGGGTGAATCAGAAGAAGTGGAAGAAGGAGAAGGAGAAGGTGAAGTCTGGAGGGTGAATCAGAAGAAGCAGAAGAAGGAGAAGGAGAAGGTGAAGTCTGGAGGGAGAAGCAGAAGAAGTAGAAGAAGGAGAAGGAGAAGGTGAAGTCTGGATTGTGAATCAGAAGAAGTAGAAGAAGGAGAAGGAGGAGGTGAAGTCTGGAGGGTGAATCAGAAGAAGTAGAAGAAGGAGAAGGAGAAGGTCAAGTCTGGAGGGTGAATCAAAAGGAGCAGAAGAAGGAGAAGGAGAAGGTGAAGTCTGGAGGGTGAATCAGAAGAAGTAGAAGAAGGAGAAGGAGAAGGTGTAGTCTGGAGGATGAATCAGAAGAAGTAGAAGAAGGAGAAGGAGAAGGTGAAGTCTGGAGGGTGAATCAGAAGAAGCAGAATAAGGAGAAGGAGAAGGTGAAGTCTGGAGGGTGAATCAGAAGAAGCAGAAGAAGGAGAAGTAGAAGGTGAAGTCTGGAGGGTGAATCAGAAGAAGTAGAAGAAGGAGAAGGAGAAGGTGGAGTCTGGAGCGTGAAGCAGAAGAAGTAGAAGAAGGAGAAGGAGAAGGTGAAGTCTGGAGGGCGAAGCAGAAGAAGCAGAAGAAGGAGAAGGAGAAGGTGAAGTCTGGAGGGTGAAGCAGAAGAAGCAGAAGAAGGAGAAGAAGAAGGTGAAGTCTGGAGGGTGAATCAGAAGAAGTAGAAGAAGGAGAAGGAGAAGGTGAAGTAAGGAGGGTGAAGCAGAAGAAGCAGAAGAAGGAGAAGGAGAAGGTGAAGTCTGGAGGGAGAAGCAGAAGAAGCAGAAGAAGGAGAAGGAGGAGGTGAAGTCTGGAGGGTGAATCAGAAGAAGCAGAAGAAGGAGAAGGAGAAGGTGAAGTCTGGAGGGTGAATCAGAAGAAGTTGAAGAAGGAGAAGGAGAAGGTGAAGTCTGGAGGGTGAATCAGAAGAAGCAGAATAAGGAGAAGGAGAAGGTGAAGTCTGGAGGGTGAATCAGAAGAAGCAGAAGAAGGAGAAGGTGAAGTCTGGAGGGTGAATCAGAAGAAGTAGAAGAATGAGAAGGAGAAGGTGAAGTCTGGAGGGTGAAGCGGAAGAAGTAGAAGAAGGAGAAGGAGAAGGCAAAGTCTGGAGGGTGAATCAGAAGAAGCAGAAGAAGGAGAAGGAGAAGGTGAAGTCTGGAGGGTGAATCAGAAGAAGTAGAAGAAGGAGAAGGAGAAGGCGAAGTCTGGAGGGTGAATCAGAAGAAGTTGAAGAAGGTGAAGGAGAAGGTGAAGACTGGAGGTTGAATCAGAAGAAGTAGAAGAAGGAGAAGGAGAAGGTGAAGTCTGGAGGGTGAATCAGAAGAAGTAGAAGAAGGAGAAGGAGAAGGCGAAGTCTGGAGGGTGAATCAGAAGAAGCAGAAGAAGGAGAAGGAGAAGGTGAAGTCTGGAGGGTGAATCAGAAGAAGCAGAAGAAGGAGAAGGAGAAGATGAAGTCTGGAGGGTGAATCAGAAGAATTAGAAGAAGGAGAAGGAGAAGTTGAGGTCTGGAGGGTGAATCAGAAGAAGCAGAAGAAGGAGAAGGAGAAGGTGAAGTCTGAAGGGTGAACCAGAAGAAGCAGAAGAAGGAGAAGGAGAAGGTGAAGTCTGGAGGGTGTATCAGAAGAAGCAGAAGAAGGAGAAGGAGAAGGTGAAGTCTGGAGGGTGAATCAGAAGATGCAGAAGAAGGAGAAGGAGAAGGTGATGTCTGGAGGGTGAATCAGAAGAAGTAGAAGAAGGAGAAGGAGAAGCTGAAGTCTGGAGGGTGAATCAGAAGAAGTAGAACAAGGAGAAGGAGAAGTTGAAGTCTAGAGGGTGAATCAGAAGAAGCAGAAGAAGGAGAAGGAGAAGGTGAAGTCTGGAGGGTAAATCAGAAGAAGCAGAAGAAGGAGAAGGAGAAGATGAAGTCTGGAGGGTGAATCAGAATAAGTAGAAGAAGGAGAAGGAGAAGGTGAAGTCTGGAGGGTGAATCAGAAGAAGCAGAAGAAGGGGAAGGAGAAGGTGAAGTCTGAAGAGTGAATCAGAAGAAGCAGAAGAAGGAGAAGGAGAAGGTGAAGTCTGGAGGGTAAATCAGAAGAAGCAGAATAAGGAGAAGGAGAAGGTGAAGTCTGGAGGGTGAATCAGAAGAAGCAGAAGAAGGAGAAGGAGAAGGTGAAGTCTGGAGGGTGAATCAGAAGAAGTAGAAGAAGGAGAAGGAGAAGGTGAAGTCTGGAGGGTGAAGCAGAAGAAGTAGAAGAAGGAGAAGGAGAAGGTGAAGTCATGAGGGTGAATCAGAAGAAGTAGAAGAAGGAGAAGGAGAAGGTGAAGTCAGGAGGGTGAATCAGAAGAAGCAGAAGAAGGAGAAGGAGAAGGTGAAGTCTGGAGTGTGAATCAGAAGAATCAGAAGAAGGAGAAGGAGAAGGTGAAGTCTGGAGGGTGAATCAGAAGAAGCAGAAGAAAGAGAAGGAGAAGGTGAAGTCTAGAGGGTGAAGCAGAAGAAGCAGAAGAAGGAGAAGGAGAAGGTGAAGTCTGGAGGGAGAAGCAGAAGAAGTAGAAGAAGGAGAAGGAGAAGGTGAAGTCTGGATTGTGAATCAGAAGAAGTAGAAGAAGGAGAAGGAGGAGGTGAAGTCTGGAGGGTGAATCAGAAGAAGTAGAAGAAGGAGAAGGAGAAGGTCAAGTCTGGAGGGTGAATCAAAAGGAGCAGAAGAAGGAGAAGGAGAAGGTGAAGTCTGGAGGGTGAATCAGAAGAAGTAGAAGAAGTAGAAGGAGAAGGTGAAGTCTGGAGGGTGAAGCAGAAGAAGTAGAAGAAGGAGAAGGAGAAGGTGAAGTCATGAGGGTGAATCAGAAGAAGTAGAAGAAGGAGAAGGAGAAGGTGAAGTCAGGAGGGTGAATCAGAAGAAGCAGAAGAAGGAGAAGGAGAAGGTGAAGTCTGGAGTGTGAATCAGAAGAATCAGAAGAAGGAGAAGGAGAAGGTGAAGTCTGCAGGGTGAATCAGAAGAAGCAGAAGAAAGAGAAGGAGAAGGTGAAGTCTAGAGGGTGAAGCAGAAGAAGCAGAAGAAGGAGAAGGAGAAGGTGAAGTCAGGAGGGTGAATCAGAAGAAGTAGAAGAAGGAAAAGGAGAAGGTGAAGTCTGGAGGGTGAATCAGAAGAAGTAGAAGAAGGAGAAGGAGAAGGTGAAGTCTGGAGGGTGAATCAGAAGAAGTGGAAGAAGGAGAAGGAGAAGGTGAAGTCTGGAGGGTGAATCAGAAGAAGCAGAAGAAGGAGAAGGAGAAGGTGAAGTCTGGAGGGAGAAGCAGAAGAAGTAGAAGAAGGAGAAGGAGAAGGTGAAGTCTGGATTGTGAATCAGAAGAAGTAGAAGAAGGAGAAGGAGGAGGTGAAGTCTGGAGGGTGAATCAGAAGAAGTAGAAGAAGGAGAAGGAGAAGGTCAAGTCTGGAGGGAGAATCAAAAGGAGCAGAAGAAGGAGAAGGAGAAGGTGAAGTCTGGAGGGTGAATCAGAAGGAGTAGAAGAAGGAGAAGGAGAAGGTGTAGTCTGGAGGATGAATCAGAAGAAGTAGAAGAAGGAGAAGGAGAAGGTGAAGTCTGGAGGGTGAATCAGAAGAAGCAGAATAAGGAGAAGGAGAAGGTGAAGTCTGGAGGGTGAATCAGAAGAAGCAGAAGAAGGAGAAGGAGAAGGTGAAGTCTGGAGGGTGAATCAGAAGAAGTAGAAGAAGGAGAAGGAGAAGGTGAAGTCTGGAGCGTGAAGCAGAAGAAGTAGAAGAAGGAGAAGGAGAAGGTGAAGTCTGGAGGGCGAAGCAGAAGAAGCAGAAGAAGGAGAAGGAGAAGGTGAAGTCTGGAGGGTGAAGCAGAAGAAGCAGAAGAAGGAGAAGAAGAAGGTGAAGTCTGGAGGGTGAATCAGAAGAAGTAGAAGAAGGAGAAGGAGAAGGTGAAGTAAGGAGGGTGAAGCAGAAGAAGCAGAAGAAGGAGAAGGAGAAGGTGAAGTCTGGAGGGAGAAGCAGAAGAAGCAGAAGAAGGAGAAGGAGGAGGTGAAGTCTGGAGGGTGAATCAGAAGAAGCAGAAGAAGGAGAAGGAGAAGGTGAAGTCTGGAGGGTGAATCAGAAGAAGTTGAAGAAGGAGAAGGAGAAGGTGAAGTCTGGAGGGTGAATCAGAAGAAGCAGAATAAGGAGAAGGAGAAGGTGAAGTCTGGAGGGTGAATCAGAAGAAGCAGAAGAAGGAGAAGGAGAAGGTGAAGTCTGGAGGGTGAATCAGAAGAAGTAGAAGAAGGAGAAGGAGAAGGTGAAGTCTGGAGGGTGAAGCGGAAGAAGTAGAAGAAGGAGAAGGAGAAGGCGAAGTCTGGAGGGTGAATCAGAAGAAGCAGAAGAAGGAGAAGGAGAAGGTGAAGTCTGGAGGGTGAATCAGAAGAAGTAGAAGAAGGAGAAGGAGAAGGCGAAGTCTGGAGGGTGAATCAGAAGAAGTTGAAGAAGGAGAAGGAGAAGGTGAAGACTGGAGGTTGAATCAGAAGAAGTAGAAGAAGGAGAAGGAGAAGGTGAAGTCTGGAGGGTGAATCAGAAGAAGTAGAAGAAGGAGAAGGAGAAGGCGAAGTCTGGAGGGTGAATCAGAAGAAGCAGAAGAAGGAGAAGGAGAAGGTGAAGTCTGGAGGGTGAATCAGAAGAAGCAGAAGAAGGAGAAGGAGAAGATGAAGTCTGGAGGGTGAATCAGAAGAATTAGAAGAAGGAGAAGGAGAAGTTGAGGTATGGAGGGTGAATCAGAAGAAGCAGAAGAAGGAGAAGGAGAAGGTGAAGTCTGAAGGGTGAACCAGAAGAAGCAGAAGAAGGAGAAGGAGAAGGTGAAGTCTGGAGGGTGTATCAGAAGAAGCAGAAGAAGGAGAAGGAGAAGGTGAAGTCTGGAGGGTGAATCAGAAGAAGCAGAAGAAGGAGAAGGAGAAGGTGAAGTCTGGAGGGTGAATCAGAAGAAGTAGAAGAAGGAGAAGGAGAAGGTGAAGTCTGGAGGGTGAATCAGAAGAAGTAGAACAAGGAGAAGGAGAAGTTGAAGTCTGGAGGGTGAATCAGAAGAAGCAGAAGAAGGAGAAGGAGAAGGTGAAGTCTGGAGGGTGAATCAGAAGAAGCAGAAGAAGGAGAAGGAGAAGATGAAGTCTGGAGGGTGAATCAGAATAAGTAGAAGAAGGAGAAGGAGAAGGTGAAGTCTGGAGGGTGAATCAGAAGAAGCAGAAGAAGGGGAAGGAGAAGGTGAAGTCTGAAGAGTGAATCAGAAGAAGCAGAAGAAGGAGAAGGAGGAGGTGAAGTCTGGAGAGTGAATCAGAAGAAGCAGAATAAGGAGAAGGAGAAGGTGAAGTCTGGAGGGTGAATCAGAAGAAGCAGAAGAAGGAGAAGGAGAAGGTGAAGTCTGGAGGGTGAAGCAGAAGAAGTAGAAGAAGGAGAAGGAGAAGGTGAAGTCTGGAGGGTGAAGCAGAAGAAGTAGAAGAAGGAGAAGGAGAAGGTGAAGTCATGAGGGTGAATCAGAAGAAGTAGAAGAAGGAGAAGGAGAAGGTGAAGTCAGGAGGGTGAATCAGAAGAAGCAGAAGAAGGAGAAGGAGAAGGTGAAGTCTGGAGTGTGAATCAGAAGAATCAGAAGAAGGAGAAGGAGAAGGTGAAGTCTGGAGGGTGAATCAGAAGAAGCAGAAGAAAGAGAAGGAGAAGGTGAAGTCTAGAGGGTGAAGCAGAAGAAGCAGAAGAAGGAGAAGTAGAAGGTGAAGACTGGAGGGTGAATCAGAAGAAGTAGAAGAAGGAGAAGGAGAAGGTGAAGTCTGGAGGGTGAATCAGAAGAGGTAGAAGAAGGAGAAGGAGAAGGTGAAGTCTGGAGGGTGAATCAGAAGAAGTCGAAGAAGGAGAAGGAAATGGTGAAGTCTTGAGGGTGAATCAGAAGAAGTAGAAGAAGGAGAAGGAGAAGGTGAAGTCAGGAGGGTGAATCAGAAGAAGCAGAAGAAGGAGAAGGAGAAGTTGAAGTTAGGAGGGTGAATCAGAAGAAGCAGAAGAAGGAGAAGGAGAAGGTGAAGTCAGGGGGGTGAAGCAGAAAAAGTAGAAGAAGGAGAAGGAGAAGGCGAAGTCAGGAAGGTGAAGCAGAAGAAGCAGAAGAAGGAGAAGGAGAAGGTGAAGTCTGGTGGGCGCAGCAGAAGAAGCAGACGAAGGAAAAGGTGAAGGTGAAGTCTGGAGGGTGTAGCAGAAGAAGCAGAAGAAGGAGAAGGAGAAGGTGAAGTCTGGAGGGTGAATCAGAAGAAGTAGAAGAAGGAGAAGGAGAAGGTGAAGTCAGGAGGGTGAAGCAGAAGAAGCAGAAGAAGGAGAAGGAGAAGGTGAAGTCTGGAGGGTGAAGCAGAAGAAGCAGAAGAAGGAGAAGGAGAAGGTGAAGTCTGGAGGGCGAAGCAGAAGAAGTAGAAGAAGGAGAAGGAGAAGGTGAAGTCTGGATGGTGAAGCAGAAGAAGCAGAAGAAGGAGAAGGAGAAGGTGAAGTCTGGAGGGTGAATCAGAAGAAGTAGAAGAAGGAGAAGGAGAAGGTGAAGTCAGGAGGGTGAAGCAGAAGAAGCAGAAGAAGGAGAAGGAGAAGGTGAAGTCTGGAGGGTGAAACAGAAGAAGCAGAAGAAGGAGAAGGAGAAGGTGAAGTCTGGAGGGTGAAGCAGAAGAAGCAGAAGAAGGAGAAGGAGAAGGTGAAGTCAGGAGGGTGAATCAGAAGAAGTAGAAGAAGGAGAAGGAGAAGGTGAAGTCTGGAGGGTGAATCAGAAGAAGTAGAAGAAGGAGAAGGAGAAGGTGAAGTCCGGAGGTTGAATCAGAAGAAGTAGAAGAAGAAGAAGGAGAAGGGGAAGTCTGGAGGGTGAATCAGAAGAAGCAGAAGAAGGAGAAGGAGAAGGTGAAGTCTGGAGGGAGAAGCAGAAGAAGTAGAAGAAGAAGGAGAAGGTGAAATCTGGAGGGTGAATAAGAAGAAGTAGAAGAAGGAGAAGGAGAAGGTGAAGTCTGGAGGGTGAATCAGAAGAAGTAGAAGAAGGAGAAGGAGAAGGTGAAGTCTGGAGGGTGAATCAGAAGAAGCAGAAGAAGGAGAAGGAGAAGGTGGAGTCTGGAGGCTGAATCAGAAGAAGTAGAAGAAGGAGAAGGAGAAGGTGTAGTCTGGAGAGTGAATCAGAAGAAGTAGACGAAGGAGAAGGAGAAGGTGAAGTCTGGAGGGTGAATCAGAAAAAGCAGAAGAAGGAGAAGGAGAAGGCGAAGTCTGGAGGGTGAATCAGAAGAAGTAGAAGAAGGAGAAGGAGAAGGTGAAGTCTGGAGGGTGAATCAGAAGAAGCAGAAGAAGGAGAAGGAGAAGGTGAAGTCTGGAGGGTGAATCTGAAGAAGCAGAAGAAGGAGAAGGAGAAGGTGAAGTCTGGAGGGTGAATCAGAAGAAGCAGAAGAAGGAGAAGGAGAAGGTGAAGTCAGGAGTGTGAATCAGAAGAAGCAGAAACAGGAGAAGGAGAAGGTGAAGACTGGAGGGTGAATCAGAAGAAGTAGAAGAAGGAGAAGGAGAAGGTGAAGTCTGGAGGGTGAATCAGAAGAAGCAGAAGAAGGAGAAGGAGAAGGTGAAGTCAGGAGTGTGAATCAGAAGAAGCAGAAACAGGAGAAGGAGAAGGTGAAGACTGGAGGGTGAATCAGAAGAAGTAGAAGAAGCAGAAGGAGAAGGTGAAGTCTGGAGGGTGAATCAGAAGAAGTAGAAGAAGGAGAAGGAGATGGTGAGGTCTGGAGGGTGTATCAGAAGAAGCAGAAGAAGGAGAAGGAGAAGGTGAAGTCTGGAGGGTGAATCAGAAGAAGCAGAAGAAGGAGAAGGAGAAGGTGATGACTGGCGGGTGAATCAGAAGAAGTAGAAGAAGGAGAAGGAGAAGATGAAGTCTGGAGGGTGAATCAGAAGAAGTAGAAGAAGGAGAAGGAGAAGGTGAGGTCTGGAGGGTGAATCAGAAGAAGCAGAAGAAGGAGAAGGAGAAGGTGAAGTCTGGAGGGTGAATCAGAAGAAGCAGAAGAAGGAGAAGGAGAAGGTGAAGTCAGGAGGGTGAATCAGAAGAAGCAGAAGAAGGAGAAGGAATAGTGAAGTTAGGAGGGTGAATCAGAAGAAGTAGAAGAAGGAGAAGGAGAAGGTGAAGTCTGGAGGGTGAATCAGAAGAAGTAGAAGAAGGAGAAGGAGAAGGTGAAGTCAGGAGGGTGAAGCAGAAGAAGCAGAAGAAGGAGAAGGAGAAGGTGAAATCTGGAGGGTGAAGCAGAAGAAGCAGAAGAAGGAGAAGGAGAAGGTGAAGTCTGGAGGGCGAAGCAGAAGAAGCAGAAGAAGGAGAAGGAGAAGGTGAAGTCTGGAGGGTGAAGCAGAAGAAGCAGAAGAAGGAGAAGGAGAAGGTGAAGTCTGGAGGGTGAATCAGAAGAAGTTGAAGAAGGAGAAGGAGAAGGTGAAGTCTGGAGGGTGAATCAGAAGAAGCAGAATAAGGAGAAGGAGAAGGTGAAGTCTGGAGGGTGAATCAGAAGAAGCAGAAGAAGGAGAAGGAGAAGGTGAAGTCTGGAGGGTGAATCAGAAGAAGTAGAAGAAGGAGAAGGAGAAGGTGAAGTCTGGAGGGTGAAGCGGAAGAAGTAGAAGAAGGAGAAGGAGAAGGCGAAGTCTGGAGGGTGAATCAGAAGAAGCAGAAGAAGGAGAAGGAGAAGGTGAAGTCTGGAGGGTGAATCAGAAGAAGTAGAAGAAGGAGAAGGAGAAGGCGAAGTCTGGAGGGTGAATCAGAAGAAGCAGAAGAAGGAGAAGGAGAAGGTGAAGTCTGGAGGGTGAATCAGAAGAAGCAGAAGAAGGAGAAGGAGAAGATGAAGTCTGGAGGGTGAATCAGAAGAATTAGAAGAAGGAGAAGGAGAAGTTGAGGTCTGGAGGGTGAATCAGAAGAAGCAGAAGAAGGAGAAGGAGAAGGTGAAGTCTGAAGGGTGAACCAGAAGAAGCAGAAGAAGGAGAAGGAGAAGGTGAAGTCTGGAGGGTGTATCAGAAGAAGCAGAAGAAGGAGAAGGAGAAGGTGAAGTCTGGAGGGTGAATCAGAAGAAGCAGAAGAAGGAGAAGGAGAAGGTGAAGTCTGGAGGGTGAATCAGAAGAAGTAGAAGAAGGAGAAGGAGAAGGTGAAGTCTGGAGGGTGAATCAGAAGAAGTAGAACAAGGAGAAGGAGAAGTTGAAGTCTGGAGGGTGAATCAGAAGAAGCAGAAGAAGGAGAAGGAGAAGGTGAAGTCTGGAGGGTGAATCAGAAGAAGCAGAAGAAGGAGAAGGAGAAGATGAAGTCTGGAGGGTGAATCAGAATAAGTAGAAGAAGGAGAAGGAGAAGGTGAAGTCTGGAGGGTGAATCAGAAGAAGCAGAAGAAGGGGAAGGAGAAGGTGAAGTCTGAAGAGTGAATCAGAAGAAGCAGAAGAAGGAGAAGGAGAAGGTGAAGTCTGGAGGGTGAATCAGAAGAAGCAGAATAAGGAGAAGGAGAAGGTGAAGTCTGGAGGGTGAATCAGAAGAAGCAGAAGAAGGAGAAGGAGAAGGTGAAGTCTGGAGGGTGAATCAGAAGAAGTAGAAGAAGGAGAAGGAGAAGGTGAAGTCTGGAGGGTGAAGCAGAAGAAGTAGAAGAAGGAGAAGGAGAAGGTGAAGTCATGAGGGTGAAGCAGAAGAAGCAGAAGAAGGAGAAGGAGAAGGTGAAATCTGGAGGGTGAAGCAGAAGAAGCAGAAGAAGGAGAAGGAGAAGGTGAAGTCTGGAGGGCGAAGCAGAAGAAGCAGAAGAAGGAGAAGGAGAAGGTGAAGTCTGGAGGGTGAAGCAGAAGAAGCAGAAGAAGGAGAAGGAGAAGGTGAAGTCTGGAGGGTGAATCAGAAGAAGTTGAAGAAGGAGAAGGAGAAGGTGAAGTCTGGAGGGTGAATCAGAAGAAGCAGAATAAGGAGAAGGAGAAGGTGAAGTCTGGAGGGTGAATCAGAAGAAGCAGAAGAAGGAGAAGGAGAAGGTGAAGTCTGGAGGGTGAATCAGAAGAAGTAGAAGAAGGAGAAGGAGAAGGTGAAGTCTGGAGGGTGAAGCGGAAGAAGTAGAAGAAGGAGAAGGAGAAGGCGAAGTCTGGAGGGTGAATCAGAAGAAGCAGAAGAAGGAGAAGGAGAAGGTGAAGTCTGGAGGGTGAATCAGAAGAAGTAGAAGAAGGAGAAGGAGAAGGCGAAGTCTGGAGGGTGAATCAGAAGAAGCAGAAGAAGGAGAAGGAGAAGGTGAAGTCTGGAGGGTGAATCAGAAGAAGCAGAAGAAGGAGAAGGAGAAGATGAAGTCTGGAGGGTGAATCAGAAGAATTAGAAGAAGGAGAAGGAGAAGTTGAGGTCTGGAGGGTGAATCAGAAGAAGCAAAAGAAGGAGAAGGAGAAGGTGAAGTCTGAAGGGTGAACCAGAAGAAGCAGAAGAAGGAGAAGGAGAAGGTGAAGTCTGGAGGGTGTATCAGAAGAAGCAGAAGAAGGAGAAGGAGAAGGTGAAGTCTGGAGGGTGAATCAGAAGAAGCAGAAGAAGGAGAAGGAGAAGGTGAAGTCTGGAGGGTGAATCAGAAGAAGTAGAAGAAGGAGAAGGAGAAGGTGAAGTCTGGAGGGTGAATCAGAAGAAGTAGAACAAGGAGAAGGAGAAGTTGAAGTCTGGAGGGTGAATCAGAAGAAGCAGAAGAAGGAGAAGGAGAAGGTGAAGTCTGGAGGGTGAATCAGAAGAAGCAGAAGAAGGAGAAGGAGAAGATGAAGTCTGGAGGGTGAATCAGAATAAGTAGAAGAAGGAGAAGGAGAAGGTGAAGTCTGGAGGGTGAATCAGAAGAAGCAGAAGAAGGGGAAGGAGAAGGTGAAGTCTGAAGAGTGAATCAGAAGAAGCAGAAGAAGGAGAAGGAGAAGGTGAAGTCTGGAGGGTGAATCAGAAGAAGCAGAATAAGGAGAAGGAGAAGGTGAAGTCTGGAGGGTGAATCAGAAGAAGCAGAAGAAGGAGAAGGAGAAGGTGAAGTCTGGAGGGTGAATCAGAAGAAGTAGAAGAAGGAGAAGGAGAAGGTGAAGTCTGGAGGGTGAAGCAGAAGAAGTAGAAGAAGGAGAAGGAGAAGGTGAAGTCATGAGGGTGAATCAGAAGAAGTAGAAGAAGGAGAAGGAGAAGGTGAAGTCAGGAGGGTGAATCAGAAGAAGCAGAAGAAGGAGAAGGAGAAGGTGAAGTCTGGAGTGTGAATCAGAAGAAGCAGAAGAAAGAGAAGGAGAAGGTGAAGTCTAGAGGGTGAAGCAGAAGAAGCAGAAGAAGGAGAAGGAGAAGGTGAAGTCAGGAGGGTGAATCAGAAGAAGTAGAAGAAGGAAAAGGAGAAGGTGAAGTCTGGAGGGTGAATCAGAAGAAGTAGAAGAAGGAGAAGGAGAAGGTGAAGTCTGGAGGGTGAATCAGAAGAAGTGGAAGAAGGAGAAGGAGAAGGTGAAGTCTGGAAGGTGAATCAGAAGAAGCAGAAGAAGGAGAAGGAGAAGGTGAAGTCTGGAGGGAGAAGCAGAAGAAGTAGAAGAAGGAGAAGGAGAAGGTGAAGTCTGGATTGTGAATCAGAAGAAGTAGAAGAAGGAGAAGGAGGAGGTGAAGTCTGGAGGGTGAATCAGAAGAAGTAGAAGAAGGAGAAGGAGAAGGTCAAGTCTGGAGGGTGAATCAAAAGGAGCAGAAGAAGGAGAAGGAGAAGGTGAAGTCTGGAGGGTGAATCAGAAGAAGTAGAAGAACGAGAAGGAGAAGGTGAAGTCTGGAGGGTGAAGCAGAAGAAGTAGAAGAAGGAGAAGGAGAAGGTGAAGTCATGAGGGTGAATCAGAAGAAGTAGAAGAAGGAGAAGGAGAAGGTGAAGTCAGGAGGGTGAATCAGAAGAAGCAGAAGAAGGAGAAGGAGAAGGTGAAGTCTGGAGTGTGAATCAGAAGAATCAGAAGAAGGAGAAGGAGAAGGTGAAGTCTGGAGGGTGAATCAGAAGAAGCAGAAGAAAGAGAAGGAGAAGGTGAAGTCTAGAGGGTGAAGCAGAAGAAGCAGAAGAAGGAGAAGGAGAAGGTGAAGTCAGGAGGGTGAATCAGAAGAAGTAGAAGAAGGAAAAGGAGAAGGTGAAGTCTGGAGGGCGAATCAGAAGAAGTAGAAGAAGGAGAAGGAGAAGGTGAAGTCTGGAGGGTGAATCAGAAGAAGTGGAAGAAGGAGAAGGAGAAGGTGAAGTCTGGAGGGTGAATCAGAAGAAGCAGAAGAAGGAGAAGGAGAAGGTGAAGTCTGGAGGGAGAAGCAGAAGAAGTAGAAGAAGGAGAAGGAGAAGGTGAAGTCTGGATTGTGAATCAGAAGAAGTAGAAGAAGGAGAAGGAGGAGGTGAAGTCTGGAGGGTGAATCAGAAGAAGTAGAAGAAGGAGAAGGAGAAGTTCAAGTCTGGAGGGTGAATCAAAAGGAGCAGAAGAAGGAGAAGGAGAAGGTGAAGTCTGGAGGGTGAATCAGAAGAAGTAGAAGAAGGAGAAGGAGAAGGTGTAGTCTGGAGGATGAATCAGAAGAAGTAGAGAAGGAGAAGGAGAAGGTGAAGTCTGGAGGGTGAATCAGAAGAAGCAGAAGAAGGAGAAGGAGAAGGTGAAGTCTGGAGGGTGAATCAGAAGAAGTAGAAGAAGGAGAAGGAGAAGGTGAAGTCTGGAGCGTGAAGCAGAAGAAGTAGAAGAAGGAGAAGGAGAAGGTGAAGTCTGGAGGGCGAAGCAGAAGAAGCAGAAGAAGGAGAAGGAGAAGGTGAAGTCTGGAGGGTGAAGCAGAAGAAGCAGAAGAAGGAGAAGAAGAAGGTGAAGTCTGGAGGGTGAATCAGAAGAAGTAGAAGAAGGAGAAGGAGAAGGTGAAGTAAGGAGGGTGAAGCAGAAGAAGCAGAAGAAGGAGAAGGAGAAGGTGAAGTCTGGAGGGTGAAGCAGAAGAAGCAGAAGAAGGAGAAGAAGAAGGTGAAGTCTGGAGGGTGAATCAGAAGAAGTAGAAGAAGGAGAAGGAGAAGGTGAAGTCTGGAGGGTGAAGCAGAAGAAGCAGAAGAAGGAGAAGGAGAAGGTGAAGTCTGGAGGGTGAAGCAGAAGAAGCAGAAGAAGGAGAAGAAGAAGGTGAAGTCTGGAGGGTGAATCAGAAGAAGTAGAAGAAGGAGAAGGAGAAGGTGAAGTAAGGAGGGTGAAGCAGAAGAAGCAGAAGAAGGAGAAGGAGAGGGTGAAGTCTGGAGGGAGAAGCAGAAGAAGCAGAAGAAGGAGAAGGAGGAGGTGAAGTCTGGAGGGTGAATCAGAAGAAGCAGAAGAAGGAGAAGGAGAAGGTGAAGTCTGGAGGGTGAATCAGAAGAAGTTGAAGAAGGAGAAGGAGAAGGTGAAGTCTGGAGGGTGAATCAGAAGAAGCAGAATAAGGAGAAGGAGAAGGTGAAGTCTGGAGGGTGAATCAGAAGAAGCAGAAGAAGGAGAAGGAGAAGGTGAAGTCTGGAGGGTGAATCAGAAGAAGTAGAAGAAGGAGAAGGAGAAGGTGAAGTCTGGAGGGTGAAGCGGAAGAAGTAGAAGAAGGAGAAGGAGAAGGCGAAGTCTGGAGGGTGAATCAGAAGAAGCAGAAGAAGGAGAAGGAGAAGGTGAAGTCTGGAGGGTGAATCAGAAGAAGTAGAAGAAGGAGAAGGAGAAGGCGAAGTCTGGAGGGTGAATCAGAAGAAGTTGAAGAAGGAGAAGGAGAAGGTGAAGACTGGAGGTTGAATCAGAAGAAGTAGAAGAAGGAGAAGGAGAAGGTGAAGTCTGGAGGGTGAATCAGAAGAAGTAGAAGAAGGAGAAGGAGAAGGCGAAGTCTGGAGGGTGAATCAGAAGAAGCAGAAGAAGGAGAAGGAGAAGGTGAAGTCTGGAGGGTGAATCAGAAGAAGCAGAAGAAGTAGAAGGAGAAGATGAAGTCTGGAGGGTGAATCAGAAGAATTAGAAGATGGAGAAGGAGAAGTTGAGGTCTGGAGGGTGAATCAGAAGAAGCAGAAGAAGGAGAAGGAGAAGGTGAAGTCTGAAGGGTGAACCAGAAGAAGCAGAAGAAGGAGAAGGAGAAGGTGAAGTCTGGAGGGTGTATCAGAAGAAGCAGAAGAAGGAGAAGGAGAAGTTGAAGTCTGGAGGGTGAATCAGAAGAAGCAGAAGAAGGAGAAGGAGAAGGTGAAGTCTGGAGGGTGAATCAGAAGAAGCAGAAGAAGGAGAAGGAGAAGATGAAGTCTGGAGGGTGAATCAGAAGAAGCAGAAGAAGTAGAAGGAGAAGGTGAAGTCTGGAGGGTGAATCAGAAGAAGTAGAAGAAGGAGAAGGAGAAGGTGAAGTCTGGAGGGTGAATCAGAAGAAGCAGAAGAAGGAGAAGGAGAAGATGAAGTCAGGAGTGTGAATCAGAAGAAGCAGAAACAGGAGAAGGAGAAGGTGAAGACTGGAGGGTGAATCAGAAGAAGTAGAAGAAGGAGAAGGAGAAGGTGAAGTCTGGAGGGTGAATCAGAAGAAGCAGAAGAAGGAGAAGGAGAAGGTGAAGACTGGCGGGTGAATCAGAAGAAGTAGAAGAAGGAGAAGGAGAAGATGAAGTCTGGAGGGTGAATCAGAAGAAGTAGAAGAAGGAGAAGGAGAAGGTGAAGTCTGGAGGGAGAAGCAGAAGAAGTAGAAGAAGAAGGAGAAGGTGAAATCTGGAGGGTGAATAAGAAGAAGTAGAAGAAGGAGAAGGAGAAGGTGAAGTCTGGAGGGTGAATCAGAAGAAGTAGAAGAAGGAGAAGGAGAAGGTGAAGTCTGGAGGGTGAATCAGAAGAAGCAGAAGAAGGAGAAGGAGAAGGTGGAGTCTGGAGGCTGAATCAGAAGAAGTAGAAGAAGGAGAAGGAGAAGGTGTAGTCTGGAGAGTGAATCAGAAGAAGTAGACGAAGGAGAAGGAGAAGGTGAAGTCTGGAGGGTGAATCAGAAAAAGCAGAAGAAGGAGAAGGAGAAGGCGAAGGCTGGAGGGTGAATCAGAAGAAGCAGAAGAAGGAGAAGGAGAAGGTGAAGTCTGGAGGGTGAATCAGAAGAAGCAGAAGAAGGAGAAGGAGAAGGTGAAGTCTGGAGGGTGAATCTGAAGAAGCAGAAGAAGGAGAAGGAGAAGGTGAAGTCTGGAGGGTGAATCAGAAGAAGCAGAAGAAGGAGAAGGAGAAGGTGAAGTCTGGAGGGTGAATCAGAAGAAGCAGAAGAAGTAGAAGGAGAAGGTGAAGTCTGGAGGGTGAATCAGAAGAAGTAGAAGAAGGAGAAGGAGAAGGTGAAGTCTGGAGGGTGAATCAGAAGAAGCAGAAGAAGGAGAAGGAGAAGGTGAAGTCAGGAGTTTGAATCAGAAGAAGCAGAAACAGGAGAAGGAGAAGGTGAAGACTGGAGGGTGAATCAGAAGAAGTAGAAGAAGCAGAAGGAGAAGGTGAAGTCTGGAGGGTGAATCAGAAGAAGTAGAAGAAGGAGAAGGAGATGGTGAGGTCTGGAGGGTGAATCAGAAGAAGCAGAAGAAGGAGAAGGAGAAGGTGAAGTCTGGAGGGTGAATCAGAAGAAGCAGAAGAAGGAGAAGGAGAAGGTGAAGACTGGCGGGTGAATCAGAAGAAGTAGAAGAAGGAGAAGGAGAAGATGAAGTCTGGAGGGTGAATCAGAAGAAGTAGAAGAAGGAGAAGGAGAAGGTGAGGTCTGGAGGGTGAATCAGAAGAAGCAGAAGAAGGAGAAGGAGAAGGTGAAGTCTGGAGGGTGAATCAGAAGAAGCAGAAGAAGGAGAAGGAGAAGGTGAAGTCTGGAGGGTGAATCAGAAGAAGCAGAAGAAGGAGAAGGAGAAGGTGAAGTCAGGAGGGTGAATCAGAAGAAGCAGAAGAAGGAGAAGGAGAAGGTGAAGTTAGGAGGGTGAATCAGAAGAAGTAGAAGAAGGAGAAGGAGAAGGTGAAGTCTGGAGGGTGAATCAGAAGAAGTAGAAGAAGGAGAAGGAGAAGGTGAAGTCAGGAGGGTGAAGCAGAAGAAGCAGAAGAAGGAGAAGGAGAAGGTGAAATCTGGAGGGTGAAGCAGAAGAAGCAGAAGAAGGAGAAGGAGATGGTGAAGTCTGGAGGGTGAAGCAGAAGAAGCAGAAGAAGGAGAAGGAGAAGGTGAAGTCAGGAGGGTGAATCAGAAGAAGTAGAAGAAGGAAAAGGAGAAGGTGAAGTCTGGAGGGTGAATCAGAAGAAGTAGAAGAAGGAGAAGGAGAAGGTGAAGTCTGGAGGGTGAATCACAAGAAGTAGAAGAAGGAGAAGGAGAAGGTGAAGTAAGGAGGGTGAAGCAGAAGAAGCAGAAGAAGGAGAAGGAGAAGGTGAAGTCTGGAGGGTGAAGCAGAAGAAGCAGAAGAAGGAGAAGGAGATGGTGAAGTCTGGAGGGTGAAGCAGAAGAAGCAGAAGAAGGAGAAGGAGAAGGTGAAGTCAGGAGGGTGAATCAGAAGAAGTAGAAGAAGGAAAAGGAGAAGGTGAAGTCTGGAGGGTGAATCAGAAGAAGTAGAAGAAGGAGAAGGAGAAGGTGAAGTCTGGAGGGTGAATCAGAAGAAGTGGAAGAAGGAGAAGGAGAAGGTGAAGTCTGGAGGGTGAATCAGAAGAAGCAGAAGAAGGAGAAGGAGAAGGTGAAGTCTGGAGGGAGAAGCAGAAGAAGTAGAAGAAGGAGAAGGAGAAGGTGAAGTCTGGATTGTGAATCAGAAGAAGTAGAAGAAGGAGAAGGAGGAGGTGAAGTCTGGAGGGTGAATCAGAAGAAGTAGAAGAAGGAGAAGGAGAAGGTCAAGTCTGGAGGGTGAATCAAAAGGAGCAGAAGAAGGAGAAGGAGAAGGTGAAGTCTGGAGGGTGAATCAGAAGAAGTAGAAGAAGGAGAAGGAGAAGGTGTAGTCTGGAGGATGAATCAGAAGAAGTAGAAGAAGGAGAAGGAGAAGGTGAAGTCTTGAGGGTGAATCAGAAGAAGCAGAATAAGGAGAAGGAGAAGGTGAAGTCTGGAGGGTGAATCAGAAGAAGCAGAAGAAGGAGAAGGAGAAGGTGAAGTCTGGAGGGTGAATCAGAAGAAGTAGAAGAAGGAGAAGGAGAAGGTGAAGTCTGGAGGGTGAATCACAAGAAGTAGAAGAAGGAGAAGGAGAAGGTGAAGTAAGGAGGGTGAAGCAGAAGAAGTAGAAGAAGGAGAAGGAGAAGGTGAAGTCTGGAGGGTGAATCACAAGAAGTAGAAGAAGGAGAAGGAGAAGGTGAAGTAAGGAGGGTGAAGCAGAAGAAGCAGAAGAAGGAGAAGGAGAAGGTGAAGTCTGGAGGGTGAAGCAGAAGAAGCAGAAGAAGGAGAAGGAGATGGTGAAGTCTGGAGGGTGAAGCAGAAGAAGCAGAAGAAGGAGAAGGAGAAGGTGAAGTCAGGAGGGTGAATCAGAAGAAGTAGAAGAAGGAAAAGGAGAAGGTGAAGTCTGGAGGGTGAATCAGAAGAAGTAGAAGAAGGAGAAGGAGAAGGTGAAGTCTGGAGGGTGAATCAGAAGAAGTGGAAGAAGGAGAAGGAGAAGGTGAAGTCTGGAGGGTGAATCAGAAGAAGCAGAAGAAGGAGAAGGAGAAGGTGAAGTCTGGAGGGAGAAGCAGAAGAAGTAGAAGAAGGAGAAGGAGAAGGTGAAGTCTGGATTGTGAATCAGAAGAAGTAGAAGAAGGAGAAGGAGGAGGTGAAGTCTGGAGGGTGAATCAGAAGAAGTAGAAGAAGGAGAAGGAGAAGGTCAAGTCTGGAGGGTGAATCAAAAGGAGCAGAAGAAGGAGAAGGAGAAGGTGAAGTCTGGAGGGTGAATCAGAAGAAGTAGAAGAAGGAGAAGGAGAAGGTGTAGTCTGGAGGATGAATCAGAAGAAGTAGAAGAAGGAGAAGGAGAAGGTGAAGTCTTGAGGGTGAATCAGAAGAAGCAGAATAAGGAGAAGGAGAAGGTGAAGTCTGGAGGGTGAATCAGAAGAAGCAGAAGAAGGAGAAGGAGAAGGTGAAGTCTGGAGGGTGAATCAGAAGAAGTAGAAGAAGGAGAAGGAGAAGGTGAAGTCTGGAGCGTGAAGCAGAAGAAGTAGAAGAAGGAGAAGGAGAAGGTGAAGTCTGGAGGGCGAAGCAGAAGAAGCAGAAGAAGGAGAAGGAGAAGGTGAAGTCTGGAGGGTGAAGCAGAAGAAGCAGAAGAAGGAGAAGGAGAAGGTGAAGTCTGGAGGGTGAATCAGAAGAAGTAGAAGAAGGAGAAGGAGAAGGTGAAGTAAGGAGGGTGAAGCAGAAGAAGCAGAAGAAGGAGAAGGAGAAGGTGAAGTCTGGAGGGTGAAGCAGAAGAAGCAGAAGAAGGAGAAGGAGGAGGTGAAGTCTGGAGGGTGAATCAGAAGAAGCAGAAGAAGGAGAAGGAGAAGGTGAAGTCTGGAGGGTGAATCAGAAGAAGTTGAAGAAGGAGAAGGAGAAGGTGAAGTCTGGAGGGTGAATCAGAGAAACAGAATAAGGAGAAGGAGAAGGTGAAGTCTGGAGGGTGAATCAGAAGAAGCAGAAGAAGGAGAAGGAGAAGGTGAAGTCTGGAGGGTGAATCAGAAGAAGTAGAAGAAGGAGAAGGAGAAGGTGAAGTCTGGAGGGTGAAGCGGAAGAAGTAGAAGAAGGAGAAGGAGAAGGCGAAGTCTGGAGGGTGAATCAGAAGAAGCAGAAGAAGGAGAAGGAGAAGGTGAAGTCTGGAGGGTGAATCAGAAGAAGTAGAAGAAGGAGAAGGAGAAGGCGAAGTCTGGAGGGTGAATCAGAAGAAGTTGAAGAAGGAGAAGGAGAAGGTGAAGACTGGAGGTTGAATCAGAAGAAGTAGAAGAAGGAGAAGGAGAAGGTGAAGTCTGGAGGGTGAATCAGAAGAAGTAGAAGAAGGAGAAGGAGAAGGCGAAGTCTGGAGGGTGAATCAGAAGAAGCAGAAGAAGGAGAAGGAGAAGGTGAAGTCTGGAGGGTGAATCAGAAGAAGCAGAAGAAGGAGAAGGAGAAGATGAAGTCTGGAGGGTGAATCAGAAGAATTAGAAGAAGGAGAAGGAGAAGTTGAGGTCTGGAGGGTGAATCAGAAGAAGCAGAAGAAGGAGAAGGAGAAGGTGAAGTCTGGAGGGTGAATCAGAAGAAGCAGAAGAAGGAGAAGGAGAAGGTGAAGTCTGGAGGGTGAATCAGAAGAAGTCGAAGAAGGAGAAGGAGAAGGTGAAGTCTGGAGGGTGAATCAGAAGAAGTAGAACAAGGAGAAGGAGAAGTTGAAGTCTGGAGGGTGAATCAGAAGAAGCAGAAGAAGGAGAAGGAGAAGGTGAAGTCTGGAGGGTGAATCAGAAGAAGCAGAAGAAGGAGAAGGAGAAGATGAAGTCTGGAGGGTGAATCAGAATAAGTAGAAGAAGGAGAAGGAGAAGGTGAAGTCTGGAGGGTGAATCAGAAGAAGCAGAAGAAGGGGAAGGAGAAGGTGAAGTCTGAAGAGTGAATCAGAAGAAGCAGAATAAGGAGAAGGAGAAGGTGAAGTCTGGAGGGTGAATCAGAAGAAGCAGAAGAAGGAGAAGGAGAAGGTGAAGTCTGGAGGGTGAATCAGAAGAAGTAGAAGAAGGAGAAGGAGAAGGTGAAGTCTGGAGGGTGAAGCAGAAGAAGTAGAAGAAGGAGAAGGAGAAGGTGAAGTCATGAGGGTGAATCAGAAGAAGTAGAAGAAGGAGAAGGAGAAGGTGAAGTCAGGAGGGTGAATCAGAAGAAGCAGAAGAAGGAGAAGGAGAAGGTGAAGTCTGGAGTGTGAATCAGAAGAATCAGAAGAAGGAGAAGGAGAAGGTGAAGTCTGGAGGGTGAATCAGAAGAAGCAGAAGAAAGAGAAGGAGAAGGTGAAGTCTAGAGGGTGAAGCAGAAGAAGCAGAAGAAGGAGAAGAAGAAGGTGAAGACTGGAGGGTGAATCAGAAGAAGTAGAAGAAGGAGAAGGAGAAGGTGAAGTCTGGAGGGTGAATCAGAAGAAGTAGAAGAAGGAGAAGGAGAAGGCGAAGTCTGGAGGGTGAATCAGAAGAAGCAGAAGAAGGAGAAGGAGAAGGTGAAGTCTGGAGGGTGAATCAGAAGAAGCAGAAGAAGGAGAAGGAGAAGATGAAGTCTGGAGGGTGAATCAGAAGAATTAGAAGAAGGAGAAGGAGAAGTTGAGGTCTGGAGGGTGAATCAGAAGAAGCAGAAGAAGGAGAAGGAGAAGGTGAAGTCTGGAGGGTGAATCAGAAGAAGCAGAAGAAGGAGAAGGAGAAGGTGAAGTCTGGAGGGTGAATCAGAAGAAGTCGAAGAAGGAGAAGGAGAAGGTGAAGTCTGGAGGGTGAATCAGAAGAAGTAGAACAAGGAGAAGGAGAAGTTGAAGTCTGGAGGGTGAATCAGAAGAAGCAGAAGAAGGAGAAGGAGAAGGTGAAGTCTGGAGGGTGAATCAGAAGAAGCAGAAGAAGGAGAAGGAGAAGATGAAGTCTGGAGGGTGAATCAGAATAAGTAGAAGAAGGAGAAGGAGAAGGTGAAGTCTGGAGGGTGAATCAGAAGAAGCAGAAGAAGGGGAAGGAGAAGGTGAAGTCTGAAGAGTGAATCAGAAGAAGCAGAATAAGGAGAAGGAGAAGGTGAAGTCTGGAGGGTGAATCAGAAGAAGCAGAAGAAGGAGAAGGAGAAGGTGAAGTCTGGAGGGTGAATCAGAAGAAGTAGAAGAAGGAGAAGGAGAAGGTGAAGTCTGGAGGGTGAAGCAGAAGAAGTAGAAGAAGGAGAAGGAGAAGGTGAAGTCATGAGGGTGAATCAGAAGAAGTAGAAGAAGGAGAAGGAGAAGGTGAAGTCAGGAGGGTGAATCAGAAGAAGCAGAAGAAGGAGAAGGAGAAGGTGAAGTCTGGAGTGTGAATCAGAAGAATCAGAAGAAGGAGAAGGAGAAGGTGAAGTCTGGAGGGTGAATCAGAAGAAGCAGAAGAAAGAGAAGGAGAAGGTGAAGTCTAGAGGGTGAAGCAGAAGAAGCAGAAGAAGGAGAAGTAGAAGGTGAAGACTGGAGGGTGAATCAGAAGAAGTAGAAGAAGGAGAAGGAGAAGGTGAAGTCTGGAGGGTGAATCAGAAGAGGTAAAAGAAGGAGAAGGAGAAGGTGAAGTCTGGAGGGTGAATCAGAAGAAGTAGAAGAAGGAGAAGGAGATGGTGAAGTCTGGAGGGTGAATCAGAAGAAGTAGAAGAAGGAGAAGGAGAAGGTGAAGTCAGGAGGGTGAATCAGAAGAAGCAGAAGAAGGAGAAGGAGAAGGTGAAGTTAGGAGGGTGAATCAGAAGAAGCAGAAGAAGGAGAAGGAGATGGTGAAGTCAGGGGGGTGAAGCAGAAAAAGTAGAAGAAGGAGAAGGAGAAGGCGAAGTCAGGAAGGTGAAGCAGAAGAAGCAGAAGAAGGAGAAGGAGAGGGTGAAGTCTGGCGGGCGCAGCAGAAGAAGCAGAAGAAGGAGAAGGTGAAGGTGAAGTCTGGAGGGTGAAGCAGAAGAAGCAGAAGAAGGAGAAGGAGAAGGTGAAGTCTGGAGGGTGAATCAGAAGAAGTAGAAGAAGGAGAAGGAGAAGGTGAAGTCAGGAGGGTGAAGCAGAAGAAGCAGAAGAAGGAGAAGGAGAAGGTGAAGTCTGGAGGGTGAAGCAGAAGAAGCAGAAGAAGGAGAAGGAGAAGGTGAAGTCTGGAGGGCGAAGCAGAAGAAGTAGAAGAAGGAGAAGGAGAAGGTGAAGTCTGGATGGTGAAGCAGAAGAAGCAGAAGAAGGAGAAGGAGAAGGTGAAGTCTGGAGGGTGAATCAGAAGAAGTAGAAGAAGGAGAAGGAGAAGGTGAAGTCAGGAGGGTGAAGCAGAAGAAGCAGAAGAAGGAGAAGGAGAAGGTGAAGTCTGGAGGGTGAAACAGAAGAAGCAGAAGAAGGAGAAGGAGAAGGTGAAGTCTGGAGGGTGAAGCAGAAGAAGCAGAAGAAGGAGAAGGAGAAGGTGAAGTCAGGAGGGTGAATCAGAAGAAGTAGAAGAAGGAGAAGGAGAAGGTGAAGTCTGGAGGGTGAATCAGAAGAAGTAGAAGAAGGAGAAGGAGAAGGTGAAGTCTGGAGGTTGAATCAGAAGAAGTAGAAGAAGAAGAAGGAGAAGGGGAAGTCTGGAGGGTGAATCAGAAGAAGCAGAAGAAGGAGAAGGAGAAGGTGAAGTCTGGAGGGTGAATCAGAAGAAACAGAATAAGGAGAAGGAGAAGGTGAAGTCTGGAGGGTGAATCAGAAGAAGCAGAAGAAGGAGAAGGAGAAGGTGAAGTCTGGAGGGTGAATCAGAAGAAGTAGAAGAAGGAGAAGGAGAAGGTGAAGTCTGGAGGGTGAAGCGGAAGAAGTAGAAGAAGGAGAAGGAGAAGGCGAAGTCTGGAGGGTGAATCAGAAGAAGCAGAAGAAGGAGAAGGAGAAGGTGAAGTCTGGAGGGTGAATCAGAAGAAGCAGAAGAAGGAGAAGGAGAAGATGAAGTCTGGAGGGTGAATCAGAAGAATTAGAAGAAGGAGAAGGAGAAGTTGAGGTCTGGAGGGTGAATCAGAAGAAGCAGAAGAAGGAGAAGGAGAAGGTGAAGTCTGAAGGGTGAACCAGAAGAAGCAGAAGAAGGAGAAGGAGAAGGTGAAGTCTGGAGGGTGTATCAGAAGAAGCAGAAGAAGGAGAAGGAGAAGGTGAAGTCTGGAGGGTGAATCAGAAGAAGCAGAAGAAGGAGAAGGAGAAGATGAAGTCTGGAGGGTGAATCAGAAGAATTAAAAGAAGGAGAAGGAGAAGTTGAGGTCTGGAGGGTGAATCAGAAGAAGCAGAAGAAGGAGAAGGAGAAGGTGAAGTCTGAAGGGTGAACCAGAAGAAGCAGAAGAAGGAGAAGGAGAAGGTGAAGTCTGGAGGGTGTATCAGAAGAAGCAGAAGAAGGAGAAGGAGAAGGTGAGGTCTGGAGGGTGAATCAGAAGAAGCAGAAGAAGGAGAAGGAGAAGGTGAAGTCTGGAGGGTGAATCAGAAGAAGTAGAAGAAGGAGAAGGAGAAGGTGAAGTCTGGAGGGTGAATCAGAAGAAGTAGAACAAGGAGAAGGAGAAGTTGAAGTCTGGAGGGTGAATCAGAAGAAGCAGAAGAAGGAGAAGGAGAAGGTGAAGTCTGGAGGGTGAATCAGAAGAAGCAGAAGAAGGAGAAGGAGAAGATGAAGTCTGGAGGGTGAATCAGAATAAGTAGAAGAAGGAGAAGGAGAAGGTGAAGTCTGGAGGGTGAATCAGAAGAAGCAGAAGAAGGGGAAGGAGAAGGTGAAGTCTGAAGAGTGAATCAGAAGAAGCAGAAGAAGGAGAAGGAGAAGGTGAAGTCTGGAGGGTGAATCAGAAGAAGCAGAAGAAGGAGAAGGAGAAGGTGAAGTCAGGAGGGTGAATCAGAAGAAGCAGAAGAAGGAGAAGGAGAAGGTGAAGTCTGGAGTGTGAATCAGAAGAATCAGAAGAAGGAGAAGGAGAAGGTGAAGTCTGGAGGGTGAATCAGAAGAAGCAGAAGAAAGAGAAGGAGAAGGTGAAGTCTAGAGGGTGAAGCAGAAGAAGCAGAAGGAGGAGAAGTAGAAGGTGAAGACTGGAGGGTGAATCAGAAGAAGTAGAAGAAGGAGAAGGAGAAGGTGAAGTCTGGAGGGTGAATCAGAAGAGGTAGAAGAAGGAGAAGGAGAAGGTGAAGTCTGGAGGGTGAATCAGAAGCAGTAGAAGAAGGAGAAGGAGAAGGTGAAGTCAGGAGGGTGAATCAGAAGAAGCAGAAGAAGGAGAAGGAGAAGGTGAAGTTAGGAGGGTGAATCAGAAGAAGCAGAAGAAGGAGAAGGAGAAGGTGAAGTCAGGGGGGTGAAGCAGAAAAAGTAGAAGAAGGAGAAGGAGAAGGCGAAGTCAGGAAGGTGAAGCAGAAGAAGCAGAAGAAGGAGAAGGAGAAGGTGAAGTCTGGCGGGCGCAGCAGAAGAAGCAGAAGAAGAAGGTGAAGGTGAAGTCTGGAAGGTGAAGCAGAAGAAGCAGAAGAAGGAGAAGGAGAAGGTGAAGTCTGGAGGGTGAATCAGAAGAAGTAGAAGAAGGAGAAGGAGAAGGTGAAGTCTGCATGGTGAAGCAGAAGAAGCAGAAGAAGGAGAAGGAGAAGGTGAAGTCTGGAGGGTGAATCAGAAGAAGTAGAAGAAGGAGAAGGAGAAGTTGAAGTCAGGAGGGTGAAGCAGAAGAAGCAGAAGAAGTAGAAGGAGAAGGTGAAGTCTGGAGGGTGAAACAGAAGAAGCAGAAGAAGGAGAAGGAGAAGGTGAAGTCTGGAGGGTGAAGCAGAAGAAGCAGAAGAAGGAGAAGGAGAAGGTGAAGTCAGGAGGGTGAATCAGAAGAAGTAGAAGAAGGAGAAGGAGAAGGTGAAGTCTGGAGGGTGAATCAGAAGAAGTAGAAGAAGGAGAAGGAGAAGGTGAAGTCTGGAGGTTGAATCAGAAGAAGTAGAAGAAGAAGAAGGAGAAGGGGAAGTCTGGAGGGTGAATCAGAAGAAGCAGAAGAAGGAGAAGGAGAAGGTGAAGTCTGGAGGGAGAAGCAGAAGAAGTAGAAGAAGAAGGAGAAGGTGAAATCTGGAGGGTGAATAAGAAGAAGTAGAAGAAGGAGAAGGAGAAGGTGAAGTCTGGAGGGTGAATCAGAAGAAGCAGAAGAAGGAGAAGTAGAAGGTGAAGACTGGAGGGTGAATCAGAAGAAGTAGAAGAAGGAGAAGGAGAAGGTGAAGTCTGGAGGGTGAATCAGAAGAGGTAAAAGAAGGAGAAGGAGAAGGTGAAGTCTGGAGGGTGAATCAGAAGAAGCAGAAGAAGGAGAAGGAGAAGGTGAAGTCTGGAGTGTGAATCAGAAGAATCAGAAGAAGGAGAAGGAGAAGGTGAAGTCTGGAGGGTGAATCAGAAGAAGCAGAAGAAAGAGAAGGAGAAGGTGAAGTCTAGAGGGTGAAGCAGAAGAAGCAGAAGAAGGAGAAGTAGAAGGTGAAGACTGGAGGGTGAATCAGAAGAAGTAGAAGAAGGAGAAGGAGAAGGTGAAGTCTGGAGGGTGAATCAGAAGAGGTAAAAGAAGGAGAAGGAGAAGGTGAAGTCTGGAGGGTGAATCAGAAGAAGCAGAAGAAGGAGAAGGAGAAGGTGAAGTCTGGAGGGTGAATCAGAAGAAGTAGAAGAAGGAGAAGGAGAAGGTGAAGTCTGGAGGGTGAAGCAGAAGAAGTAGAAGAAGGAGAAGGAGAAGGTGAAGTCATGAGGGTGAATCAGAAGAAGTAGAAGAAGGAGAAGGAGAAGGTGAAGTCAGGAGGGTGAATCAGAAGAAGCAGAAGAAGGAGAAGGAGAAGGTGAAGTCTGGAGTGTGAATCAGAAGAATCAGAAGAAGGAGAAGGAGAAGGTGAAGTCTGGAGGGTGAATCAGAAGAAGCAGAAGAAAGAGAAGGAGAAGGTGAAGTCTAGAGGGTGAAGCAGAAGAAGCAGAAGAAGGAGAAGTAGAAGGTGAAGACTGGAGGGTGAATCAGAAGAAGTAGAAGAAGGAGAAGGAGAAGGTGAAGTCTGGAGGGTGAATCAGAAGAAGTAGAAGAAGGAGAAGGAGAAGGTGAAGTCTGGAGGTTGAATCAGAAGAAGTAGAAGAAGAAGAAGGAGAAGGGGAAGTCTGGAGGGTGAATCAGAAGAAGCAGAAGAAGGAGAAGGAGAAGGTGAAGTCTGGAGGGTGAATCAGAAGAAACAGAATAAGGAGAAGGAGAAGGTGAAGTCTGGAGGGTGAATCAGAAGAAGCAGAAGAAGGAGAAGGAGAAGGTGAAGTCTGGAGGGTGAATCAGAAGAAGTAGAAGAAGGAGAAGGAGAAGGTGAAGTCTGGAGGGTGAAGCGGAAGAAGTAGAAGAAGGAGAAGGAGAAGGCGAAGTCTGGAGGGTGAATCAGAAGAAGCAGAAGAAGGAGAAGGAGAAGGTGAAGTCTGGAGGGTGAATCAGAAGAAGCAG
The DNA here is from genome assembly GCF_052327205.1 of Somniosus microcephalus. Classification (NCBI taxonomy): domain Eukaryota; kingdom Metazoa; phylum Chordata; class Chondrichthyes; order Squaliformes; family Somniosidae; genus Somniosus; species Somniosus microcephalus. Next base: position 207,660 of record NW_028225422.1, on the reverse strand, counting down.
AAGAAGGAGAAGGAGAAGATGAAGTCTGGAGGGTGAATCAGAAGAATTAGAAGAAGGAGAAGGAGAAGTTGAGGTCTGGAGGGTGAATCAGAAGAAGCAGAAGAAGGAGAAGGAGAAGGTGAAGTCTGAAGGGTGAACCAGAAGAAGCAGAAGAAGGAGAAGGAGAAGGTGAAGTCTGGAGGGTGTATCAGAAGAAGCAGAAGAAGGAGAAGGAGAAGGTGAAGTCTGGAGGGTGAATCAGAAGAAGCAGAAGAAGGAGAAGGAGAAGATGAAGTCTGGAGGGTGAATCAGAAGAATTAAAAGAAGGAGAAGGAGAAGTTGAGGTCTGGAGGGTGAATCAGAAGAAGCAGAAGAAGGAGAAGGAGAAGGTGAAGTCTGAAGGGTGAACCAGAAGAAGCAGAAGAAGGAGAAGGAGAAGGTGAAGTCTGGAGGGTGTATCAGAAGAAGCAGAAGAAGGAGAAGGAGAAGGTGAGGTCTGGAGGGTGAATCAGAAGAAGCAGAAGAAGGAGAAGGAGAAGGTGAAGTCTGGAGGGTGAATCAGAAGAAGTAGAAGAAGGAGAAGGAGAAGGTGAAGTCTGGAGGGTGAATCAGAAGAAGTAGAACAAGGAGAAGGAGAAGTTGAAGTCTGGAGGGTGAATCAGAAGAAGCAGAAGAAGGAGAAGGAGAAGGTGAAGTCTGGAGGGTGAATCAGAAGAAGCAGAAGAAGGAGAAGGAGAAGATGAAGTCTGGAGGGTGAATCAGAATAAGTAGAAGAAGGAGAAGGAGAAGGTGAAGTCTGGAGGGTGAATCAGAAGAAGCAGAAGAAGGGGAAGGAGAAGGTGAAGTCTGAAGAGTGAATCAGAAGAAGCAGAAGAAGGAGAAGGAGAAGGTGAAGTCTGGAGGGTGAATCAGAAGAAGCAGAAGAAGGAGAAGGAGAAGGTGAAGTCAGGAGGGTGAATCAGAAGAAGCAGAAGAAGGAGAAGGAGAAGGTGAAGTCTGGAGTGTGAATCAGAAGAATCAGAAGAAGGAGAAGGAGAAGGTGAAGTCTGGAGGGTGAATCAGAAGAAGCAGAAGAAAGAGAAGGAGAAGGTGAAGTCTAGAGGGTGAAGCAGAAGAAGCAGAAGGAGGAGAAGGAGAAGGTGAAGTTAGGAGGGTGAATCAGAAGAAGCAGAAGAAGGAGAAGGAGAAGGTGAAGACTGGAGGGTGAATCAGAAGAAGTAGAAGAAGGAGAAGGAGAAGGTGAAGTCTGGAGGGTGAATCAGAAGAGGTAGAAGAAGGAGAAGGAGAAGGTGAAGTCTGGAGGGTGAATCAGAAGCAGTAGAAGAAGGAGAAGGAGAAGGTGAAGTCAGGAGGGTGAATCAGAAGAAGCAGAAGAAGGAGAAGGAGAAGGTGAAGTTAGGAGGGTGAATCAGAAGAAGCAGAAGAAGGAGAAGGAGAAGGTGAAGTCAGGGGGGTGAAGCAGAAAAAGTAGAAGAAGGAGAAGGAGAAGGCGAAGTCAGGAAGGTGAAGCAGAAGAAGCAGAAGAAGGAGAAGGAGAAGGTGAAGTCTGGCGGGCGCAGCAGAAGAAGCAGAAGAAGAAGGTGAAGGTGAAGTCTGGAAGGTGAAGCAGAAGAAGCAGAAGAAGGAGAAGGAGAAGGTGAAGTCTGGAGGGTGAATCAGAAGAAGTAGAAGAAGGAGAAGGAGAAGGTGAAGTCTGCATGGTGAAGCAGAAGAAGCAGAAGAAGGAGAAGGAGAAGGTGAAGTCTGGAGGGTGAATCAGAAGAAGTAGAAGAAGGAGAAGGAGAAGTTGAAGTCAGGAGGGTGAAGCAGAAGAAGCAGAAGAAGTAGAAGGAGAAGGTGAAGTCTGGAGGGTGAAACAGAAGAAGCAGAAGAAGGAGAAGGAGAAGGTGAAGTCTGGAGGGTGAAGCAGAAGAAGCAGAAGAAGGAGAAGGAGAAGGTGAAGTCAGGAGGGTGAATCAGAAGAAGTAGAAGAAGGAGAAGGAGAAGGTGAAGTCTGGAGGGTGAATCAGAAGAAGTAGAAGAAGGAGAAGGAGAAGGTGAAGTCTGGAGGTTGAATCAGAAGAAGTAGAAGAAGAAGAAGGAGAAGGGGAAGTCTGGAGGGTGAATCAGAAGAAGCAGAAGAAGGAGAAGGAGAAGGTGAAGTCTGGAGGGAGAAGCAGAAGAAGTAGAAGAAGAAGGAGAAGGTGAAATCTGGAGGGTGAATAAGAAGAAGTAGAAGAAGGAGAAGGAGAAGGTGAAGTCTGGAGGGTGAATCAGAAGAAGCAGAAGAAGGAGAAGTAGAAGGTGAAGACTGGAGGGTGAATCAGAAGAAGTAGAAGAAGGAGAAGGAGAAGGTGAAGTCTGGAGGGTGAATCAGAAGAGGTAAAAGAAGGAGAAGGAGAAGGTGAAGTCTGGAGGGTGAATCAGAAGAAGCAGAAGAAGGAGAAGGAGAAGGTGAAGTCTGGAGTGTGAATCAGAAGAATCAGAAGAAGGAGAAGGAGAAGGTGAAGTCTGGAGGGTGAATCAGAAGAAGCAGAAGAAAGAGAAGGAGAAGGTGAAGTCTAGAGGGTGAAGCAGAAGAAGCAGAAGAAGGAGAAGTAGAAGGTGAAGACTGGAGGGTGAATCAGAAGAAGTAGAAGAAGGAGAAGGAGAAGGTGAAGTCTGGAGGGTGAATCAGAAGAGGTAAAAGAAGGAGAAGGAGAAGGTGAAGTCTGGAGGGTGAATCAGAAGAAGCAGAAGAAGGAGAAGGAGAAGGTGAAGTCTGGAGGGTGAATCAGAAGAAGTAGAAGAAGGAGAAGGAGAAGGTGAAGTCTGGAGGGTGAAGCAGAAGAAGTAGAAGAAGGAGAAGGAGAAGGTGAAGTCATGAGGGTGAATCAGAAGAAGTAGAAGAAGGAGAAGGAGAAGGTGAAGTCAGGAGGGTGAATCAGAAGAAGCAGAAGAAGGAGAAGGAGAAGGTGAAGTCTGGAGTGTGAATCAGAAGAATCAGAAGAAGGAGAAGGAGAAGGTGAAGTCTGGAGGGTGAATCAGAAGAAGCAGAAGAAAGAGAAGGAGAAGGTGAAGTCTAGAGGGTGAAGCAGAAGAAGCAGAAGAAGGAGAAGTAGAAGGTGAAGACTGGAGGGTGAATCAGAAGAAGTAGAAGAAGGAGAAGGAGAAGGTGAAGTCTGGAGGGTGAATCAGAAGAGGTAAAAGAAGGAGAAGGAGAAGGTGAAGTCTGGAGGGTGAATCAGAAGAAGTAGAAGAAGGAGAAGGAGATGGTGAAGTCTGGAGGGTGAATCAGAAGAAGTAGAAGAAGGAGAAGGAGAAGGTGAAGTCAGGAGGGTGAATCAGAAGAAGCAGAAGAAGGAGAAGGAGAAGGTGAAGTTAGGAGGGTGAATCAGAAGAAGCAGAAGAAGGAGAAGGAGAAGGTGAAGTCAGGGGGGTGAAGCAGAAAAAGTAGAAGAAGGAGAAGGAGAAGGCGAAGTCAGGAAGGTGAAGCAGAAGAAGCAGAAGAAGGAGAAGGAGAGGGTGAAGTCTGGCGGGCGCAGCAGAAGAAGCAGAAGAAGGAGAAGGTGAAGGTGAAGTCTGGAGGGTGAAGCAGAAGAAGCAGAAGAAGGAGAAGGAGAAGGTGAAGTCTGGAGGGTGAATCAGAAGAAGTAGAAGAAGGAGAAGGAGAAGGTGAAGTCAGGAGGGTGAAGCAGAAGAAGCAGAAGAAGGAGAAGGAGAAGGTGAAGTCTGGAGGGTGAAGCAGAAGAAGCAGAAGAAGGAGAAGGAGAAGGTGAAGTCTGGAGGGCGAAGCAGAAGAAGTAGAAGAAGGAGAAGGAGAAGGTGAAGTCTGGATGGTGAAGCAGAAGAAGCAGAAGAAGGAGAAGGAGAAGGTGAAGTCTGGAGGGTGAATCAGAAGAAGTAGAAGAAGGAGAAGGAGAAGGTGAAGTCAGGAGGGTGAAGCAGAAGAAGCAGAAGAAGGAGAAGGAGAAGGTGAAGTCTGGAGGGTGAAACAGAAGAAGCAGAAGAAGGAGAAGGAGAAGGTGAAGTCTGGAGGGTGAAGCAGAAGAAGCAGAAGAAGGAGAAGGAGAAGGTGAAGTCAGGAGGGTGAATCAGAAGAAGTAGAAGAAGGAGAAGGAGAAGGTGAAGTCTGGAGGGTGAATCAGAAGAAGTAGAAGAAGGAGAAGGAGAAGGTGAAGTCTGGAGGTTGAATCAGAAGAAGTAGAAGAAGAAGAAGGAGAAGGGGAAGTCTGGAGGGTGAATCAGAAGAAGCAGAAGAAGGAGAAGGAGAAGGTGAAGTCTGGAGGGTGAATCAGAAGAAACAGAATAAGGAGAAGGAGAAGGTGAAGTCTGGAGGGTGAATCAGAAGAAGCAGAAGAAGGAGAAGGAGAAGGTGAAGTCTGGAGGGTGAATCAGAAGAAGTAGAAGAAGGAGAAGGAGAAGGTGAAGTCTGGAGGGTGAAGCGGAAGAAGTAGAAGAAGGAGAAGGAGAAGGCGAAGTCTGGAGGGTGAATCAGAAGAAGCAGAAGAAGGAGAAGGAGAAGGTGAAGTCTGGAGGGTGAATCAGAAGAAGCAGAAGAAGGAGAAGGAGAAGATGAAGTCTGGAGGGTGAATCAGAAGAATTAGAAGAAGGAGAAGGAGAAGTTGAGGTCTGGAGGGTGAATCAGAAGAAGCAGAAGAAGGAGAAGGAGAAGGTGAAGTCTGAAGGGTGAACCAGAAGAAGCAGAAGAAGGAGAAGGAGAAGGTGAAGTCTGGAGGGTGTATCAGAAGAAGCAGAAGAAGGAGAAGGAGAAGGTGAAGTCTGGAGGGTGAATCAGAAGAAGCAGAAGAAGGAGAAGGAGAAGATGAAGTCTGGAGGGTGAATCAGAAGAATTAAAAGAAGGAGAAGGAGAAGTTGAGGTCTGGAGGGTGAATCAGAAGAAGCAGAAGAAGGAGAAGGAGAAGGTGAAGTCTGAAGGGTGAACCAGAAGAAGCAGAAGAAGGAGAAGGAGAAGGTGAAGTCTGGAGGGTGTATCAGAAGAAGCAGAAGAAGGAGAAGGAGAAGGTGAGGTCTGGAGGGTGAATCAGAAGAAGCAGAAGAAGGAGAAGGAGAAGGTGAAGTCTGGAGGGTGAATCAGAAGAAGTAGAAGAAGGAGAAGGAGAAGGTGAAGTCTGGAGGGTGAATCAGAAGAAGTAGAACAAGGAGAAGGAGAAGTTGAAGTCTGGAGGGTGAATCAGAAGAAGCAGAAGAAGGAGAAGGAGAAGGTGAAGTCTGGAGGGTGAATCAGAAGAAGCAGAAGAAGGAGAAGGAGAAGATGAAGTCTGGAGGGTGAATCAGAATAAGTAGAAGAAGGAGAAGGAGAAGGTGAAGTCTGGAGGGTGAATCAGAAGAAGCAGAAGAAGGGGAAGGAGAAGGTGAAGTCTGAAGAGTGAATCAGAAGAAGCAGAAGAAGGAGAAGGAGAAGGTGAAGTCTGGAGGGTGAATCAGAAGAAGCAGAAGAAGGAGAAGGAGAAGGTGAAGTCAGGAGGGTGAATCAGAAGAAGCAGAAGAAGGAGAAGGAGAAGGTGAAGTCTGGAGTGTGAATCAGAAGAATCAGAAGAAGGAGAAGGAGAAGGTGAAGTCTGGAGGGTGAATCAGAAGAAGCAGAAGAAAGAGAAGGAGAAGGTGAAGTCTAGAGGGTGAAGCAGAAGAAGCAGAAGGAGGAGAAGTAGAAGGTGAAGACTGGAGGGTGAATCAGAAGAAGTAGAAGAAGGAGAAGGAGAAGGTGAAGTCTGGAGGGTGAATCAGAAGAGGTAGAAGAAGGAGAAGGAGAAGGTGAAGTCTGGAGGGTGAATCAGAAGAAGTAGAAGAAGGAGAAGGAGAAGGTGAAGTCAGGAGGGTGAATCAGAAGAAGCAGAAGAAGGAGAAGGAGAAGGTGAAGTTAGGAGGGTGAATCAGAAGAAGCAGAAGAAGGAGAAGGAGAAGGTGAAGTCAGGGGGGTGAAGCAGAAAAAGTAGAAGAAGGAGAAGGAGAAGGCGAAGTCAGGAAGGTGAAGCAGAAGAAGCAGAAGAAGGAGAAGGAGAAGGTGAAGTCTGGCGGGCGCAGCAGAAGAAGCAGAAGAAGAAGGTGAAGGTGAAGTCTGGAGGGTGAAGCAGAAGAAGCAGAAGAAGGAGAAGGAGAAGGTGAAGTCTGGAGGGTGAATCAGAAGAAGTAGAAGAAGGAGAAGGAGAAGGTGAAGTCTGCATGGTGAAGCAGAAGAAGCAGAAGAAGGAGAAGGAGAAGGTGAAGTCTGGAGGGTGAATCAGAAGAAGTAGAAGAAGGAGAAGGAGAAGTTGAAGTCAGGAGGGTGAAGCAGAAGAAGCAGAAGAAGTAGAAGGAGAAGGTGAAGTCTGGAGGGTGAAACAGAAGAAGCAGAAGAAGGAGAAGGAGAAGGTGAAGTCTGGAGGGTGAAGCAGAAGAAGCAGAAGAAGGAGAAGGAGAAGGTGAAGTCAGGAGGGTGAATCAGAAGAAGTAGAAGAAGGAGAAGGAGAAGGTGAAGTCTGGAGGGTGAATCAGAAGAAGTAGAAGAAGGAGAAGGAGAAGGTGAAGTCTGGAGGTTGAATCAGAAGAAGTAGAAGAAGAAGAAGGAGAAGGGGAAGTCTGGAGGGTGAATCAGAAGAAGCAGAAGAAGGAGAAGGAGAAGGTGAAGTCTGGAGGGAGAAGCAGAAGAAGTAGAAGAAGAAGGAGAAGGTGAAATCTGGAGGGTGAATAAGAAGAAGTAGAAGAAGGAGAAGGAGAAGGTGAAGTCTGGAGGGTGAATCAGAAGAAGTAGAAGAAGGAGAAGGAGAAGGTGAAGTCTGGAGGGTGAATCAGAAGAAGCAGAAGAAGGAGAAGGAGAAGGTGGAGTCTGGAGGCTGAATCAGAAGAAGTAGAAGAAGGAGAAGGAGAAGGTGTAGTCTGGAGAGTGAATCAGAAGAAGTAGACGAAGGAGAAGGAGAAGGTGAAGTCTGGAGGGTGAATCAGAAAAAGCAGAAGAAGGAGAAGGAGAAGGCGAAGTCTGGACGGTGAATCAGAAGAAGTAGAAGAAGGAGAAGGAGAAGGTGAAGTCTGGAGGGTGAATCAGAAGAAGCAGAAGAAGGAGAAGGAGAAGGTGAAGTCTGGAGGGTGAATCTGAAGAAGCAGAAGAAGGAGAAGGAGAAGGTGAAGTCTGGAGGGTGAATCAGAAGAAGCAGAAGAAGGAGAAGGAGAAGGTGAAGTCTGGAGAGTGAATCAGAAGAAGCAGAAGAAGGAGAAGGAGAAGGTGAAGTCTGGAGTGTGAATCAGAAGAATCAGAAGAAGGAGAAGGAGAAGGTGAAGTCTGGAGGGTGAATCAGAAGAAGCAGAAGAAAGAGAAGGAGAAGGTGAAGTCTAGAGGGTGAAGCAGAAGAAGCAGAAGAAGGAGAAGTAGAAGGTGAAGACTGGAGGGTGAATCAGAAGAAGTAGAAGAAGGAGAAGGAGAAGGTGAAGTCTGGAGGGTGAATCAGAAGAGGTAAAAGAAGGAGAAGGAGAAGGTGAAGTCTGGAGGGTGAATCAGAAGAAGTAGAAGAAGGAGAAGGAGATGGTGAAGTCTGGAGGGTGAATCAGAAGAAGTAGAAGAAGGAGAAGGAGAAGGTGAAGTCAGGAGGGTGAATCAGAAGAAGCAGAAGAAGGAGAAGGAGAAGGTGAAGTTAGGAGGGTGAATCAGAAGAAGCAGAAGAAGGAGAAGGAGAAGGTGAAGTCAGGGGGGTGAAGCAGAAAAAGTAGAAGAAGGAGAAGGAGAAGGCGAAGTCAGGAAGGTGAAGCAGAAGAAGCAGAAGAAGGAGAAGGAGAGGGTGAAGTCTGGCGGGCGCAGCAGAAGAAGCAGAAGAAGGAGAAGGTGAAGGTGAAGTCTGGAGGGTGAAGCAGAAGAAGCAGAAGAAGGAGAAGGAGAAGGTGAAGTCTGGAGGGTGAATCAGAAGAAGTAGAAGAAGGAGAAGGAGAAGGTGAAGTCAGGAGGGTGAAGCAGAAGAAGCAGAAGAAGGAGAAGGAGAAGGTGAAGTCTGGAGGGTGAAGCAGAAGAAGCAGAAGAAGGAGAAGGAGAAGGTGAAGTCTGGAGGGCGAAGCAGAAGAAGTAGAAGAAGGAGAAGGAGAAGGTGAAGTCTGGATGGTGAAGCAGAAGAAGCAGAAGAAGGAGAAGGAGAAGGTGAAGTCTGGAGGGTGAATCAGAAGAAGTAGAAGAAGGAGAAGGAGAAGGTGAAGTCAGGAGGGTGAAGCAGAAGAAGCAGAAGAAGGAGAAGGAGAAGGTGAAGTCTGGAGGGTGAAACAGAAGAAGCAGAAGAAGGAGAAGGAGAAGGTGAAGTCTGGAGGGTGAAGCAGAAGAAGCAGAAGAAGGAGAAGGAGAAGGTGAAGTCAGGAGGGTGAATCAGAAGAAGTAGAAGAAGGAGAAGGAGAAGGTGAAGTCTGGAGGGTGAATCAGAAGAAGTAGAAGAAGGAGAAGGAGAAGGTGAAGTCTGGAGGTTGAATCAGAAGAAGTAGAAGAAGAAGAAGGAGAAGGGGAAGTCTGGAGGGTGAATCAGAAGAAGCAGAAGAAGGAGAAGGAGAAGGTGAAGTCTGCAGGGTGAATCAGAAGAAACAGAATAAGGAGAAGGAGAAGGTGAAGTCTGGAGGGTGAATCAGAAGAAGCAGAAGAAGGAGAAGGAGAAGGTGAAGTCTGGAGGGTGAATCAGAAGAAGTAGAAGAAGGAGAAGGAGAAGGTGAAGTCTGGAGGGTGAAGCGGAAGAAGTAGAAGAAGGAGAAGGAGAAGGCGAAGTCTGGAGGGTGAATCAGAAGAAGCAGAAGAAGGAGAAGGAGAAGGTGAAGTCTGGAGGGTGAATCAGAAGAAGCAGAAGAAGGAGAAGGAGAAGATGAAGTCTGGAGGGTGAATCAGAAGAATTAGAAGAAGGAGAAGGAGAAGTTGAGGTCTGGAGGGTGAATCAGAAGAAGCAGAAGAAGGAGAAGGAGAAGGTGAAGTCTGAAGGGTGAACCAGAAGAAGCAGAAGAAGGAGAAGGAGAAGGTGAAGTCTGGAGGGTGTATCAGAAGAAGCAGAAGAAGGAGAAGGAGAAGGTGAAGTCTGGAGGGTGAATCAGAAGAAGCAGAAGAAGGAGAAGGAGAAGATGAAGTCTGGAGGGTGAATCAGAAGAATTAAAAGAAGGAGAAGGAGAAGTTGAGGTCTGGAGGGTGAATCAGAAGAAGCAGAAGAAGGAGAAGGAGAAGGTGAAGTCTGAAGGGTGAACCAGAAGAAGCAGAAGAAGGAGAAGGAGAAGGTGAAGTCTGGAGGGTGTATCAGAAGAAGCAGAAGAAGGAGAAGGAGAAGGTGAGGTCTGGAGGGTGAATCAGAAGAAGCAGAAGAAGGAGAAGGAGAAGGTGAAGTCTGGAGGGTGAATCAGAAGAAGTAGAAGAAGGAGAAGGAGAAGGTGAAGTCTGGAGGGTGAATCAGAAGAAGTAGAACAAGGAGAAGGAGAAGTTGAAGTCTGGAGGGTGAATCAGAAGAAGCAGAAGAAGGAGAAGGAGAAGGTGAAGTCTGGAGGGTGAATCAGAAGAAGCAGAAGAAGGAGAAGGAGAAGATGAAGTCTGGAGGTTGAATCAGAATAAGTAGAAGAAGGAGAAGGAGAAGGTGAAGTCTGGAGGGTGAATCAGAAGAAGCAGAAGAAGGGGAAGGAGAAGGTGAAGTCTGAAGAGTGAATCAGAAGAAGCAGAAGAAGGAGAAGGAGAAGGTGAAGTCTGGAGGGTGAATCAGAAGAAGCAGAAGAAGGAGAAGGAGAAGGTGAAGTCAGGAGGGTGAATCAGAAGAAGCAGAAGAAGGAGAAGGAGAAGGTGAAGTCTGGAGTGTGAATCAGAAGAATCAGAAGAAGGAGAAGGAGAAGGTGAAGTCTGGAGGGTGAATCAGAAGAAGCAGAAGAAAGAGAAGGAGAAGGTGAAGTCTAGAGGGTGAAGCAGAAGAAGCAGAAGGAGGAGAAGTAGAAGGTGAAGACTGGAGGGTGAATCAGAAGAAGTAGAAGAAGGAGAAGGAGAAGGTGAAGTCTGGAGGGTGAATCAGAAGAGGTAGAAGAAGGAGAAGGAGAAGGTGAAGTCTGGAGGGTGAATCAGAAGAAGTAGAAGAAGGAGAAGGAGAAGGTGAAGTCAGGAGGGTGAATCAGAAGAAGCAGAAGAAGGAGAAGGAGAAGGTGAAGTTAGGAGGGTGAATCAGAAGAAGCAGAAGAAGGAGAAGGAGAAGGTGAAGTCAGGGGGGTGAAGCAGAAAAAGTAGAAGAAGGAGAAGGAGAAGGCGAAGTCAGGAAGGTGAAGCAGAAGAAGCAGAAGAAGGAGAAGGAGAAGGTGAAGTCTGGCGGGCGCAGCAGAAGAAGCAGAAGAAGAAGGTGAAGGTGAAGTCTGGAGGGTGAAGCAGAAGAAGCAGAAGAAGGAGAAGGAGAAGGTGAAGTCTGGAGGGTGAATCAGAAGAAGTAGAAGAAGGAGAAGGAGAAGGTGAAGTCTGCATGGTGAAGCAGAAGAAGCAGAAGAAGGAGAAGGAGAAGGTGAAGTCTGGAGGGTGAATCAGAAGAAGTAGAAGAAGGAGAAGGAGAAGTTGAAGTCAGGAGGGTGAAGCAGAAGAAGCAGAAGAAGTAGAAGGAGAAGGTGAAGTCTGGAGGGTGAAACAGAAGAAGCAGAAGAAGGAGAAGGAGAAGGTGAAGTCTGGAGGGTGAAGCAGAAGAAGCAGAAGAAGGAGAAGGAGAAGGTGAAGTCAGGAGGGTGAATCAGAAGAAGTAGAAGAAGGAGAAGGAGAAGGTGAAGTCTGGAGGGTGAATCAGAAGAAGTAGAAGAAGGAGAAGGAGAAGGTGAAGTCTGGAGGTTGAATCAGAAGAAGTAGAAGAAGAAGAAGGAGAAGGGGAAGTCTGGAGGGTGAATCAGAAGAAGCAGAAGAAGGAGAAGGAGAAGGTGAAGTCTGGAGGGAGAAGCAGAAGAAGTAGAAGAAGAAGGAGAAGGTGAAATCTGGAGGGTGAATAAGAAGAAGTAGAAGAAGGAGAAGGAGAAGGTGAAGTCTGGAGGGTGAATCAGAAGAAGTAGAAGAAGGAGAAGGAGAAGGTGAAGTCTGGAGGGTGAATCAGAAGAAGCAGAAGAAGGAGAAGGAGAAGGTGGAGTCTGGAGGCTGAATCAGAAGAAGTAGAAGAAGGAGAAGGAGAAGGTGTAGTCTGGAGAGTGAATCAGAAGAAGTAGACGAAGGAGAAGGAGAAGGTGAAGTCTGGAGGGTGAATCAGAAAAAGCAGAAGAAGGAGAAGGAGAAGGCGAAGTCTGGAGGGTGAATCAGAAGAAGTAGAAGAAGGAGAAGGAGAAGGTGAAGTCTGGAGGGTGAATCAGAAGAAGCAGAAGAAGGAGAAGGAGAAGGTGAAGTCTGGAGGGTGAATCTGAAGAAGCAGAAGAAGGAGAAGGAGAAGGTGAAGTCTGGAGGGTGAATCAGAAGAAGCAGAAGAAGGAGAAGGAGAAGGTGAAGTCTGGAGAGTGAATCAGAAGAAGCAGAAGAAGTAGAAGGAGAAGGTGAAGTCTGGAGGGTGAATCAGAAGAAGTAGAAGAAGGAGAAGGAGAAGGTGAAGTTTGGAGGGTGAATCAGAAGAAGCAGAAGAAGGAGAAGGAGAAGGTGAAGTCAGGAGGGTGAATCAGAAGAAGCAGAAGCAGGAGAAGGAGAAGGTGAAGACTGGAGGGTGAATCAGAAGAAGTAGAAGAAGCAGAAGGAGAAGGTGAAGTCTGGAGGGTGAATCAGAAAAAGTAGAAGAAGGAGAAGGAGATGGTGAGGTCTGGAGGGTGAATCAGAAGAAGCAGAAGAAGGAGAAGGAGAAGGTGAAGTCTGGAGGGTGAATCAGAAGAAGCAGAAGAAGGAGAAGGAGAAGGTGAAGACTGGCGGGTGAATCAGAAGAAGTAGAAGAAGGAGAAGGAGAAGATGAAGTCTGGAGGGTGAATCAGAAGAAGTAGAAGAAGGAGAAGGAGAAGGTGAAGTCTGGAGGGTGAATCAGAAGAAGCAGAAGAAGGGGAAGGAGAAGGTGAAGTCTGAAGAGTGAATCAGAAGAAGCAGAAGAAGGAGAAGGAGAAGGTGAAGTCTGGAGGGTGAATCAGAAGAAGCAGAATAAGGAGAAGGAGAAGGTGAAGTCTGGAGGGTGAATCAGAAGAAGCAGAAGAAGGACAAGGAGAAGGTGAAGTCTGGAGGGTGAATCAGAAGAAGTAGAAGAAGGAGAAGGAGAAGGTGAAGTCTGGAGGGTGAAGCAGAAGAAGTAGAAGAAGGAGAAGGAGAAGGTGAAGTCATGAGGGTGAATCAGAAGAAGTAGAAGAAGGAGAAGGAGAAGGTGAAGTCAGGAGGGTGAATCAGAAGAAGCAGAAGAAGGAGAAGGAGAAGGTGAAGTCTGGAGTGTGAATCAGAAGAATCAGAAGAAGGAGAAGGAGAAGGTGAAGTCTGGAGGGTGAATCAGAAGAAGCAGAAGAAAGAGAAGGAGAAGGTGAAGTCTAGAGGGTGAAGCAGAAGAAGCAGAAGAAGGAGAAGTAGAAGGTGAAGACTGGAGGGTGAATCAGAAGAAGTAGAAGAAGGAGAAGGAGAAGGTGAAGTCTGGAGGGTGAATCAGAAGAGGTAGAAGAAGGAGAAGGAGAAGGTGAAGTCTGGAGGGTGAATCAGAAGAAGTAGAAGAAGGAGAAGGAGAAGGTGAAGTCTGGAGGTTGAATCAGAAGAAGTAGAAGAAGAAGAAGGAGAAGGGGAAGTCTGGAGGGTGAATCAGAAGAAGCAGAAGAAGGAGAAGGAGAAGGTGAAGTCTGGAGGGAGAAGCAGAAGAAGTAGAAGAAGAAGGAGAAGGTGAAATCTGGAGGGTGAATAAGAAGAAGTAGAAGAAGGAGAAGGAGAAGGTGAAGTCTGGAGGGTGAATCAGAAGAAGTAGAAGAAGGAGAAGGAGAAGGTGAAGTCTGGAGGGTGAATCAGAAGAAGCAGAAGAAGGAGAAGGAGAAGGTGGAGTCTGGAGGCTGAATCAGAAGAAGTAGAAGAAGGAGTAGGAGAAGGTGTAGTCTGGAGAGTGAATCAGAAGAAGTAGACGAAGGAAAAGGAGAAGGTGAAGTCTGGAGGGTGAATCAGAAAAAGCAGAAGAAGGAGAAGGAGAAGGCGAAGTCTGGAGGGTGAATCAGAAGAAGTAGAAGAAGGAGAAGGAGAAGGTGAAGTCTGGAGGGTGAATCAGAAGAAGCAGAAGAAGGAGAAGGAGAAGGTGAAGTCTGGAGGGTGAATCTGAAGAAGCAGAAGAAGGAGAAGGAGAAGGTGAAGTCTGGAGGGTGAATCAGAAGAAGCAGAAGAAGGAGAAGGAGAAGGTGAAGTCTGGAGGGTGAATCAGAAGAAGCAGAAGAAGTAGAAGGAGAAGGTGAAGTCTGGAGGGTGAATCAGAAGAAGTAGAAGAAGGAGAAGGAGAAGGTGAAGTCTGGAGGGTGAATCAGAAGAAGCAGAAGAAGGAGAAGGAGAAGGTGAAGTCAGGAGGGTGAATCAGAAGAAGCAGAAGCAGGAGAAGGAGAAGGTGAAGACTGGAGGGTGAATCAGAAGAAGTAGAAGAAGCAGAAGGAGAAGATGAAGTCTGGAGGGTGAATCAGAAGAAGTAGAAGAAGGAGAAGGAGATGGTGAGGTCCGGAGGGTGAATCAGAAGAAGCAGAAGAAGGAGAAGGAGAAGGTGAAGTCTGGAGGGTGAATCAGAAGAAGCAGAAGAAGGAGAAGGAGAAGGTGAAGACTCGCGGGTGAATCAGAAGAAGTAGAAGAAGGAGAAGGAGAAGATGAAGTCTGGAGGGTGAATCAGAAGAAGTAGAAGAAGGAGAAGGAGAAGGTGAAGTCTGGAGGGTGAATCAGAAGAAGCAGAAGAAGGGGAAGGAGAAGGTGAAGTCTGAAGAGTGAATCAGAAGAAGCAGAAGAAGGAGAAGGAGAAGGTGAAGTCTGGAGGGTGAATCAGAAGAAGCAGAATAAGGAGAAGGAGAAGGTGAAGTCTGGAGGGTGAATCAGAAGAAGCAGAAGAAGGAGAAGGAGAAGGTGAAGTCTGGAGGGTGAATCAGAAGAAGTAGAAGAAGGAGAAGGAGAAGGTGAAGTCTGGAGGGTGAAGCAGAAGAGGTAGAAGAAGGAGAAGGAGAAGGTGAAGTCATGAGGGTGAATCAGAAGAAGTAGAAGAAGGAGAAGGAGAAGGTGAAGTCAGGAGGGTGAATCAGAAGAAGCAGAAGAAGGAGAAGGAGAAGGTGAAGTCTGGAGTGTGAATCAGAAGAATCAGAAGAAGGAGAAGGAGAAGGTGAAGTCTGGAGGGTGAATCAGAAGAAGCAGAAGAAAGAGAAGGAGAAGGTGAAGTCTAGAGGGTGAAGCAGAAGAAGCAGAAGAAGGAGAAGTAGAAGGTGAAGACTGGAGGGTGAATCAGAAGAAGTAGAAGAAGGAGAAGGAGAAGGTGAAGTCTGGAGGGTGAATCAGAAGAGGTAGAAGAAGGAGAAGGAGAAGGTGAAGTCTGGAGGGTGAATCAGAAGAAGTAGAAGAAGGAGAAGGAGAAGGTGAAGTCAGGAGGGTGAATCAGAAGAAGCAGAAGAAGGAGAAGGAGAAGGTGAAGTTAGGAGGGTGAATCAGAAGAAGCAGAAGAAGGAGAAGGAGAAGGTGAAGTCAGGGGGGTGAAGCAGAAAAAGTAGAAGAAGGAGAAGGAGAAGGCGAAGTCAGGAAGGTGAAGCAGAAGAAGCAGAAGAAGGAGAAGGAGAAGGTGAAGTCTGGCGGGCGCAGCAGAAGAAGCAGAAGAAGGAGAAGGTGAAGGTGAAGTCTGGAGGGTGAAGCAGAAGAAGCAGAAGAAGGAGAAGGAGAAGGTGAAGTCTGGAGGGTGAATCAGAAGAAGTAGAAGAAGGAGAAGGAGAAGGTGAAGTCAGGAGGGTGAAGCAGAAAAAGCAGAAGAAGGAGAAGGAGAAGGTGAAGTCTGGAGGGTGAAGCAGAAGAAGCAGAAGAAGGAGAAGGAGAAGGTGAAGTCTGGCGGGCGAAGCAGAAGAAGTAGAAGAAGGAGAAGGAGAAGGTGAAGTCTGGATGGTGAAGCAGAAGAAGCAGAAGAAGGAGAAGGAGAAGGTGAAGTCTGGAGGGTGAATCAGAAGAAGTAGAAGAAGGAGAAGGAGAAGGTGAAGTCAGGAGGGTGAAGCAGAAGAAGCAGAAGAAGGAGAAGGAGAAGGTGAAGTCTGGAGGGTGAAACAGAAGAAGCAGAAGAAGGAGAAGGAGAAGGTGAAGTCTGGAGGGTGAAGCAGAAGAAGCAGAAGAAGGAGAAGGAGAAGGTGAAGTCAGGAGGGTGAATCAGAAGAAGTAGAAGAAGGAGAAGGAGAAGGTGAAGTCTGGAGGGTGAATCAGAAGAAGTAGAAGAAGGAGAAGGAGAAGGTGAAGTCTGGAGGTTGAATCAGAAGAAGTTGAAGAAGAAGAAGGAGAAGGGGAAGTCTGGAGGGTGAATCAGAAGAAGCAGAAGAAGGAGAAGGAGAAGGTGAAGTCTGGAGGGAGAAGCAGAAGAAGTAGAAGAAGAAGGAGAAGGTGAAATCTGGAGGGTGAATAAGAAGAAGTAGAAGAAGGAGAAGGAGAAGGTGAAGTCTGGAGGGTGAATCAGAAGAAGTAGAAGAAGGAGAAGGAGAAGGTGAAGTCTGGAGGGTGTATCAGAAGAAGCAGAAGAAGGAGAAGGAGAAGGTGGAGTCTGGAGGCTGTATCAGAAGAAGTAGAAGAAGGAGAAGGAGAAGGTGTAGTCTGGAGAGTGAATCAGAAGAAGTAGACGAAGGAGAAGGAGAAGGTGAAGTCTGGAGGGTGAATCAGAAAAAGCAGAAGAAGGAGAAGGAGAAGGCGAAGTCTGGAGGGTGAATCAGAAGAAGTAGAAGAAGGAGAAGGAGAAGGTGAAGTCTGGAGGGTGAATCAGAAGAAGCAGAAGAAGGAGAAGGAGAAGGTGAAGTCTGGAGGGTGAATCTGAAGAAGCAGAAGAAGGAGAAGGAGAAGGTGAAGTCTGGAGGGTGAATCAGAAGGAGCAGAAGAAGGAGAAGGAGAAGGTGAAGTCTGGAGGGTGAATCAGAAGAAGCAGAAGAAGTAGAAGGAGAAGGTGAAGTCTGGAGGGTGAATCAGAAGAAGTAGAAGAAGGAGAAGAAGAAGGTGAAGTCTGGAGGGTGAATCAGAAGAAGCAGAAGAAGGAGAAGGAGAAGGTGAAGTCAGGAGGGTGCATCAGAAGAAGCAGAAGCAGGAGAAGGAGAAGGTGAAGACTGGAGGGTGAATCGGAAGAAGTAGAAGAAGCAGAAGGAGAAGGTGAAGTCTGGAGGGTGAATCAGAAGAAGTAGAAGAAGGAGAAGGAGATGGTGAGCTCTGGAGGGTGAATCAGAAGAAGCAGAAGAAGGAGAAGGAGAAGGTGAAGTCTGGAGGGTGAATCAGAAGAAGCAGAAGAAGGAGAAGGAGAACGTGAAGACTGGCGGGTGAATCAGAAGAAGTAGAAGAAGGAGAAGGAGAAGATGAAGTCCGGAGGGTGAATCAGAAGAAGTAGAAGAAGGAGAAGGAGAAGGTGAGGTCTGGAGGGTGAATCAGAAGAAGCAGAAGAAGGAGAAGGAGAAGGTGATGTCTGGAGGGTGAATCAGAAGAAGCAGAAGAAGGAGAAGTAGAAGGTGAAGTCTGGAGGGTGAATCAGAAGAAGCAGAAGAAGGAGAAGGAGAAGGTGAAGTCAGGAGGGTGAATCAGAAGAAGCAGAAGAAGGAGAAGGAGAAGGTGAAGTTAGGAGGGTGAATCAGAAGAAGCAGAAGAAGGAGAAGGAGAAGGTGAAGTCAGGGGGGTGAAGCAGAAGAAGTAGAAGAAGGAGAAGGAGAAGGTGAAGTCAGGAGGGTGAAGCAGAAGAAGCAGAAGAAGGAGAAGGAGAAGGTGAAGTCTGGCGGGCGCAGCAGAAGAAGCAGAAGAAGGAGAAGGAGAAGGTGAAGTCTGGAGGGTGAAGCAGAAGAAGCAGAAGAAGTAGAAGGAGAAGGTGAAGTCTGGAGGGTGAATCAGAAGAAGTAGAAGAAGGAGAAGGAGAAGGTGAAGTCATGAGGGAGAAGCAGAAGAAGCAGAAGAAGGAGACGGAGAAGGTGATGTCTGGAGGGTGAAGCAGAAGAAGCAGAAGAAGGAGAAGGAGAAGGTGAAGTCTGGAGGGCGAAGCAGAAGAAGCAGAAGAAGGAGAAAGAGAAGGTGACGTCTGGAGGGTGAAGAAGAAGAAGCAGAAGAAGGAGAAGGAGAAGGTGAAGTCTGGAGGGTGAATCAGAAGAAGTAGAAGAAGGAGAAGGAGAAGGTGAAGTCTGGAGGGTGAATCAGAAGAAGTAGAAGAAGGAGAAGGAGAAGGTGAAGTCAGGAGGGTGAAGCAGAAGAAGCAGAAGAAGGAGAAGGACAAGGTGAAGTCTGGAGGGTGAAGCAGAAGAAGCAGAAGAAGGAGAAGGAGAAGGTGAAGTCTGGAGGGTGAAGCAGAAGAAGCAGAAGAAGGAGAAGGAGAAGGTGAAGTCAGGAGGGTGAATCAGAAGAAGTAGAAGAAGGAGAAGGAGAAGGTGGAGTCTGGAGGGTGAATCAGAAGAAGCAGAAGAAGGAGAAGGAGAAGGTGAAGTCTGGAGGGAGAAGCAGAAGAAGTAGAAGAAGGAGAAGGAGAAGGTGAAGTCTGGAGGGTGAATCAGAAGAAGTAGAAGAAGGAGAAGGAGAAGGTGACGTCTGGAGGGTGAATCAGAAGAAGTAGAAGAAGGAGAAGGAGAAGGTGTAGTCTGGAGGGTGAATCAGAAGAAGTCGACGAAGGAGAAGGAGAAGGTGAAGTCTGGAGGGTGAATCAGAAGAAGCAGAAGCAGGAGAAGGAGAAGGTGAAGTCTGGAGGGTGAATCAGAAGAAGTAGAAGAAGGAGAAGGAGAAGGTGAAGTCTGGAGGGTGAATCAGAAGAAGCAGAAGAAGGAGAAGGAGAAGGTGAAGTCTGGAGGGTGAATCAGAAGAAGCAGAAGAAGGAGAAGGAGAAGGTGAAGTCTGGAGGGTGAATCAGAAGAAGCAGAAGAAGGAGAAGGAGAAGGTGAAGTCTGGAGGGTGAATCAGAAGAAGCAGAAGAAGTAGAAGGAGAAGGTGAAGTCTGGAGGGTGAATCAGAAGAAGGAGAAGAAGGAGAAGGAGAAGGTGAAGTCTGGAGGGTGAATCAGAAGAAGCAGAAGAAGGAGAAGGAGAAGGTGAAGTCAGGAGGGTGAATCAGAAGAAGCAGAAGAAGGAGAAGGAGAAGGTGAAGTCTGGAGGGTGAATCAGAAGAAGCAGAAGAAGGCGAAGGAGAAGGTGAAGACTGGAGGGTGAATCAGAATAAGTAGAAGAAGGAGAAGGAGATGGTGAAGTCTGGAGGGTGAATCAGAAGAAGTAGAAGAAGCAGAAGGAGAAGGCGAAGTCTGGGGGGTGAATCAGAAGAAGCAGAAGAAGGAGAAGGAGAAGGTTAAGTCTGGAGGGTGAATCAGAAGAAGCAGAAGAAGGAGAAGGAGAAGGTTAAGTCTGGAGGGTGAATCAGAAGAAGCAGAAGAAGGAGAAGGAGAAGGTGAAGTCTGGAGGGTGAATCATAAGAAGTAGAAGAAGGAGAAGGAGAAGGTGAGGTCTGGAGGGTGAATCAGAAGAAGCAGAAGAAGGAGAAGGAGAAGGTGAAGTCTGAAGGGTGAATCAGAAGAAGCAGAAGATGGAGAAGGAGAAGGTGAAGTCTGGAGGGTGAATCAGAAGAAGCAGAAGAAGGAGAAGGAGAAGGTGAAGTCTGGAGGGTGAATCAGAAGATGCAGAAAAAGGAGAAGGAGAAGGTGAAGTCTGGAGGGTGAATCAGAAGAAGTAGAAGAAGGAGAAGGAGAAGGTGAAGTCTGGAGGGTGAATCAGAAGAAGTAGAAGAAGGAGAAGGAGAAGGACAAGTCTGGAGGGTGAATCAGAAGAAGCAGAAGAAGGAGAAGAAGAAGGTGAAGTCTGGAGGGTGAATCAGAAGAAGCAGAAGAAGGAGAATGAGAAGATGAAGTCTGGAGGGTGTATCAGAAGAAGTAGAAGAAGGAGAAGGAGAAGGTGAAGTCTGGAGGGTGAATCAGAAGAAGCAGAAGAAGGAGAAGGAGAAGGTGAAGTCTGGAGGGTGAATCAGAAGAAGCAGAAGAAGGAGAAGGAGAAGGTGAAGTCTGGAGGGTGAATCAGAAGAAGCAGAATAAGGAGAAGGAGAAGGTGAAGTCTGGTGGGTGAATCAGGAGAAGCAGAAGAAGGAGAAGGAGAAGGTGAAGTCTGGAGGGTGAATCAGAAGAAGTAGAAGAAGGAGAAGGAGAAGGTGAAGTCTGGAGGGTGAAACAGAAGAAGTAGAAGAAGGAGAAGGAGGAGGTGAAGTCAGGAGGGTGAATCAGAAGAAGTAGAAGAAGGAGAAGGAGAAGGTGAAGTCTGGAGGGTGAATCAGAAGAAGTAGAAGAAGGAGAAGGAGAAGGTGAGGTCTGGAGGGTGAATCAGAAGAAGCAGAAGAAGGAGAAGGAGAAGATGAAGTCTGGAGGGTGAATCAGAAGAAGCAGAAGAAGGAGAAGGAGAAGGTGAAGTCTGGAGGGTGAATCAGAAGAAGCAGAAGAAGGAGAAGGAGAAGGTGAAGTCAGGAGGGTGAATCAGAAGAAGCAGAGGAAGGAGAAGGAGAAGGTGAAGTTAGGATGGTGAATCAGAAGAAGCAGAAGAAGGAGAAGGAGAAGGTGAAGTCAGGGGGGTGAAGCAGAAGAAGTAGAAGAAGGAGAAGGAGATGGTGAAGTCAGGAGGGTGAAGCAGAAGAAGCAGAAGAAGGAGAAGGCGAAGGTGAAGTCTGGAGGGTGAAGCAGAAGAAACAGAAGAAGGAGAAGGAGAAGGTGAAGTCTGGAGGGCGAAGCAGAAGAAGCAGAAGAAGGAGAAGGAGAAGGTGAAGTCTGGAGGGTGAATCAGAAGAAGTAGAAGAAGGAGAAGGAGAAGGTGAAGTCAGGAGGGTGAAGCAGAAGAAGGAGACGGAGAAGGTGAAGTCTGGAGGGTGAAGCAGAAGAAGCAAAAGAAGGAGAAGGAGAAGGTGAAGTCTGGAGGGTGAAGCAGAAGAAGCAGAAGAAGGAGAAGGAGAAGGTGAAGTCAGGAGGGTGAATCAGAAGAAGTAGAAGAAGGAGAAGGAGAAGGTGAAGTCTGGAGGGTGAATCAGAAGAAGTAGAAGAAGGAGAAGGAGAAGGTGAAGTCTGGAGGGTGAATCAGAAGAAGTAGAAGAAGGAGAAGGAGAAGGTGAAGTCTGGAGGGTGAATCAGAAGAAGCAGAAGAAGGAGAAGGAGAAGGTGAAGTCTGGAGGGAGAAGCAGAAGAAGTAGAAGAAGGAGAAGGAGAAGGTGCAGTCTGGAGGGTGAATCAGAAGAAGTAGAAGAAGGAGAAGGAGAAGGTAAAGTCTGGAGGGTGAATCAGAAGAAGTAGAAGAAGGAAAAGGAGAAGGTGAAGTCTGGAGGGTGAATCAGAAGAAGCAGAAGAAGGAGAAGGAGAAGGTGAAGTCTGGAGGGTGAATCAGAAGAAGTAGAAGAAGGAGAAGGAGAAGGTGTAGTTTGGAGGGTGAATCAGGAGAAGTAGACGAAGGAGAAGGAGAAGGTGAAGTCTGGAGGGTGAATCAGAAGAAGCAGAAGAAGGAGAAGGAGAAGCTGAAGTCTGGAGGGTGAATCAGAAGAAGTAGAAGAAGCAGAAGGAGAAGGTGAAGTCTGGAGGGTGAATCAGAAGAAGCAGAAGAAGGAGAAGGAGAAGGTGAAGTCTGGAGGGTGAATCAGAAGAAGCAGAAGAAGGAGAAGGTGAAGTATGGAGGGTGAATCAGAAGAAGCAGAAGAAGGAGAAGGAGAAGGTGAAGTCTGGAGTGTGAATCAGAAGAAGCAGAAGAAGTAGAAGGAGAAGGTGAAGTCTGGAGGGTGAATCAGAAGAAGTAGAAGAAGGAGAAGGAGAAGGTGAAGTCTGGAGGGTGAATCAGAAGAAGCAGAAGAAGGAGAAGGAGAAGGTGAAGTCAGGAGGGTGAATCAGAAGAAGCAGAAGAAGGAGAAGGAGAAGGTGAAGTCTGGAGGGTGAATCAGAAGAAGCAGAAGAAGGAGAAGGAGAAGGTGAAGACTGGAGGGTGAATCAGAAGAAGTAGAAGAAGGAGAAGGAGAAGGTGAAGTCTGGAGGGTGAATCAGAAGAAGGAGAAGAAGGAGAAGGAGAAGGCGAAGTCTGGAGGGTGAATCAGAAGAAGCAGAAGAAGGAGAAGGAGAAGATGAAATCTGGAGGGTGAATCAGAAGAAGCAGAAGAAGGAGAAGGAGAAGATGAAGTCTGGAGGGTGAATCAGAAGAAGTAGAAGAAGGAGAAGGAGAAGGTGAGATCTGGAGGGTGAATCAGAAGAAGCAGAAGAAGGAGAAGGAGAAGGTGAAGTCTGAAGGGTGAATCAGAAGAAGCAGAAAAAGGAGAAGGAGAAGGTGAAGTCTGGAGGGTGAATCAGAAGAAGCAGAAGAAGGAGAAGTAGAAGCTGAAGTCTGGAGGGTGAATCAGAAGAAGCAGAAGAAGGAGAAGGAGAAGGTGAAGTCTGGAGGGTGAATCAGAAGAAGCTGAAGAAGGAGAAGGAGAAGATGAAGTCTGGAGGGTGAATCAGAAGAAGTAGAAGAAGGAGAAGGAGAAGGTGAAGTCTGGAGGGTGAATCAGAAGAAGCAGAAGAAGGAGAAGGAGAAGGTGAAGTCTGGAGGGTGAATCAGAAGAAGCAGAAGAAGGAGAAGGAGAAGGTGAAGTCTGGAGGGTGAATCAGAAGAAGCAGAATAAGGAGAAGGAGAAGGTAAAGTCTGGAGGGTGAATCAGAAGAAGCAGAAGAAGGAGAAGGAGAAGGTGAAGTCTGGAGGGTGAATCAGAAGAAGTAGAAGAAGGAGAAGGAGAAGGTGAAGTCTGGAGGGTGAAGCAGAAGAAGTAGAAGAAGGAGAAGGAGAAGGTGAAGTCAGGAGGGTGAATCAGAAGAAGTAGAAGAAGGAGAAGGTGAAGTCAGGAGGGTGAACCAGAAGAAGCAGAAGAAGGAGAAGCAGAAGGTGAAGTCTGGAGGGTGAACCAGAAGAATCAGAAGAAGGAGAAGGAGAAGGTGAAGTCTGGAGGGTGAATCAGAAGAAGCAGAAGAAAGAGAAGGAGAAGGTGAAGTCTGGAGGGTGAAGCAGAAGAAGCAGAAGAAGGAGAAGGAGAAGGTGAAGACTGGAGGGTGAATCAGAAGAAGTAGAAGAAGGAGAAGAAGAAGGTGAAGTCTGGAGGGTGAATCAGAAGAAGTAGAAGAAGGAGAAGGAGAAGGTGAAGTCTGGAGGGTGAATCAGAAGAAGCAGAAGCAGGAGAAGGAGAAGGTGAAGTCTGGAGGGTGAATCAGAAGAAGTAGAAGAAGGAGAAGGAGAAGGTGAGGTCTGGAGGGTGAATCAGAAGAAGCAGAAGAAGGAGAAGTAGAAGGTGAAGTCTGGAGGGTGGATCAGAAGAAGCAGAAGAAGGAGAAGGAGAAGGTGAGGTCAGGAGGGTGAATCAGAAGAAGCAGAAGAAGGAGAAGGAGAAGGTGAAGTTAGGAGGGTGAATCAGAAGAAGCAGAAGAAGGAGAAGGAGAAGGTGAAGTCAGGGGGGTGAAGCAGAAGAAGTAGAAGAAGGAGAAGGAGAAGGTGAAGTCAGGAGGGTGAAGCAGAAGAAGCCGAAGAAGGAGAAGGAGAAGGTCAAGTCTGGAGGGCGCAGCAGAAGAAGCAGAAGAAGGAGAAGGAGAAGGTGAAGTCTGGAGGGTGAAGCCGTAGAAGCAGAAGAAGGAGAAGGAGAAGGTGAAATCTGGAGGGTGAATCAGAAGAAGTAGAAGAAGGAGAAGGAGAAGGTGAAGTCAGGAGGGTGAAGCAGAAGAAGCAGAAGAAGGAGAAGGAGAAGGTGAAGTCTGGAGGGTGAAGCAGAAGAAGCAGAAGAAGGAGAAGGAGAAGGTGAAGTCTGGAGGGCGAAGCAGAAGAAGCAGAAGAAGGAGAAGGAGAAGGTGAATTCTGGAGGGTGAAGCAGAAAAAGCAGATGAAGGACAAGGAGAAGGTGAAGTCTGGAGGGTGAATCAGAAGAAGTAGAAGAAGGAGTAGCAGAAGGTGAAGTCAGGAGGGTGAAGCAGAAGAAGCAGAAGAAGGATAAGGAGAAGGTGAAGTCTGGAGGGTGAAGCAGAAGAAGCAGAAGAAGGAGAAGGAGAAGGTGAAGTCTGGAGGGTGAAGCAGAAGAAGCAGAAGAAGGAGAAGGAGAAGGTGAAGTGAGGAGGGTGAATCAGAAGAATCAGAAGAAGGAGAAGGAGAAGGTGAAGTCTGGAGGGTGAATCAGAAGAAGTAGAAGAAGGAGAAGGAGAAGGTGAAGTCTGGAGGGTGAATCAGAAAAAGTAGAAGAAGGAGAAGGAGAAGGTGAAGTCTGGAGGGTGAATCAGAAGAAGCAGAAGAAGGAGAAGGAGAAGGTGAAGTCTGGAGGGAGAAGCAGAAGAAGTAGAAGAAGGAGAAGGAGAAGGTGAAGTCTGGAGGGTGAATCAGAAGAAGTAGAAGAAGGAGAAGGAGAAGGTGAAGTTTGGAGTGTGAATCAGAAGAAGTAGAAGAAGGAGAAGGAGAAGGTGAAGTCTGGAGGGTGAATCAGAAGAAGCAGAAGAAGGAGAAGGAGAAGGTGAAGTCTGGAGGGTGAATCAGAAGAAGTAGAAGAAGGAGAAGGAGAAGGTGTAGTCTGGAGGGTGAATCAGAAGAAGTAGACGAAGGAGAAGGAGAAGGTGAAGTCTGGAGGGTGAATCAGAAGAAGCAGAAGCAGGAGAAGGAGAAGGTGAAGTCTGGAGGGTGAAACAGAAGAAGTAGAAGAAGGAGAAGGAGAAGGTAAACTCTGGAGGGTGAATCAGAAGAAGCAGAAGAAGGAGAAGGAGAAGGTGAATTCTGGAGGTTGAATCAGAAGTAGCAGAAGAAGGAGAAGGAGAAGGTGAAGTCTGGAGGGTGAATCAGAAGAAGCAGAAGAAGGAGAAGGAGAAGGTGAAGTCTGGAGGGTGAATCAGAAGAAGCAGAAGAAGTAGAAGGAGAAGGTGAATTCTGGAGGGTGAATCAGAAGAAGTAGAAGAAGGAGAAGGAGAAGGTGAAGTCTGGAGGGTGAATCAGAAGAAGCAGAAGAAGGAGAAGGAGAAGGTGAAGTCAGGAGGGTGAATCAGAAGAAGCGGAAGAAGGAGAAGGAGAAGGTGAAGTCTGGAGGGTGAATCAGAAGAAGCAGAAGAAGGAGAAGGAGAAGGTGAAGACTGGAGGGTGAATCAGAAGAAGTAGAAGAAGGAGAAGGAGAAGGTGAAGTCTGGAGGGTGAATCAGAAGAAGTAGAAGAAGGAGAAGGCGAAGTCTGGAGGGTGAATCAGAAGAAGTAGAAGAAGGAGAAGGAGAAGGTGAAGTCATGAGGGAGAAGCAGAAGAAGCAGAAGAAGGAGAAGGAGAAGGTGATGCCTGGAGGGTGAAGCAGAAGAAGCAGAAGAAGGAGAAGGAGAAGGTGAAGTCTGGAGGGCGAAGCAGAAGAAGCAGAAGAAGGAGAAAGAGAAGGTGAAGTCTGGAGGGTGAATCAGAAGAAGCAGAAGAAGGAGAAGGAGAAGGTGAAGTCTGGAGGGTGAATCAGAAGAAGCAGAAGAAGGAGAAGGAGAAGGTGAAGTCAGGAGGGTGAATCAGAAGAAGCAGCAGAAGGAGAAGGAGAAGGTGAAGTTAGGAGGGTGAATCAGAAGAAGCAGAAGAAGGAGAAGGAGAAGGTGAAGTCAGGGGGGTGAAGCAGAAGAAGTAGAAGAAGGAGAAGGAGATGGTGAAGTCAGGAGGATGAAGCAGAAGAAGCAGAAGAAGGAGAAGGAGAAGGTGAAGTCTGGAGGGTGAAGCAGAAGAAACAGAAGAAGGAGAAGGAGAAGGTGAAGTCTGGAGGGCGAAGCAGAAGAAGCAGAAGAAGGAGAAGGTGAAGGTGAAGTCTGGAGGGTGAAGCAGAAGAAGCAGAAGAAGGAGAAGGAGAAGGTGAAGTCTGGAGGGTGAATCAGAAGAAGTAGAAGAATGAGAAGGAGAAGGTGAAGTCTGGAGGGTGAATCAGAAGAAGCAGAAGAAGTAGAAGGAGAAGGTGAATTCTGGAGGGTGAATCAGAAGAAGTAGAAGAAGGAGAAGGAGAAGGTGAAGTCTGGAGGGTGAATCAGAAGAAGCAGAAGAAGGAGAAGGAGAAGGTGAAGTCAGGAGGGTGAATCAGAAGAAGCGGAAGAAGGAGAAGGAGAAGGTGAAGTCTGGAGGGTGAATCAGAAGAAGCAGAAGAAGGAGAAGGAGAAGGTGAAGACTGGAGGGTGAATCAGAAGAAGTAGAAGAAGGAGAAGGAGAAGGTGAAGTCTGGAGGGTGAATCAGAAGAAGTAGAAGAAGGAGAAGGCGAAGTCTGGAGGGTGAATCAGAAGAAGTAGAAGAAGGAGAAGGAGAAGGTGAAGTCATGAGGGAGAAGCAGAAGAAGCAGAAGAAGGAGAAGGAGAAGGTGATGCCTGGAGGGTGAAGCAGAAGAAGCAGAAGAAGGAGAAGGAGAAGGTGAAGTCTGGAGGGCGAAGCAGAAGAAGCAGAAGAAGGAGAAAGAGAAGGTGACGCCTGGAGGGTGAAGAAGAAGAAGCAGAAGAAGGAGAAGGAGAAGGTGAAGTCTGGAGGGTGAATCAGAAGAAGTAGAAGAAGGAGAAGGAGAAGGTGAAGTCTGGAGGGTGAATCAGAAGAAGTAGAAGAAGGAGAAGGAGAAGGTGAAGTCAGGAGGGTGAAGCAGAAGAAGCAGAAGAAGGAGAAGGAGAAGGTGAAGTCTGGAGGGTGAAGCAGAAGAAGCAGAAGAAGGAGAAGGAGAAGGTGAAGTCTGGAGGGTGAAGCAGAAGAAGCAGAAGAAGGAGAAGGAGAAGGTGAAGTCTGGAGGGAGAAGCAGAAGAAGTAGAAGAAGGAGAAGGAGAAGGTGAAGTCTGGAGGGTGAATCAGAAGAAGTAGAAGAAGGAGAAGGAGAAGGTGACGTCTGGAGGGTGAATCAGAAGAAGTAGAAGAAGGAGAAGGAGAAGGTGAAGTCTGGAGGGTGAATCAGAAGAAGCAGAAGAAGGAGAAGGAGAAGGAGAAGTCTGGAGGGTGAATCAGAAGAAGTAGAAGAAGGAGAAGGAGAAGGTGTAGTCTGGAGGGTGAATCAGAAGAAGTAGACGAAGGAGAAGGAGAAGGTGAAGTCTGGAGGGTGAATCAGAAGAAGTAGAAGAAGGAGAAGGAGAAGGTGAAGTCTGGAGGGTGAATCAGAAGAAGCAGAAGAAGGAGAAGGAGAAGG
Source organism: Somniosus microcephalus (assembly GCF_052327205.1). Classification (NCBI taxonomy): domain Eukaryota; kingdom Metazoa; phylum Chordata; class Chondrichthyes; order Squaliformes; family Somniosidae; genus Somniosus; species Somniosus microcephalus. The sequence continues at coordinate 181,548 of NW_028225422.1, read as the reverse complement.
TGAAGTCTGGAGGGTGAATCAGAAGAAGCAGAAGAAGGCGAAGGAGAAGGTGAAGACTGGAGGGTGAATCAGAATAAGTAGAAGAAGGAGAAGGAGATGGTAAAGTCTGGAGGGTGAATCAGAAGAAGTAGAAGAAGCAGAAGGAGAAGGAGAAGTCTGGAGGGTGAATCAGAAGAAGCAGAAGAAGGAGAAGGAGAAGGTTAAGTCTGGAGGGTGAATCAGAAGAAGCAGAAGAAGGAGAAGGAGAAGGTGAAGTCTGGAGGGTGAATCATAAGAAGCAGAAGAAGGAGAAGGAGAAGGTGAGGTCTGGAGGGTGAATCAGAAGAAGCAGAAGAAGGAGAAGGAGAAGGTGAAGTCTGAAGGGTGAATCAGAAGAAGCAGAAGATGCAGAAGGAGAAGGTGAAGTCTGGAGGGTGAATCAGAAGAAGCAGAAGAAGGAGAAGGAGAAGGTGAAGTCTGGAGGGTGAATCAGAAGATGCAGAAGAAGGAGAAGGATAAGGTGAAGTCTGGAGGGTGAATCAGTAGAAGTAGAAGAAGGAGAAGGAGAAGGTGAAGTCTGGAGGGTGAATCAGAAGAAGTAGAAGAAGGAGAAGGAGAAGGACAAGTCTGGAGGGTGAATCAGACGAAGCAGAAGAAGGAGAAGGAGAAGGTGAAGTCTGGAGGGTGAATCAGAAGAAGCAGAAGAAGGAGAATGAGAAGATGAAGTCTGGAGGGTGTATCAGAAGAAGAAGAAGAAGGAGAAGGAGAAGGTGAAGTCTGGAGGGTGAATCAGAAGAAGCAGAAGAAGGAGAAGGAGAAGGTGAAGTCTGGAGGGTGAATCAGAAGAAGCAGAAGAAGGAGAAGGAGAAGGTGATGTCTGGAGGGTGAATCAGAAGAAGCAGAATAAGGAGAAGGAGAAGGTGAAGTCTGGAGGGTGAATCAGGAGAAGCAGAAGAAGGAGAAGGAGAAGGTGAAGTCTGGAGGGTGAATCAGAAGAAGTAGAAGAAGGAGAAGGATAAGGTGAAGTCTGGAGGGTGAAGCAGAAGAAGTAGAAGAAGGAGAAGGAGAAGGTGAAGTCAGGAGGGTGAATCAGAAGAAGTAGAAGAAGGAGAAGGAGAAGGTGAAGTCTGGAGGGTGAATCAGAAGAAGCAGAAGAAGGAGAAGGAGAAGGTGAAGTCTGGAGGGTGAAAATAGAAGAAGCAAAAGAATGAGAAGGAGAAGATGAAGTCTGGAGGGTGAATCAGAAGAAGTAGAAGAAGGAGAAGGAGAAGGTGAGGTCTGGAGGGTGAATCAGAAGAAGCAGAAGAAGGAGAAGGAGAAGATGAAGTCTGGAGTGTGAATCAGAAGAAGCAGAAGAAGGAGAAGGAGAGGGTGAAGTCTGGAGAGTGAATCAGAAGAAGCAGAAGAAGGAGAAGGAGAAGGTGAAGTCAGGAGGGTGAATCAGAAGAAGCAGAAGAAGGAGAAGGAGAAGGTGAAGTTAGGAGGGTGAATCAGAAGAAGCAGAAGAAGGAGAAGGAGAAGGTGAAGTCAGGGGGGTGAAGCAGAAGAAGTAGAAGAAGGAGAAGGAGATGGTGAAGTCAGGAGGATGAAGCAGAAGAAGCAGAAGAAGGAGAAGGAGAAGGTGAAGTCTGGAGGGTGAAGCAGAAGAAACAGAAGAAGGAGAAGGAGAAGGTGAAGTCTGGAGGGCGAAGCAGAAGAAGCAGAAGAAGGAGAAGGTGAAGGTGAAGTCTGGAGGGTGAAGCAGAAGAAGCAGAAGAAGGAGAAGGAGAAGGTGAAGTCTGGAGGGTGAATCAGAAGAAGTAGAAGAAGGAGAAGGAGAAGGTGAAGTCAGGAGGGTGAAGCAGAAGAAGGAGACGGAGAAGGTGAAGTCTGGAGGGTGAAGCAGAAGAAGCAGAAGAAGGAGAAGGAGAAGGTGAAGTCTAGAGGGTGAAGCAGAAGAAGCAGAAGAAGGAGAAGGAGAAGGTGAAGTCAGGAGGGTGAATCAGAAGAAGTAGAAGAAGGAGAAGGAGAAGGTGAAGTCTGGAGGGTGAATCAGAAGAAGTAGAAGAAGGAGAAGGAGAAGGTGAAGTCTGGAGGGTGAATCAGAAGAAGTAGAAGAAGGAGAAGGAGAAGGTGAAGTCTGGAGGGTGGTTCAGAAGAAGCAGAAGAAGGAGAAGGAGAAGGTGAAGTCTGGAGGGAGAAGCAGAAGAATCAGAAGAAGGAGAAGGAGAAGATGAAGTCTGGAGGGTGAATCAGAAGAAGTAGAAGAAGGAGAAGGAGAAGGTGAGATCTGGATGGTGAATCAGAAGAAGCAGAAGAAGGAGAAGGAGAAGGTGAAGTCTGAAGGGTGAATCAGAAGAAGCAGAAAAAGGAGAAGGAGAAGGTGAAGTCTGGAGGGTGAATCAGAAGAACAAGAAGAAGGAGAAGGAGAAGGTGAAGTCTGGAGGGTGAATCAGAAGAAGCAGAAGAAGGAGAAGGAGAAGGTGAAGTCCGGAGGGTGAATCAGAAGAAGTAGAAGAAGGAAAAGGAGAAGGTGAAGTCTGGAGGGTGAATCAGAAGAAGTAGAAGCAGGAGAAGGAGAAGGTGAAGTCTGGAGGGTGAATCAGAAGAAGCAGAAGAAGGAGAAGGAGAAGGTGAAGTCTGGAGGGTGAATCAGAAGAAGCAGAAGAAGGAGAAGGAGAAGATGAAGTCTGGAGGGTGAAGCAGAAGAAGGAGACGGAGAAGGTGAAGTCTGGAGGGTGAAGCAGAAGAAGCAGAAGAAGGAGAAGGAGAAGGTGAAGTCTGGAGGGTGAAGCAGAAGAAGCAGAAGAAGGAGAAGGAGAAGGTGAAGTCAGGAGGGTGAATCAGAAGAAGTAGAAGAAGGAGAAGGAGAAGGTGAAGTCTGGAGGGTGAATCAGAAGAAGTAGAAGAAGGAGAAGGAGAAGGTGAAGTCTGGAGGGTGAATCAGAAGAAGTAGAAGAAGGAGAAGGAGAAGGTGAAGTCTGGAGGGTGAATCAGAAGAAGCAGAAGAAGGAGAAGGAGAAGGTGAAGTCTGGAGGGAGAAGCAGAAGAAGTAGAAGAAGGAGAAGGAGAATGTAAAGTCTGGAGGGTGAATCAGAAGAAGTAGAAGAAGGAGAAGGAGAAGGTAAAGTCTGGAGGGTGAATCAGAAGAAGTAGAAGAAGGAAAAGGAGAAGGTGAAGTCTGGAGGGTGAATCAGAAGAAGCAGAAGAAGGAGAAGGAGAAAGTGAAGTCTGGAGGGTGAATCAGAAGAAGTAGAAGAAGGAGAAGGAGAAGGTGTAGTTTGGAGGGTGAATCAGGAGAAGTAGACGAAGGAGAAGGAGAAGGTGAAGTCTGGAGGGTGAATCAGAAGAAGCAGAAGAAGGAGAAGGAGAAGGTGAAGTCTGGTGGGTGAATCAGAAGAAGTAGAAGAAGGAGAAGGCGAAGTCTGGAGGGTGAATCAGAAGAAGTAGAAGAAGGAGAAGGAGAAATGAAGTCATGAGGGAGAAGCAGAAGAAGCAGAAGAAGGAGAAGGAGAAGGTGATGCCTGGAGGGTGAAGCAGAAGAAGCAGAAGAAGGAGAAGGAGAAGGTGAAGTCTGGAGGGCGAAGCAGAAGAAGCAGAAGAAGGAGAAAGAGAAGGTGACGTCTGGAGGGTGAAGAAGAAGAAGCAGAAGAAGGAGAAGGAGAAGGTGAAGTCTGGAGGGTGAATCAGAAGAAGTAGAAGAAGGAGAAGGAGAAGGTGAAGTCTGGAGGGTGAATCAGAAGAAGTAGAAGAAGGAGAAGGAGAAGGTGAAGTCAGGAGGGTGAAGCAGAAGAAGCAGAAGAAGGAGAAGGAGAAGGTGAAGTCTGGAGGGTGAAGCAGAAGAAGCAGAAGAAGGAGAAGGAGAAGGTGAAGTCTGGAGGGTGAAGCAGAAGAAGCAGAAGAAGGAGAAGGAGAAGGTGAAGTCTGGAGGGAGAAGCAGAAGAAGTAGAAGAAGGAGAAGGAGAAGGTGAAGTCTGGAGGGTGAATCAGAAGAAGTAGAAGAAGGAGAAGGAGAAGGTGACGTCTGGAGGGTGAATCAGAAGAAGTAGAAGAAGGAGAAGGAGAAGGTGAAGTCTGGAGGGTGAATCAGAAGAAGCAGAAGAAGGAGAAGGAGAAGGAGAAGTCTGGAGGGTGAATCAGAAGAAGTAGAAGAAGGAGAAGGAGAAGGTGTAGTCTGGAGGGTGAATCAGAAGAAGTAGACGAAGGAGAAGGAGAAGGTGAAGTCTGGAGGGTGAATCAGAAGAAGTAGAAGAAGGAGAAGGAGAAGGTGAAGTCTGGAGGGTGACTCAGAAGAAGCAGAAGAAGGAGAAGGAGAAGGTGAAGTCTGGAGGGTGAATCAGAAGAAGCAGAAGAAGGAGAAGGAGAAGGTGAAGTCTGGAGGGTGAATCAGAAGAAGCAGAAGAAGGAGAAGGAGAAGGTGAAGTCTGGAGGGTGAATCAGAAGAAGCAGAAGAAGTAGAAGGAGAAGGTGAGGTCTGGAGGGTGAATCAGAAGAAGCAGAAGAAGGAGAAGGAGAAGGTGTAGTCTGGAGGGTGAATCAGAAGAAGTAGACGAAGGAGAAGGAGAAGGTGAAGTCTGGAGGGTGAATCAGAAGAAGCAGAAGAAGGAGAAGGAGAAGGTGAAGTCTGGAGGGTGAATCAGAAGAAGCAGAAGAAGGAGAAGGAGAAGGTGAAGTCTGGAGGGTGAATCAGAAGAAGCAGAAGAAGGAGAAGGAGAAGGTGAAGTCTGGTGGGTGAATCAGAAGAAGTAGAAGAAGGAGAAGGCGAAGTCTGGAGGGTGAATCAGAAGAAGTAGAAGAAGGAGAAGGAGAAATGAAGTCATGAGGGAGAAGCAGAAGAAGCAGAAGAAGGAGAAGGAGAAGGTGATGCCTGGAGGGTGAAGCAGAAGAAGCAGAAGAAGGAGAAGGAGAAGGTGAAGTCTGGAGGGCGAAGCAGAAGAAGCAGAAGAAGGAGAAAGAGAAGGTGACGTCTGGAGGGTGAAGAAGAAGAAGCAGAAGAAGGAGAAGGAGAAGGTGAAGTCTGGAGGGTGAATCAGAAGAAGTAGAAGAAGGAGAAGGAGAAGGTGAAGTCTGGAGGGTGAATCAGAAGAAGTAGAAGAAGGAGAAGGAGAAGGTGAAGTCAGGAGGGTGAAGCAGAAGAAGCAGAAGAAGGAGAAGGAGAAGGTGAAGTCTGGAGGGTGAAGCAGAAGAAGCAGAAGAAGGAGAAGGAGAAGGTGAAGTCTGGAGGGTGAAGCAGAAGAAGCAGAAGAAGGAGAAGGAGAAGGTGAAGTCTGGAGGGAGAAGCAGAAGAAGTAGAAGAAGGAGAAGGAGAAGGTGAAGTCTGGAGGGTGAATCAGAAGAAGTAGAAGAAGGAGAAGGAGAAGGTGACGTCTGGAGGGTGAATCAGAAGAAGTAGAAGAAGGAGAAGGAGAAGGTGAAGTCTGGAGGGTGAATCAGAAGAAGCAGAAGAAGGAGAAGGAGAAGGAGAAGTCTGGAGGGTGAATCAGAAGAAGTAGAAGAAGGAGAAGGAGAAGGTGTAGTCTGGAGGGTGAATCAGAAGAAGTAGACGAAGGAGAAGGAGAAGGTGAAGTCTGGAGGGTGAATCAGAAGAAGTAGAAGAAGGAGAAGGAGAAGGTGAAGTCTGGAGGGTGACTCAGAAGAAGCAGAAGAAGGAGAAGGAGAAGGTGAAGTCTGGAGGGTGAATCAGAAGAAGCAGAAGAAGGAGAAGGAGAAGGTGAAGTCTGGAGGGTGAATCAGAAGAAGTAGAAGAAGGAGAAGGAGAAGGTGAAGTCTGGAGGGTGAATCAGAAGAAGTAGAAGAAGGAGAAGGAGAAGGTGAAGTCAGGAGGGTGAAGCAGAAGAAGCAGAAGAAGGAGAAGGAGAAGGTGAAGTCTGGAGGGTGAAGCAGAAGAAGCAGAAGAAGGAGAAGGAGAAGGTGAAGTCTGGAGGGTGAAGCAGAAGAAGCAGAAGAAGGAGAAGGAGAAGGTGAAGTCTGGAGGGAGAAGCAGAAGAAGTAGAAGAAGGAGAAGGAGAAGGTGAAGTCTGGAGGGTGAATCAGAAGAAGTAGAAGAAGGAGAAGGAGAAGGTGACGTCTGGAGGGTGAATCAGAAGAAGTAGAAGAAGGAGAAGGAGAAGGTGAAGTCTGGAGGGTGAATCAGAAGAAGCAGAAGAAGGAGAAGGAGAAGGAGAAGTCTGGAGGGTGAATCAGAAGAAGTAGAAGAAGGAGAAGGAGAAGGTGTAGTCTGGAGGGTGAATCAGAAGAAGTAGACGAAGGAGAAGGAGAAGGTGAAGTCTGGAGGGTGAATCAGAAGAAGTAGAAGAAGGAGAAGGAGAAGGTGAAGTCTGGAGGGTGACTCAGAAGAAGCAGAAGAAGGAGAAGGAGAAGGTGAAGTCTGGAGGGTGAATCAGAAGAAGCAGAAGAAGGAGAAGGAGAAGGTGAAGTCTGGAGGGTGAATCAGAAGAAGCAGAAGAAGGAGAAGGAGAAGGTGAAGTCTGGAGGGTGAATCAGAAGAAGCAGAAGAAGTAGAAGGAGAAGGTGAGGTCTGGAGGGTGAATCAGAAGAAGCAGAAGAAGGAGAAGGAGAAGGTGTAGTCTGGAGGGTGAATCAGAAGAAGTAGACGAAGGAGAAGGAGAAGGTGAAGTCTGGAGGGTGAATCAGAAGAAGCAGAAGAAGGAGAAGGAGAAGGTGAAGTATGGAGGGTGAATCAGAAGAAGCAGAAGAAGGAGAAGGAGAAGGTGAAGTCTGGAGTGTGAATCAGAAGAAGCAGAAGAAGTAGAAGGAGAAGGTGAAGTCTGGAGGGTGAATCAGAAGAAGTAGAAGAAGGAGAAGGAGAAGGTGAAGTCTGGAGGGTGAATCAGAAGAAGCAGAAGAAGGAGAAGGAGAAGGTGAAGTCAGGAGGGTGAATCAGAAGAAGCAGAAGAAGGAGAAGGAGAAGGTGAAGTCTGGAGGGTGAATCAGAAGAAGCAGAAGAAGGAGAAGGAGAAGGTGAAGACTGGAGGGTGAATCAGAAGAAGTAGAAGAAGGAGAAGGAGAAGGTGAAGTCTGGAGGATGAATCAGAAGAAGGAGAAGAAGGAGAAGGAGAAGGCGAAGTCTGGAGGGTGAATCAGAAGAAGCAGAAGAAGGAGAAGGAGAAGATGAAATCTGGAGGGTGAATCAGAAGAAGCAGAAGAAGGAGAAGGAGAAGATGAAGTCTGGAGGGTGAATCAGAAGAAGTAGAAGAAGGAGAAGGAGAAGGTGAGATCTGGAGGGTGAATCAGAAGAAGCAGAAGAAGGAGAAGGAGAAGGTGAAGTCTGAAGGGTGAATCAGAAGAAGCAGAAAAAGGAGAAGGAGAAGGTGAAGTCTGGAGGGTGAATCAGAAGAAGCAGAAGAAGGAGAAGGAGAAGGTGAAGTCCGGAGGGTGAATCAGAAGAAGTAGAAGAAGGAGAGGAGAAGGTGAAGTCTGGAGGGTGAATCAGAAGAAGTAGAAGAAGGAGAAGGAGAAGGTGAAGTCTGGAGGGTGAATCAGAAGAAGCAGAAGAAGGAGAAGGAGAAGGTGAAGTCAGGAGGGTGAATCAGAAGAAGCAGAAGAAGGAGAAGGAGAAGGTGAAGTCTGGAGGGTGAATCAGAAGAAGCAGAAGAAGGAGAAGGAGAAGGTGAAGACTGGAGGGTGAATCAGAAGAAGTAGAAGAAGGAGAAGGAGAAGGTGAAGTCTGGAGGGTGAATCAGAAGAAGGAGAAGAAGGAGAAGGAGAAGGCGAAGTCTGGAGGGTGAATCAGAAGAAGTAGAAGAAGGAGAAGGAGAAGATGAAATCTGGTGGGTGAATCAGAAGAAGCAGAAGAAGGAGAAGGAGAAGATGAAGTCTGGAGGGTGAATCAGAAGAAGTAGAAGAAGGAGAAGGAGAAGGTGAGCTCTGGAGGGTGAATCAGAAGAAGCAGAAGAAGGAGAAGGAGAAGGTGAAGTCTGAAGGGTGAATCAGAAGAAGCAGAAAAAGGAGAAGGAGAAGGTGAAGTCTGGAGGGTGAATCAGAAGAAGCAGAAGAAGGAGAAGTAGAAGCTGAAGTCTGGAGGGTGAATCAGAAGAAGCAGAAGAAGGAGAAGGAGAAGGTGAAGTCCGGAGGGTGAATCAGAAGAAGTAGAAGAAGGAGAGGAGAAGGTGAAGTCTGGAGGGTGAATCAGAAGAAGTAGAAGAAGGAGAAGGAGAAGGTGAAGTCTGGAGGGTGAATCAGAAGAAGCAGAAGAAGGAGAAGGAGAAGGTGAAGTCTGGAGGGTGAATCAGAAGAAGCTGAAGAAGGAGAAGGAGAAGATGAAGTCTGGAGGGTGAATCAGAAGAAGTAGAAGAAGGAGAAGGAGAAGGTGAAGTCTGGAGGGTGAATCAGAAGAAGCAGAAGAAGGAGAAGGAGAAGGTGAAGTCTGGAGGGTGAATCAGAAGAAGCAGAAGAAGGAGAAGGAGAAGGTGAAGTCTGGAGGGTGAATCAGAAGAAGTAGAAGAAGGAGAAGGAGAAGGTGAAGTCTGGAGGGTGAAGCAGAAGAAGTAGAAGAAGGAGAAGGAGAAGGTGAAGTCTGGAGGGTGAATCAGAAGAAGCAGAAGAAGGAGAAGGAGAAGGTGAAGTCTGGAGGGTGAATCAGAAGAAGCAGAAGAAGTAGAAGGAGAAGGTGAGGTCTGGAGGGTGAATCAGAAGAAGCAGAAGAAGGAGAAGGAGAAGGTGTAGTCTGGAGGGTGAATCAGAAGAAGTAGACGAAGGAGAAGGAGAAGGTGAAGTCTGGAGGGTGAATCAGAAGAAGCAGAAGAAGGAGAAGGAGAAGGTGAAGTCTGGAGGGTGAATCAGAAGAAGCAGAAGAAGGAGAAGGAGAAGGTGAAGTCTGGAGGGTGAATCAGAAGAAGCAGAAGAAGGAGAAGGAGAAGGTGAAGTCTGGTGGGTGAAACAGAAGAAGTAGAAGAAGGAGAAGGCGAAGTCTGGAGGGTGAATCAGAAGAAGTAGAAGAAGGAGAAGGAGAAATGAAGTCATGAGGGAGAAGCAGAAGAAGCAGAAGAAGGAGAAGGAGAAGGTGATGCCTGGAGGGTGAAGCAGAAGAAGCAGAAGAAGGAGAAGGAGAAGGTGAAGTCTGGAGGGCGAAGCAGAAGAAGCAGAAGAAGGAGAAAGAGAAGGTGACGTCTGGAGGGTGAAGAAGAAGAAGCAGAAGAAGGAGAAGGAGAAGGTGAAGTCTGGAGGGTGAATCAGAAGAAGTAGAAGAAGGAGAAGGAGAAGGTGAAGTCTGGAGGGTGAATCAGAAGAAGTAGAAGAAGGAGAAGGAGAAGGTGAAGTCAGGAGGGTGAAGCAGAAGAAGCAGAAGAAGGAGAAGGAGAAGGTGAAGTCTGGAGGGTGAAGCAGAAGAAGCAGAAGAAGGAGAAGGAGAAGGTGAAGTCTGGAGGGTGAAGCAGAAGAAGCAGAAGAAGGAGAAGGAGAAGGTGAAGTCTGGAGGGAGAAGCAGAAGAAGTAGAAGAAGGAGAAGGAGAAGGTGAAGTCTGGAGGGTGAATCAGAAGAAGTAGAAGAAGGAGAAGGAGAAGGTGACGTCTGGAGGGTGAATCAGAAGAAGTAGAAGAAGGAGAAGGAGAAGGTGAAGTCTGGAGGGTGAATCAGAAGAAGCAGAAGAAGGAGAAGGAGAAGGAGATGTCTGGAGGGTGAATCAGAAGAAGTAGAAGAAGGAGAAGGAGAAGGTGTAGTCTGGAGGGTGAATCAGAAGAAGTAGACGAAGGAGAAGGAGAAGGTGAAGTCTGGAGGGTGAATCAGAAGAAGTAGAAGAAGGAGAAGGAGAAGGTGAAGTCTGGAGGGTGACTCAGAAGAAGCAGAAGAAGGAGAAGGAGAAGGTGAAGTCTGGAGGGTGAATCAGAAGAAGCAGAAGAAGGAGAAGGAGAAGGTGAAGTCTGGAGGGTGAATCAGAAGAAGCAGAAGAAGGAGAAGGAGAAGGTGAAGTCTGGAGGGTGAATCAGAAGAAGCAGAAGAAGTAGAAGGAGAAGGTGAGGTCTGGAGGGTGAATCAGAAGAAGCAGAAGAAGGAGAAGGAGAAGGTGTAGTCTGGAGGGTGAATCAGAAGAAGTAGACGAAGGAGAAGGAGAAGGTGAAGTCTGGAGGGTGAATCAGAAGAAGCAGAAGAAGGAGAAGGAGAAGGTGAAGTATGGAGGGTGAATCAGAAGAAGCAGAAGAAGGAGAAGGAGAAGGTGAAGTCTGGAGTGTGAATCAGAAGAAGCAGAAGAAGTAGAAGGAGAAGGTGAAGTCTGGAGGGTGAATCAGAAGAAGTAGAAGAAGGAGAAGGAGAAGGTGAAGTCTGGAGGGTGAATCAGAAGAAGCAGAAGAAGGAGAAGGAGAAGGTGAAGTCAGGAGGGTGAATCAGAAGAAGCAGAAGAAGGAGAAGGAGAAGGTGAAGTCTGGAGGGTGAATCAGAAGAAGCAGAAGAAGGAGAAGGAGAAGGTGAAGACTGGAGGGTGAATCAGAAGAAGTAGAAGAAGGAGAAGGAGAAGGTGAAGTCTGGAGGATGAATCAGAAGAAGGAGAAGAAGGAGAAGGAGAAGGCGAAGTCTGGAGGGTGAATCAGAAGAAGCAGAAGAAGGAGAAGGAGAAGATGAAATCTGGAGGGTGAATCAGAAGAAGCAGAAGAAGGAGAAGGAGAAGATGAAGTCTGGAGGGTGAATCAGAAGAAGTAGAAGAAGGAGAAGGAGAAGGTGAGATCTGGAGGGTGAATCAGAAGAAGCAGAAGAAGGAGAAGGAGAAGGTGAAGTCTGAAGGGTGAATCAGAAGAAGCAGAAAAAGGAGAAGGAGAAGGTGAAGTCTGGAGGGTGAATCAGAAGAAGCAGAAGAAGGAGAAGGAGAAGGTGAAGTCCGGAGGGTGAATCAGAAGAAGTAGAAGAAGGAGAGGAGAAGGTGAAGTCTGGAGGGTGAATCAGAAGAAGTAGAAGAAGGAGAAGGAGAAGGTGAAGTCTGGAGGGTGAATCAGAAGAAGCAGAAGAAGGAGAAGGAGAAGGTGAAGTCAGGAGGGTGAATCAGAAGAAGCAGAAGAAGGAGAAGGAGAAGGTGAAGTCTGGAGGGTGAATCAGAAGAAGCAGAAGAAGGAGAAGGAGAAGGTGAAGACTGGAGGGTGAATCAGAAGAAGTAGAAGAAGGAGAAGGAGAAGGTGAAGTCTGGAGGGTGAATCAGAAGAAGGAGAAGAAGGAGAAGGAGAAGGCGAAGTCTGGAGGGTGAATCAGAAGAAGTAGAAGAAGGAGAAGGAGAAGATGAAATCTGGTGGGTGAATCAGAAGAAGCAGAAGAAGGAGAAGGAGAAGATGAAGTCTGGAGGGTGAATCAGAAGAAGTAGAAGAAGGAGAAGGAGAAGGTGAGATCTGGAGGGTGAATCAGAAGAAGCAGAAGAAGGAGAAGGAGAAGGTGAAGTCTGAAGGGTGAATCAGAAGAAGCAGAAAAAGGAGAAGGAGAAGGTGAAGTCTGGAGGGTGAATCAGAAGAAGCAGAAGAAGGAGAAGTAGAAGCTGAAGTCTGGAGGGTGAATCAGAAGAAGCAGAAGAAGGAGAAGGAGAAGGTGAAGTCCGGAGGGTGAATCAGAAGAAGTAGAAGAAGGAGAGGAGAAGGTGAAGTCTGGAGGGTGAATCAGAAGAAGTAGAAGAAGGAGAAGGAGAAGGTGAAGTCTGGAGGGTGAATCAGAAGAAGCAGAAGAAGGAGAAGGAGAAGGTGAAGTCTGGAGGGTGAATCAGAAGAAGCTGAAGAAGGAGAAGGAGAAGATGAAGTCTGGAGGGTGAATCAGAAGAAGTAGAAGAAGGAGAAGGAGAAGGTGAAGTCTGGAGGGTGAATCAGAAGAAGCAGAAGAAGGAGAAGGAGAAGGTGAAGTCTGGAGGGTGAATCAGAAGAAGCAGAAGAAGGAGAAGGAGAAGGTGAAGTCTGGAGGGTGAATCAGAAGAAGTAGAAGAAGGAGAAGGAGAAGGTGAAGTCTGGAGGGTGAAGCAGAAGAAGTAGAAGAAGGAGAAGGAGAAGGTGAAGTCAGGAGGGTGAATCAGAAGAAGTAGAAGAAGGAGAAGGAGAAGGTGAAGTCAGGAGGGTGAACCAGAAGAAGCAGCAGAAGGAGAAGGAGAAGGGGAAGTCTGGAGGGTGAACCAGAAGAATCAGAAGAAGGAGAAGGAGAAGGTGAAGTCTGGAGGGTGAATCAGAAGAAGCAGAAGAAAGAGAAGGAGAAGGTGAAGTCTGGAGGGTGAAGCAGAAGAAGCAGAAGAAGGAGAAGGAGAAGGTGAAGACTGGAGGGTGAATCAGAAGAAGTAGAAGAAGGAGAAGAAGAAGGTGAAGTCTGGAGGGTGAATCAGAAGAAGTAGAAGAAGGAGAAGGAGAAGGTGAAGTCTGGAGGGTGAATCAGAAGAAGCAGAAGAAGGAGAAGGAGAAGGTGAAGTCTGGAGGGTGAATCAGAAGAAGTAGAAGAAGGAGAAGGAGAAGGTGAGGTCTGGAGGGTGAATCAGAAGAAGCAGAAGAAGGAGAAGTAGAAGGTGAAGTCTGGAGGGTGGATCAGAAGAAGCAGAAGAAGGAGAAGGAGAAGGTGAGGTCAGGAGGGTGAATCAGAATAAGCAGAAGAAGGAGAAGGAGAAGGTGAAGTTAGGAGGGTGAATCAGAAGAAGCAGAAGAAGGAGAAGGAGAAGGTGAAGTCAGGGGGGTGAAGCAGAAGAAGTAGAAGAAGGAGAAGGAGAAGGTGAAGTCAGGAGGGTGAAGCAGAAGAAGCAGAAGAAGGAGAAGGAGAAGGTCAAGTCTGGAGGGCGCAGCAGAAGAAGCAGAAGAAGGAGAAGGAGAAGGTGAAGTCTGGAGGGTGAAGCCGTAGAAGCAGAAGAAGGAGAAGGAGAAGGTGAAATCTGGAGGGTGAATCAGAAGAAGTAGAAGAAGGAGAAGGAGAAGGTGAAGTCAGGAGGGTGAAGCAGAAGAAGCAGAAGAAGGAGAAGGAGAAGGTGAAGTCTGGAGGGTGAAGCAGAAGAAGCAGAAGAAGGAGAAGGAGAAGGTGAAGTCTGGAGGGCGAAGCAGAAGAAGCAGAAGAAGGAGAAGGAGAAGGTGAATTCTGGAGGGTGAAGCAGAAAAAGCAGATGAAGGACAAGGAGAAGGTGAAGTCTGGAGGGTGAATCAGAAGAAGTAGAAGAAGGAGTAGCAGAAGGTGAAGTCAGGAGGGTGAAGCAGAAGAAGCAGAAGAAGGATAAGGAGAAGGTGAAGTCTGGAGGGTGAAGCAGAAGAAGCAGAAGAAGGAGAAGGAGAAGGTGAAGTCTGGAGGGTGAAGCAGAAGAAGCAGAAGAAGGAGAAGGAGAAGGTGAAGTGAGGAGGATGAATCAGAAGAATCAGAAGAAGGAGAAGGAGAAGGTGAAGTCTGGAGGGTGAATCAGAAGAAGTAGAAGAAGGAGAAGGAGAAGGTGAAGTCTGGAGGGTGAATCAGAAAAAGTAGAAGAAGGAGAAGGAGAAGGTGAAGTCTGGAGGGTGAATCAGAAGAAGCAGAAGAAGGAGAAGGAGAAGGTGAAGTCTGGAGGGAGAAGCAGAAGAAGTAGAAGAAGGAGAAGGAGAAGGTGAAGTCTGGAGGGTGAATCAGAAGAAGTAGAAGAAGGAGAAGGAGAAGGTGAAGTTTGGAGTGTGAATCAGAAGAAGTAGAAGAAGGAGAAGGAGAAGGTGAAGTCTGGAGGGTGAATCAGAAGAAGTAGAAGAAGGAGAAGGAGAAGGTGTAGTCTGGAGGGTGAATCAGAAGAAGTAGACGAAGGAGAAGGAGAAGGTGAAGTCTGGAGGGTGAATCAGAAGAAGTAGAAGAAGGAGAAGGAGAAGGTGAAGTCTGGAGGGTGAATCAGAAGAAGTAGAAGAAGGAGAAGGAGAAGGTGTAGTCTGGAGGGTGAATCAGAAGAAGTAGACGAAGGAGAAGGAGAAGGTGAAGTCTGGAGGGTGAATCAGAAGAAGCAGAAGCAGGAGAAGGAGAAGGTGAAGTCTGGAGGGTGAAACAGAAGAAGTAGAAGAAGGAGAAGGAGAAGGTAAACTCTGGAGGGTGAATCAGAAGAAGCAGAAGAAGGAGAAGGAGAAGGTGAATTCTGGAGGTTGAATCAGAAGTAGCAGAAGAAGGAGAAGGAGAAGGTGAAGTCTGGAGGGTGAATCAGAAGAAGCAGAAGAAGGAGAAGGAGAAGGTGAAGTCTGGAGGGTGAATCAGAAGAAGCAGTAGAAGTAGAAGGAGAAGGTGAATTCTGGAGGGTGAATCAGAAGAAGTAGAAGAAGGAGAAGGAGAAGGTGAAGTCTGGAGGGTGAATCAGAAGAAGCAGAAGAAGGAGAAGGAGAAGGTGAAGTCAGGAGGGTGAATCAGAAGAAGCGGAAGAAGGAGAAGGAGAAGGTGAAGTCTGGAGGGTGAATCAGAAGAAGCAGAAGAAGGAGAAGGAGAAGGTGAAGACTGGAGGGTGAATCAGAAGAAGTAGAAGAAGGAGAAGGAGAAGGTGAAGTCTGGAGGGTGAATCAGAAGAAGTAGAAGAAGGAGAAGGCGAAGTCTGGAGGGTGAATCAGAAGAAGTAGAAGAAGGAGAAGGAGAAGGTGAAGTCTGGAGGGTGAATCAGAAGAAGTAGAAGAAGGAGAAGGAGAAGGTGAAGTCAGGAGGGTGAAGCAGAAGAAGCAGAAGAAGGAGAAGGAGAAGGTGAAGTCTGGAGGGTGAAGCAGAAGAAGCAGAAGAAGGAGAAGGAGAAGGTGAAGTCTGGAGGGTGAAGCAGAAGAAGCAGAAGAAGGAGAAGGTGAAGTCTGGAGGGAGAAGCAGAAGAAGTAGAAGAAGGAGAAGGAGAAGGTGAAGTCTGGAGGGTGAATCAGAAGAAGTAGAAGAAGGAGAAGGAGAAGGTGACGTCTGGAGGGTGAATCAGAAGAAGTAGAAGAAGGAGAAGGAGAAGGTGAAGTCTGGAGGGTGAATCAGAAGAAGCAGAAGAAGGAGAAGGAGAAGGAGAAGTCTGGAGGGTGAATCAGAAGAAGTAGAAGAAGGAGAAGGAGAAGGTGTAGTCTGGAGGGTGAATCAGAAGAAGTAGACGAAGGAGAAGGAGAAGGTGAAGTCTGGAGGGTGAATCAGAAGAAGTAGAAGAAGGAGAAGGAGAAGGTGAAGTCTGGAGGGTGAATCAGAAGAAGCAGAAGAAGGAGAAGGAGAAGGTGAAGTCTGGAGGGTGAATCAGAAGAAGCAGAAGAAGGCGAAGGAGAAGGTGAAGACTGGAGGGTGAATCAGAATAAGTAGAAGAAGGAGAAGGAGATGGTGAAGTCTGGAGGGTGAATCAGAAGAAGTAGAAGAAGCAAAAGGAGAAGGAGAAGTCTGGAGGGTGAATCAGAAGAAGCAGAAGAAGGAGAAGGAGAAGGTTAAGTCTGGAGGGTGAATCAGAAGAAGCAGAAGAAGGAGAAGGAGAAGGTGAAGTCTGGAGGGTGAATCATAAGAAGTAGAAGAAGGAGAAGGAGAAGGTGAGGTCTGGAGGGTGAATCAGAAGAAGCAGAAGAAGGAGAAGGAGAAGGTGAAGTCTGAAGGGTGAATCAGAAGAAGCAGAAGATGCAGAAGGAGAAGGTGAAGTCTGGAGGGTGAATCAGAAGAAGCAGAAGAAGGAGAAGGAGAAGGTGAAGTCTGGAGGGTGAATCAGAAGATGCAGAAGAAGGAGAAGGAGAAGGTGAAGTCTGGAGGGTGAATCAGTAGAAGTAGAAGAAGGAGAAGGAGAAGGTGAAGTCTGGAGGGTGAATCAGAAGAAGTAGAAGAAGGAGAAGGAGAAGGACATGTCTGGAGGGTGAATCAGACGAAGCAGAAGAAGGAGAAGGAGAAGGTGAAGTCTGGAGGGTGAATCAGAAGAAGCAGAAGAAGGAGAATGAGAAGATGAAGTCTGGAGGGTGTATCAGAAGAAGTAGAAGAAGGACAAGGAGAAGGTGAAGTCTGGAGGGTGAATCAGAAGAAGCAGAAGAAGGAGAAGGAGAAGGTGAAGTCTGGAGGGTGAATCAGAAGAAGCAGAAGAAGGAGAAGGAGAAGGTGAAGTCTGGAGGGTGAATCAGAAGAAGCAGAATAAGGAGAAGGAGAAGGTGAAGTCTGGAGGGTGAATCAGGAGAAGCAGAAGAAGGAGAAGGAGAAGGTGAAGTCTGGAGGGTGAATCAGAAGAAGTAGAAGAAGGAGAAGGATAAGGTGAAGTCTGGAGGGTGAAGCAGAAGAAGTAGAAGAAGGAGAAGGAGAAGGTGAAGTCAGGAGGGTGAATCAGAAGAAGTAGAAGAAGGAGAAGGAGAAGGTGAAGTCTGGAGGGTGAATCAGAAGAAGCAGAAGAAGGAGAAGGAGAAGGTGAAGTCTGGAGGGTGAAAATAGAAGAAGCAAAAGAATGAGAAGGAGAAGATGAAGTCTGGAGGGTGAATCAGAAGAAGTAGAAGAAGGAGAAGGAGAAGGTGAGGTCTGGAGGGTGAATCAGAAGAAGCAGAAGAAGGAGAAGGAGAAGATGAAGTCTGGAGTGTGAATCAGAAGAAGCAGAAGAAGGAGAAGGAGAAGGTGAAGTCTGGAGGGTGAATCAGAAGAAGCAGAAGGAGAAGGAGAAGGTGAAGTCAGGAGGGTGAATCAGAAGAAGCAGAAGAAGGAGAAGGAGAAGGTGAAGTTAGGAGGGTGAATCAGAAGAAGCAGAAGAAGGAGAAGGAGAAGGTGAAGTCAGGGGGGTGAAGCAGAAGAAGTAGAAGAAGGAGAAGGAGATGGTGAAGTCAGGAGGATGAAGCAGAAGAAGCAGAAGAAGGAGTAGGAGAAGGTGAAGTCTGGAGGGTGAAGCAGAAGAAACAGAAGAAGGAGAAGGAGAAGGTGAAGTCTGGAGGGCGAAGCAGAAGAAGCAGAAGAAGGAGAAGGTGAAGGTGAAGTCTGGAGGGTGAAGCAGAAGAAGCAGAAGAAGGAGAAGGAGAAGGTGAAGTCTGGAGGGTGAATCAGAAGAAGTAGAAGAAGGAGAAGGAGAAGGTGAAGTCAGGAGGGTGAAGCAGAAGAAGGAGACGGAGAAGGTGAAGTCTGGAGGGTGAAGCAGAAGAAGCAGAAGAAGGAGAAGGAGAAGGTGAAGTCTAGAGGGTGAAGCAGAAGAAGCAGAAGAAGGAGAAGGAGAAGGTGAAGTCAGGAGGGTGAATCAGAAGAAGTAGAAGAAGGAGAAGGAGAAGGTGAAGTCTGGAGGGTGAATCAGAAGAAGTAGAAGAAGGAGAAGGAGAAGGTGAAGTCTGGAGGGTGAATCAGAAGAAGTAGAAGAAGGAGAAGGAGAAGGTGAAGTCTGGAGGGTGAATCAGAAGAAGCAGAAGAAGGAGAAGGAGAAGGTGAAGTCTGGAGGGAGAAGCAGAAGAATCAGAAGAAGGAGAAGGAGAAGATGAAGCCTGGAGGGTGAATCAGAAGAAGTAGAAGAAGGAGAAGGAGAAGGTGAGATCTGGAGGGTGAATCAGAAGAAGCAGAAGAAGGAGAAGGAGAAGGTGAAGTCTGAAGGGTGAATCAGAAGAAGCAGAAAAAGGAGAAGGAGAAGGTGAAGTCTGGAGGGTGAATCAGAAGAACCAGAAGAAGGAGAAGGAGAAGGTGAAGTCTGGAGGGTGAATCAGAAGAAGCAGAAGAAGGAGAAGGAGAAGGTGAAGTCCGGAGGGTGAATCAGAAGAAGTAGAAGAAGGAAAAGGAGAAGGTGAAGTCTGGAGGGTGAATCAGAAGAAGTAGAAGAAGGAGAAGGAGAAGGTGAAGTCTGGAGGGTGAATCAGAAGAAGCAGAAGAAGGAGAAGGAGAAGGTGAAGTCTGGAGGGTGAATCAGAAGAAGCAGAAGAAGGAGAAGGAGAAGATGAAGTCTGGAGGGTGAAGCAGAAGAAGGAGACGGAGAAGGTGAAGTCTGGAGGGTGAAGCAGAAGAAGCAGAAGAAGGAGAAGGAGAAGGTGAAGTCTGGAGGGTGAAGCAGAAGAAGCAGAAGAAGGAGAAGGAGAAGGTGAAGTCAGGAGGGTGAATCAGAAGAAGTAGAAGAAGGAGAAGGAGAAGGTGAAGTTTGGAGGGTGAATCAGAAGAAGTAGAAGAAGGAGAAGGAGAAGGTGAAGTCTGGAGGGTGAATCAGAAGAAGTAGAAGAAGGAGAAGGAGAAGGTGAAGTCTGGAGGGTGAATCAGAAGAAGCAGAAGAAGGAGAAGGAGAAGGTGAAGTCTGGAGGGAGAAGCAGAAGAAGTAGAAGAAGGAGAAGGAGAATGTAAAGTCTGAATGGTGAATCAGAAGAAGTAGAAGAAGGAGAAGGAGAAGGTAAAGTCTGGAGGGTGAATCAGAAGAAGTAGAAGAAGGAAAAGGAGAAGGTGAAGTCTGGAGGGTGAATCAGAAGAAGCAGAAGATGCAGAAGGAGAAGGTGAAGTCTGGAGGGTGAATCAGAAGAAGCAGAAGAAGGAGAAGGAGAAGGTGAAGTCTGGAGGGTGAATCAGAAGATGCAGAAGAAGGAGAAGGAGAAGGTGAAGTCTGGAGGGTGAATCAGTAGAAGTAGAAGAAGGAGAAGGAGAAGGTGAAGTCTGGAGGGTGAATCAGAAGAAGTAGAAGAAGGAGAAGGAGAAGGACATGTCTGGAGGGTGAATCAGACGAAGCAGAAGAAGGAGAAGGAGAAGGTGAAGTCTGGAGGGTGAATCAGAAGAAGCAGAAGAAGGAGAATGAGAAGATGAAGTCTGGAGGGTGTATCAGAAGAAGTAGAAGAAGGACAAGGAGAAGGTGAAGTCTGGAGGGTGAATCAGAAGAAGCAGAAGAAGGAGAAGGAGAAGGTGAAGTCTGGAGGGTGAATCAGAAGAAGCAGAAGAAGGAGAAGGAGAAGGTGAAGTCTGGAGGGTGAATCAGAAGAAGCAGAATAAGGAGAAGGAGAAGGTGAAGTCTGGAGGGTGAATCAGGAGAAGCAGAAGAAGGAGAAGGAGAAGGTGAAGTCTGGAGGGTGAATCAGAAGAAGTAGAAGAAGGAGAAGGATAAGGTGAAGTCTGGAGGGTGAAGCAGAAGAAGTAGAAGAAGGAGAAGGAGAAGGTGAAGTCAGGAGGGTGAATCAGAAGAAGTAGAAGAAGGAGAAGGAGAAGGTGAAGTCTGGAGGGTGAATCAGAAGAAGCAGAAGAAGGAGAAGGAGAAGGTGAAGTCTGGAGGGTGAAAATAGAAGAAGCAAAAGAATGAGAAGGAGAAGATGAAGTCTGGAGGGTGAATCAGAAGAAGTAGAAGAAGGAGAAGGAGAAGGTGAGGTCTGGAGGGTGAATCAGAAGAAGCAGAAGAAGGAGAAGGAGAAGATGAAGTCTGGAGTGTGAATCAGAAGAAGCAGAAGAAGGAGAAGGAGAAGGTGAAGTCTGGAGGGTGAATCAGAAGAAGCAGAAGAAGGAGAAGGAGAAGGTGAAGTCAGGAGGGTGAATCAGAAGAAGCAGAAGAAGGAGAAGGAGAAGGTGAAGTTAGGAGGGTGAATCAGAAGAAGCAGAAGAAGGAGAAGGAGAAGGTGAAGTCAGGGGGGTGAAGCAGAAGAAGTAGAAGAAGGAGAAGGAGATGGTGAAGTCAGGAGGATGAAGCAGAAGAAGCAGAAGAAGGAGAAGGAGAAGGTGAAGTCTGGAGGGTGAAGCAGAAGAAACAGAAGAAGGAGAAGGAGAAGGTGAAGTCTGGAGGGCGAAGCAGAAGAAGCAGAAGAAGGAGAAGGTGAAGGTGAAGTCTGGAGGGTGAAGCAGAAGAAGCAGAAGAAGGAGAAGGAGAAGGTGAAGTCTGGAGGGTGAATCAGAAGAAGTAGAAGAAGGAGAAGGAGAAGGTGAAGTCAGGAGGGTGAAGCAGAAGAAGGAGACGGAGAAGGTGAAGTCTGGAGGGTGAAGCAGAAGAAGCAGAAGAAGGAGAAGGAGAAGGTGAAGTCTAGAGGGTGAAGCAGAAGAAGCAGAAGAAGGAGAAGGAGAAGGTGAAGTCAGGAGGGTGAATCAGAAGAAGTAGAAGAAGGAGAAGGAGAAGGTGAAGTCTGGAGGGTGAATCAGAAGAAGTAGAAGAAGGAGAAGGAGAAGGTGAAGTCTGGAGGGTGAATCAGAAGAAGTAGAAGAAGGAGAAGGAGAAGGTGAAGTCTGGAGGGTGAATCAGAAGAAGCAGAAGAAGGAGAAGGAGAAGGTGAAGTCTGGAGGGAGAAGCAGAAGAATCAGAAGAAGGAGAAGGAGAAGATGAAGCCTGGAGGGTGAATCAGAAGAAGTAGAAGAAGGAGAAGGAGAAGGTGAGATCTGGAGGGTGAATCAGAAGAAGCAGAAGAAGGAGAAGGAGAAGGTGAAGTCTGAAGGGTGAATCAGAAGAAGCAGAAAAAGGAGAAGGAGAAGGTGAAGTCTGGAGGGTGAATCAGAAGAACCAGAAGAAGGAGAAGGAGAAGGTGAAGTCTGGAGGGTGAATCAGAAGAAGCAGAAGAAGGAGAAGGAGAAGGTGAAGTCCGGAGGGTGAATCAGAAGAAGTAGAAGAAGGAAAAGGAGAAGGTGAAGTCTGGAGGGTGAATCAGAAGAAGTAGAAGAAGGAGAAGGAGAAGGTGAAGTCTGGAGGGTGAATCAGAAGAAGCAGAAGAAGGAGAAGGAGAAGGTGAAGTCTGGAGGGTGAATCAGAAGAAGCAGAAGAAGGAGAAGGAGAAGATGAAGTCTGGAGGGTGAAGCAGAAGAAGGAGACGGAGAAGGTGAAGTCTGGAGGGTGAAGCAGAAGAAGCAGAAGAAGGAGAAGGAGAAGGTGAAGTCTGGAGGGTGAAGCAGAAGAAGCAGAAGAAGGAGAAGGAGAAGGTGAAGTCAGGAGGGTGAATCAGAAGAAGTAGAAGAAGGAGAAGGAGAAGGTGAAGTCTGGAGGGTGAATCAGAAGAAGTAGAAGAAGGAGAAGGAGAAGGTGAAGTCTGGAGGGTGAATCAGAAGAAGTAGAAGAAGGAGAAGGAGAAGGTGAAGTCTGGAGGGTGAATCAGAAGAAGCAGAAGAAGGAGAAGGAGAAGGTGAAGTCTGGAGGGAGAAGCAGAAGAAGTAGAAGAAGGAGAAGGAGAATGTAAAGTCTGGAGGGTGAATCAGAAGAAGTAGAAGAAGGAGAAGGAGAAGGTAAAGTCTGGAGGGTGAATCAGAAGAAGTAGAAGAAGGAAAAGGAGAAGGTGAAGTCTGGAGGGTGAATCAGAAGAAGCAGAAGAAGGAGAAGGAGAAAGTGAAGTCTGGAGGGTGAATCAGAAGAAGTAGAAGAAGGAGAAGGAGAAGGTGTAGTTTGGAGGGTGAATCAGGAGAAGTAGACGAAGGAGAAGGAGAAGGTGAAGTCTGGAGGGTGAATCAGAAGAAGCAGAAGAAGGAGAAGGAGAAGGTGAAGTCTGGTGGGTGAATCAGAAGAAGTAGAAGAAGGAGAAGGCGAAGTCTGGAGGGTGAATCAGAAGAAGTAGAAGAAGGAGAAGGAGAAATGAAGTCATGAGGGAGAAGCAGAAGAAGCAGAAGAAGGAGAAGGAGAAGGTGATGCCTGGAGGGTGAAGCAGAAGAAGCAGAAGAAGGAGAAGGAGAAGGTGAAGTCTGGAGGGCGAAGCAGAAGAAGCAGAAGAAGGAGAAAGAGAAGGTGACGTCTGGAGGGTGAAGAAGAAGAAGCAGAAGAAGGAGAAGGAGAAGGTGAAGTCTGGAGGGTGAATCAGAAGAAGTAGAAGAAGGAGAAGGAGAAGGTGAAGTCTGGAGGGTGAATCAGAAGAAGTAGAAGAAGGAGAAGGAGAAGGTGAAGTCAGGAGGGTGAAGCAGAAGAAGCAGAAGAAGGAGAAGGAGAAGGTGAAGTCTGGAGGGTGAAGCAGAAGAAGCAGAAGAAGGAGAAGGAGAAGGTGAAGTCTGGAGGGTGAAGCAGAAGAAGCAGAAGAAGGAGAAGGAGAAGGTGAAGTCTGGAGGGAGAAGCAGAAGAAGTAGAAGAAGGAGAAGGAGAAGGTGAAGTCTGGAGGGTGAATCAGAAGAAGTAGAAGAAGGAGAAGGAGAAGGTGACGTCTGGAGGGTGAATCAGAAGAAGTAGAAGAAGGAGAAGGAGAAGGTGAAATCTGGAGGGTGAATCAGAAGAAGCAGAAGAAGGAGAAGGAGAAGGAGAAGTCTGGAGGGTGAATCAGAAGAAGTAGAAGAAGGAGAAGGAGAAGGTGTAGTCTGGAGGGTGAATCAGAAGAAGTAGACGAAGGAGAAGGAGAAGGTGAAGTCTGGAGGGTGAATCAGAAGAAGTAGAAGAAGGAGAAGGAGAAGGTGAAGTCTGGAGGGTGACTCAGAAGAAGCAGACGAAGGAGAAGGAGAAGGTGAAGTCTGGAGGGTGAATCAGAAGAAGCAGAAGAAGGAGAAGGAGAAGGTGAAGTCTGGAGGGTGAATCAGAAGAAGCAGAAGAAGGAGAAGGAGAAGGTGAAGTCTGGAGGGTGAATCAGAAGAAGCAGAAGAAGTAGAAGGAGAAGGTGAGGTCTGGAGGGTGAATCAGAAGAAGGAGAAGAAGGAGAAGGAGAAGGTGAAGTCTGGAGGGTGAATCAGAAGAAGCAGAAGAAGGAGAAGGAGAAGGTGAAGTCAGGAGGGTGAATCAGAAGAAGCAGAAGAAGGAGAAGGAGAAGGTGAAGTCTGGAGGGTGAATCAGAAGAAGCAGAAGAAGGCGAAGGAGAAGGTGAAGACTGGAGGGTGAATCAGAATAAGTAGAAGAAGGAGAAGGAGATGGTGAAGTCTGGAGGGTGAATCAGAAGAAGTAGAAGAAGCAGAAGGAGAAGGCGAAGTCTGGAGGGTGAATCAGAAGAAGCAGAAGAAGGAGAAGGAGAATGTTAAGTCTGGAGGGTGAATCAGAAGAAGCAGAAGAAGGAGAAGGAGAAGGTGAAGTCTGGAGGGTGAATCATAAGAAGTAGAAGAAGGAGAAGGAGAAGGTGAGGTCTGGAGGGTGAATCAGAAGAAGCAGAAGAAGGAGAAGGAGAAGGTGTAGTCTGAAGGGTGAATCAGAAGAAGCAGAAGATGGAGAAGGAGAAGGTGAAGTCTGGAGGGTGAATCAGAAGAAGCAGAAGAAGGAGAAGGAGAAGGTGAAGTCTGGAGGGTGAATCAGAAGATGCAGAAGAAGGAGAAGGAGAAGGTGAAGTCAGGAGGGTGAATCAGAAGAAGTAGAAGAAGGAGAAGGAGAAGGTGAAGTCTGGAGGGTGAATCAGAAGAAGCAGAAGAAGGAGAAGGAGAAGGTGAAGTCTGGAGGGTGAATCAGAAGAAGCAGAAGAAGGAGAATGAGAAGATGAAGTCTGGAGGGTGTATCAGAAGAAGCAGAATAAGGAGAAGGAGAAGGTGAAGTCTGGAGGGTGAATCAGGAGAAGCAGAAGAAGGAGAAGGAGAAGGTGAAGTCAGGAGGGTGAATCAGAAGAAGTAGAAGAAGGAGAAGGAGAAGGTGAAGTCTGGAGGGTGAATCAGAAGAAGCAGAAGAAGGAGAAGGAGAAGGTGAAGTCTGGAGGGTGAAAATAGAAGAAGCAAAAGAATGAGAAGGAGAAGATGAAGTCTGGAGGGTGAATCAGAAGAAGTAGAAGAAGGAGAAGGAGAAGGCGAGGTCTGGAGGGTGAAACAGAAGAAGCAGAAGAAGGAGAAGGAGAAGATGAAGTCTGGAGTGTGAATCAGAAGAAGCAGAAGAAGGAGAAGGAGAAGGTGAAGTCTGGAGGGTGAATCAGAAGAAGCAGAAGAAGGAGAAGGAGAAGGTGAAGTCAGGAGGGTGAATCAGAAGAAGCAGAAGAAGGAGAAGGAGAAGGTGAAGTTAGGAGGGTGAATCAGAAGAAGCAGAAGAAGGAGAAGGAGAAGGTGAAGTCAGGGGGGTGAAGCAGAAGAAGTAGAAGAAGGAGAAGGAGATGGTGAAGTCAGGAGGATGAAGCAGAAGAAGCAGAAGAAGGAGAAGGAGAAGGTGAAGTCTGGAGGGTGAAGCAGAAGAAACAGAAGAAGGAGAAGGAGAAGGTGAAGTCTGGAGGGCGAAGCAGAAGAAGCAGAAGAAGGAGAAGGTGAAGGTGAAGTCTGGAGGGTGAAGCAGAAGAAGCAGAAGAAGGAGAAGGAGAAGGTGAAGTCTGGAGGGTGAATCAGAAGAAGTAGAAGAAGGAGAAGGAGAAGATGAAGTCAGGAGGGTGAAGCAGAAGAAGGAGACGGAGAAGGTGAAGTCTGGAGGGTGAAGCAGAAGAAGCAGAAGAAGGAGAAGGAGAAGGTGAAGTCTGGAGGGTGAAGCAGAAGAAGCAGAAGAAGGAGAAGGAGAAGGTGAAGTCAGGAGGGTGAATCAGAAGAAGTAGAAGAAGGAGAAGGAGAAGGTGAAGTCTGGAGGGTGAATCAGAAGAAGTAGAAGAAGGAGAAGGAGAAGGTGAAGTCTGGAGGGTGAATCAGAAGAAGTAGAAGAAGGAGAAGGAGAAGGTGAAGTCTGGAGGGTGAATCAGAAGAAGCAGAAGAAGGAGAAGGAGAAGGTGAAGTCTGGAGGGAGAAGCAGAAGAAGGAGAAGAAGGAGAAGGAGAAGATGAAGTCTGGAGGGTGAATCAGAAGAAGTAGAAGAAGGAGAAGGAGAAGGTGAGATCTGGAGGGTGAATCAGAAGAAGCAGAAGAAGGAGAAGGAGAAGTTGAAGTCTGAAGGGTGAATCAGAAGAAGCAGAAAAAGGAGAAGGAGAAGGTGAAGTCTGGAGGGTGAATCAGAAGAACCAGAAGAAGGAGAAGGTGAAGTCTGGAGGGTGAATCAGAAGAAGCAGAAGAAGGAGAAGGAGAAGGTGAAGTCCGGAGGGTGAATCAGAAGAAGTAGAAGAAGGAGAAGGAGAAGGTGAAGTCTGGAGGGTGAATCAGAAGAAGTAGAAGAAGGAGAAGGAGAAGGTGAAGTCTGGAGGGTGAATCAGAAGAAGCAGAAGAAGGAGAAGGAGAAGGTGAAGTCTGGAGGGTGAATCAGAAGAAGCAGAAGAAGGAGAAGGAGAAGATGAAGTCTGGAGGGTGAAGCAGAAGAAGGAGACGGAGAAGGTGAAGTCTGGAGGGTGAAGCAGAAGAAGCAGAAGAAGGAGAAGGAGAAGGTGAAGTCTGGAGGGTGAAGCAGAAGAAGCAGAAGAAGGAGAAGGAGAAGGTTAAGTCAGGAGGGTGAATCAGAAGAGGTAGAAGAAGGAGAAGGAGAAGGTGAAGTCTGGAGGGTGAATCAGAAGAAGTAGAAGAAGGAGAAGGAGAAGGTGAAGTCTGGAGGGTGAATCAGAAGAAGTAGAAGAAGGAGAAGGAGAAGGTGAAGTCTGGAGGGTGAATCAGAAGAAGCAGAAGAAGGAGAAGGAGAAGGTGAAGTCTGGAGGGAGAAGCAGAAGAAGTAGAAGAAGGAGAAGGAGAATGTAAAGTCTGGAGGGTGAATCAGAAGAAGTAGAAGAAGGAGAAGGAGAAGGTAAAGTCTGGAGGGTGAATCAGAAGAAGTAGAAGAAGGAAAAGGAGAAGGTGAAGTCTGGAGGGTGAATCAGAAGAAGCAGAAGAAGGAGAAGGAGAAAGTGAAGTCTGGAGGGTGAATCAGAAGAAGTAGAAGAAGGAGAAGGAGAAGGTGTAGTTTGGAGGGTGAATCAGGAGAAGTAGACGAAGGAGAAGGAGAAGGTGAAGTCTGGAGGGTGAATCAGAAGAAGCAGAAGAAGGAGAAGGAGAAGGTGAAGTCTGGAGGGTGAATCAGAAGAAGTAGAAGAAGCAGAAGGAGAAGGTGAAGTCTGGAGGGTGAATCAGAAGAAGCAGAAGAAGGAGAAGGAGAAGGTGAAGTCTGGAGGGTGAATCAGAAGAAGCAGAAGAAGGAGAAGGAGAAGGTGAAGTATGGAGGGTGAATCAGAAGAAGCAGAAGAAGGAGAAGGAGAAGGTGAAGTCTGGAGGGTGAATCAGAAGAAGCAGAAGAAGTAGAAGGAGAAGGTGAAGTCTGGAGGGTGAATCAGAAGAAGTAGAAGAAGGAGAAGGAGAAGGTGAAGTCTGGAGGGTGAATCAGAAGAAGCAGAAGAAGGAGAAGGAGAAGGTGAAGTCAGGAGGGTGAATCAGAAGAATCAGAAGAAGGAGAAGGAGAAGGTGAAGTCTGGAGGGTGAATCAGAAGAAGCAGAAGAAGGAGAAGGAGAAGGTGAAGACTGGAGGGTGAATCAGAAGAAGTAGAAGAAGGAGAAGGAGAAGGTGAAGTCTGGAGGGTGAATCAGAAGAAGTAGAAGAAGGAGAAGGAGAAGGCGAAGTCTGGAGGGTGAATCAGAAGAAGCAGAAGAAGGAGAAGGAGAAGGTGAAATCTGGAGGGTGAATCAGAAGAAGCAGAAGAAGGAGAAGGAGAAGATGAAGTCTGGAGGGTGAATCAGAAGAAGTAGAAGAAGGAGAAGGAGAAGGTGAGATCTGGAGGGTGAATCAGAAGAAGCAGAAGAAGGAGAAGGAGAAGGTGAAGTCTGAAGGGTGAATCAGAAGAAGCAGAAAAAGGAGAAGGAGAAGGTGAAGTCTGGAGGGTGAATCAGAAGAAGCAGAAGAAGGAGAAGGAGAAGGTGAAGTCTGGAGGGTGAATCAGAAGAAGCAGAAGAAGGAGAAGGAGAAGGTGAAGTCCGGAGGGTGAATCAGAAGAAGTAGAAGAAGGAGAAGGAGAAGGTGAAGTCTGGAGGGTGAATCAGAAGAAGTAGAAGAAGGAGAAGGAGAAGGTGAAGTCTGGAGGGTGAATCAGAAGAAGCAGAAGAAGGAGAAGGAGTAGGTGAAGTCAGGAGGGTGAATCAGAAGAAGCAGAAGAAGGAGAAGGAGAAGGTAAAGTCTGGAGGGTGAATCAGAAGAAGCAGAAGAAGGAGAAGGAGAAGGTGAAGACTGGAGGGTGAATCAGAAGAAGTAGAAGAAGGAGAAGGAGAAGGTGAAGTCTGGAGGGTGAATCAGAAGAAGTAGAAGAAGGAGAAGGAGAAGGCGAAGTCTGGAGGGTGAATCAGAAGAAGCAGAAGAAGGAGAAGGAGAAGGTGAAATCTGGAGGGTGAATCAGAAGAAGCAGAAGAAGGAGAAGGAGAAGATGAAGTCTGGAGGGTGAATCAGAAGAAGTAGAAGAAGGAGAAGGAGAAGGTGAGATCTGGAGGGTGAATCAGAAGAAGTAGAAGAAGGAGAAGGAGAAGGTGAAGTCTGGAGGGTGAATCAGAAGAAGCAGAAGAAGGAGAAGGAGAAGGTGAAGTCTGGAGGGTGAATCAGAAGAAGCAGAAGAAGGAGAAGGTGAAGGTGAAGTCTGGAGGGTGAATCAGAAGAAGCAGAAGAAGGAGAAGGAGAAGGTGAAGTCTGGAGGGTGAATCAGAAGAAGCAGAAGAAGTAGAAGGAGAAGGTGAGGTCTGGAGGGTGAATCAGAAGAAGGAGAAGAAGGAGAAGGAGAAGGTGAAGTCTGGAGGGTGAATCAGAAGAAGCAGAAGAAGGAGAAGGAGAAGGTGAAGTCAGGAGGGTGAATCAGAAGAAGCAGAAGAAGGAGAAGGAGAAGGTGAAGTCTGGAGGGTGAATCAGAAGAAGCAGAAGAAGGCGAAGGAGAAGGTGAAGACTGGAGGGTGAATCAGAAGAAGCAGAAGAAGGAGAAGGAGAAGGTGAAGTCTGGAGGGTGAATCATAAGAAGTAGAAGAAGGAGAAGGAGAAGGTGAGGTCTGGAGGGTGAATCAGAAGAAGCAGAAGAAGGAGAAGGAGAAGGTGAAGTCTGAAGGGTGAATCAGAAGAAGCAGAAGATGGAGAAGGAGAAGGTGAAGTCTGGAGGGTGAATCAGAAGAAGCAGAAGAAGGAGAAGGAGAAGGTGAAGTCTGGAGGGTGAATCAGACGATGCAGAAGAAGGAGAAGGAGACGGTGAAGTCTGGAGGGTGAATCAGTAGAAGTAGAAGAAGGAGAAGGAGAAGGTGAAGTCTGGAGGGTGAATCAGAAGAAGTAGAAGAAGGAGAAGGAGAAGGACAAGTCTGGAGGGTGAATCAGAAGAAGCAGAAGAAGAAGAAGGAGAAGGAGAAGGTGAAGTCTGGAGGTTGAATCAGAAGAAGCAGAAGAAGGAGAATGAGAAGATGAAGTCTGGAGGGTGTATCAGAAGAAGTAGAAGAAGGAGAAGGAGAAGGTGAAGTCTGGAGGGTGAATCAGAAGAAGCAGAAGAAGGAGAAGGAGAAGGTGAAGTCTGGAGGGTGAATCAGAAGAAGCAGAAGAAGGAGAAGGAGAAGGTGAAGTCTGGAGGGTGAATCAGAAGAAGCAGAATAAGGAGAAGGAGAAGGTGAAGTCTGGAGGGTGAATCAGGAGAAGCAGAAGAAGGAGAAGGAGAAGGTGAAGTCTGGAGGGTGAATCAGAAGAAGTAGAAGAAGGAGAAGGATAAGGTGAAGTCTGGAGGGTGAAGCAGAAGAAGTAGAAGAAGGAGAAGGAGAAGGTGAAGTCAGGAGGGTGAATCAGAAGTAGTAGAAGAAGGAGAAGGAGAAGGTGAAGTCTGGAGGGTGAATCAGAAGAAGCAGAAGAAGGAGAAGGAGAAGGTGAAGTCTGGAGGGTGAAAATAGAAGAAGCAAAATAATGAGAAGGAGAAGATGAAGTCTGGAGGGTGAATCAGAAGAAGTAGAAGAAGGAGAAGGAGAAGGTGAGGTCTGGAGGGTGAATCAGAAGAAGCAGAAGAAGGAGAAGGAGAAGATGAAGTCTGGAGTGTGAATCAGAAGAAGCAGAAGAAGGAGAAGGAGAAGGTGAAGTCTGGAGGGTGAATCAGAAGAAGCAGAAGAAGGAGAAGGAGAAGGTGAAGTCAGGAGGGTGAATCAGAAGAAGCAGAAGAAGGAGAAGGAGAAGGTGAAGTTAGGAGGGTGAATCAGAAGAAGCAGAAGAAGGAGAAGGAGAAGGTGAAGTCAGGGGGGTGAAGCAGAAGAAGTAGAAGAAGGAGAAGGAGATGGTGAAGTCAGGAGGATGAAGCAGAAGAAGCAGAAGAAGGAGAAGGAGAAGGTGAAGTCTGGAGGGTGAAGCAGAAGAAACAGAAGAAGGAGAAGGAGAAGGTGAAGTCTGGAGGGCGAAGCAGAAGAAGCAGAAGAAGGAGAAGGTGAAGGTGAAGTCTGGAGGGTGAAGCAGAAGAAGCAGAAGAAGGAGAAGGAGAAGGTGAAGTCTGGAGGGTGAATCAGAAGAAGTAGAAGAAGGAGAAGGAGAAGGTGAAGTCAGGAGGGTGAAGCAGAAGAAGGAGACGGAGAAGGTGAAGTCTGGAGGGTGAAGCAGAAGAAGCAGAAGAAGGAGAAGGAGAAGGTGAAGTCTGGAGGGTGAAGCAGAAGAAGCAGAAGAAGGAGAAGGAGAAGGTGAAGTCTGGAGGGTGAATCAGAAGAAGCAGAAGAAGGAGAAGGAGAAGGTGAAGTCTGGAGGGTGAATCAGAAGATGCAGAAGAAGGAGAAGGAGAAGGTGAAGTCTGGAGGGTGAATCAGTAGAAGTAGAAGAAGGAGAAGGAGAAGGTGAAGTCTGGAGGGTGAATCAGAAGAAGTAGAAGAAGGAGAAGGAGAAGGACAAGTCTGGAGGGTGAATCAGAAGAAGCAGAAGAAGGAGAAGGAGAAGGTGAAGTCTGAAGGGTGAATCAGAAGAAGCAGAAGAAGGAGAATGAGAAGATGAAGTCTGGAGGGTGTATCAGAAGAAGTAGAAGAAGGAGAAGGAGAAGGTGAAGTCTGGAGGGTGAATCAGAAGAAGCAGAAGAAGGAGAAGGAGAAGGTGAAGTCTGGAGGGTGAATCAGAAGAAGCAGAAGAAGGAGAAGGAGAAGGTGAAGTCAGGAGGGTGAATCAGAAGAAGCAGAAGAAGGAGAAGGAGAAGGTGAAGTCTGGAGGGTGAATCAGAAGAAGCAGAAGAAGGAGAAGGAGAAGGTGAAGTCTGGAGGGTGAATCAGAAGAAGCAGAAGAAGGAGAAGGAGAAGGTGAAGTCTGGAGGGTGAATCAGAAGAAGCAGAAGAAGTAGAAGGAGAAGGTGAGGTCTGGAGGGTGAATCAGAAGAAGGAGAAGAAGGAGAAGGAGAAGGTGAAGTCTGGAGGGTGAATCAGAAGAAGCAGAAGAAGGAGAAGGAGAAGGTGAAGTCAGGAGGGTGAATCAGAAGAAGCAGAAGAAGGAGAAGGAGAACGTGAAGTCTGGAGGGTGAATCAGAAGAAGCAGAAGAAGGCGAAGGAGAAGGTGAAGACTGGAGGGTGAATCAGAAGAAGCAGAAGAAGGAGAAGGAGAAGGTGAAGTCTGGAGGGTGAATCATAAGAAGTAGAAGAAGGAGAAGGAGAAGGTGAGGTCTGGAGGGTGAATCAGAAGAAGCAGAAGAAGGAGAAGGAGAAGGTGAAGTCTGAAGGGTGAATCAGAAGAAGCAGAAGATGGAGAAGGAGAAGGTGAAGTCTGGAGGGTGAATCAGAAGAAGCAGAAGAAGGAGAAGGAGAAGGTGAAGTCTGGAGGGTGAATCAGAAGATGCAGAAGAAGGAGAAGGAGAAGGTGAAGTCTGGAGGGTGAATCAGTAGAAGTAGAAGAAGGAGAAGGAGAAGGTGAAGTCTGGAGGGTGAATCAGAAGAAGTAGAAGAAGGAGAAGGAGAAGGACAAGTCTGGAGGGTGAATCAGAAGAAGCAGAAGAAGGAGAAGGAGAAGGTGAAGTCTGGAGGGTGAATCAGAAGAAGCAGAAGAAGGAGAATGAGAAGATGAAGTCTGGAGGGTGTATCAGAAGAAGTAGAAGAAGGAGAAGGAGAAGGTGAAGTCTGGAGGGTGAATCAGAAGAAGCAGAAGAAGGAGAAGGAGAAGGTGAAGTCTGGAGGGTGAATCAGAAGAAGCAGAAGAAGGAGAAGGAGAAGGTGAAGTCTGGAGGGTGAATCAGAAGAAGCAGAATAAGGAGAAGGAGAAGGTGAAGTCTGGAGGGTGAATCAGGAGAAGCAGAAGAAGGAGAAGGAGAAGGTGAAGTCTGGAGGGTGAATCAGAAGAAGTAGAAGAAGGAGAAGGATAAGGTGAAGTCTGGAGGGTGAAGCAGAAGAAGTAGAAGAAGGAGAAGGAGAAGGTGAAGTCAGGAGGGTGAATCAGAAGTAGTAGAAGAAGGAGAAGGAGAAGGTGAAGTCTGGAGGGTGAATCAGAAGAAGCAAAAAAAGGAGAAGGAGAAGGTGAAGTCTGGAGGGTGAAAATAGAAGAAGCAAAAGAATGAGAAGGAGAAGATGAAGTCTGGAGGGTGAATCAGAAGAAGTAGAAGAAGGAGAAGGAGAAGGTGAGGTCTGGAGGGTGAATCAGAAGAAGCAGAAGAAGGAGAAGGAGAAGATGAAGTCTGGAGTGTGAATCAGAAGAAGCAGAAGAAGGAGAAGGAGAAGGTGAAGTCTGGAGGGTGAATCAGAAGAAGCAGAAGAAGGAGAAGGAGAAGGTGAAGTCAGGAGGGTGAATCAGAAGAAGCAGAAGAAGGAGAAGGAGAACGTGAAGTTAGGAGGGTGAATCAGAAGAAGCAGAAGAAGGAGAAGGAGAAGGTGAAGTCAGGGGTGTGAAGCAGAAGAAGTAGAAGGAGGAGAAGGAGATGGTGAAGTCAGGAGGATGAAGCAGAAGAAGCAGAAGAAGGAGAAGGAGAAGGTGAAGTCTGGAGGGTGAAGCAGAAGAAACAGAAGAAGGAGAAGGAGAAGGTGAAGTCTGGAGGGCGAAGCAGAAGAAGCAGAAGAAGGAGAAGGTGAAGGTGAAGTCTGGAGGGTGAAGCAGAAGAAGCAGAAGAAGGAGAAGGAGAAGGTGAAGTCTGGAGGGTGAATCAGAAGAAGTAGAAGAAGGAGAAGGAGAAGGTGAAGTCAGGAGGGTGAAGCAGAAGAAGGAGACGGAGAAGGTGAAGTCTGGAGGGTGAAGCAGAAGAAGCAGAAGAAGGAGAAGGAGAAGGTGAAGTCTGGAGGGTGAAGCAGAAGAAGCAGAAGAAGGAGAAGGAGAAGGTGAAGTCAGGAGGGTGAATCAGAAGAAGTAGAAGAAGGAGAAGGAGAAGGTGAAGTCTGGAGGGTGAATCAGAAGAAGTAGAAGAAGGAGAAGGAGAAGGTGAAGTCTGGAGGGTGAATCAGAAGAAGTAGAAGAAGGAGAAGGAGAAGGTGAAGTCTGGAGGGTGAATCAGAAGAAGCAGAAGAAGGAGAAGGAGAAGGTGAAGTCTGGAGGGAGAAGCAGAAGAAGCAGAAGAAGGAGAAGGAGAAGATGAAGTCTGGAGGGTGAATCAGAAGAAGTAGAAGAAGGAGAAGGAGAAGGTGAGATCTGGAGGGTGAATCAGAAGAAGCAGAAGAAGGAGAAGGAGAAGGTGAAGTCTGAAAGGTGAATCAGAAGAAGCAGAAAAAGGAGAAGGAGAAGGTGAAGTCTGGAGGGTGAATCAGAAGAACCAGAAGAAGGAGAAGGAGAAGGTGAAGTCTGGAGGGTGAATCAGAAGAAGCAGAAGAAGGAGAAGGAGAAGGTGAAGTCCGGAGGGTGAATCAGAAGAAGTAGAAGAAGGAGAAGGAGAAGGTGAAGTCTGGAGGGTGAATCAGAAGAAGTAGAAGAAGGAGAAGGAGAAGGTGAAGTCTGGAGGGTGAATCAGAAGAAGCAGAAGAAGGAGAAGGAGAAGGTGAAGTCTGGAGGGTGAATCAGAAGAAGCAGAAGAAGGAGAAGGAGAAGATGAAGTCTGGAGGGTGAAGCAGAAGAAGGAGACGGAGAAGGTGAAGTCTGGAGGATGAAGCAGAAGAAGCAGAAGAAGGAGAAGGAGAAGGTGAAGTCTGGAGGGTGAAGCAGAAGAAGCAGAAGAAGGAGAAGGAGAAGGTGAAGTCAGGAGGGTGAATCAGAAGAAGTAGAAGAAGTAGAAGGAGAAGGTGAAGTCTGGAGGGTGAATCAGAAGAAGTAGAAGAAGGAGAAGGAGAAGGTGAAGTCTGGAGGGTGAATCAGAAGAAGTAGAAGAAGGAGAAGGAGAAGGTGAAGTCTGGAGGGTGAATCAGAAGAAGCAGAAGAAGGAGAAGGAGAAGGTGAAGTCTGGAGGGAGAAGCAGAAGAAGTAGAAGAAGGAGAAGGAGAATGTAAAGTCTGGAGGGTGAATCAGAAGAAGTAGAAGAAGGAGAAGGAGAAGGTAAAGTCTGGAGGGTGAATCAGAAGAAGTAGAAGAAGGAAAAGGAGAAGGTGAAGTCTGGAGGGTGAATCAGAAGAAGCAGAAGAAGGAGAAGGAGAAAGTGATGTCTGGAGGGTGAATCAGAAGAAGTAGAAGAAGGAGAAGGAGAAGGTGTAGTTTGGAGGGTGAATCAGGAGAAGTAGACGAAGGAGAAGGAGAAGGTGAAGTCTGGAGAGTGAATCAGAAGAAGCAGAAGAAGGAGAAGGAGAAGGTGAAGTCTGGAGGGTGAATCAGAAGAAGTAGAAGAAGCAGAAGGAGAAGGTGAAGTCTGGAGGGTGAATCAGAAGAAGCAGAAGAAGGAGAAGGAGAAGGTGAAGTCTGGAGGGTGAATCAGAAGAAGCAGAAGAAGGAGAAGGAGAAGGTGAAGTATGGAGGGTGAATCAGAAGAAGCAGAAGGAGGAGAAGGAGAAGGTGAAGTCTGGAGGGTGAATCAGAAGAAGCAGAAGAAGTAGAAGGAGAAGGAGAAGTCTGGAGGGTGAATCAGAAGAAGTAGAAGAAGGAGAAGGAGAAGGTGAAGTCTGGAGGGTGAATCAGAAGAAGCAGAAGAAGGAGAAGGAGAAGGTGAAGTCAGGAGGGTGAATCAGAAGAAGCAGAAGAAGGAGAAGGAGAAGGTGAAGTCTGGAGGGTGAATCAGAAGAAGCAGAAGAAGGAGAAGGAGAAGGTGAAGACTGGAGGGTGAATCAGAAGAAGTACAAGAAGGAGAAGGAGAAGGTGAAGTCTGGAGGGTGAATCAGAAGAAGTAGAAGAAGGAGAAGGAGAAGGCGAAGTCTGGAGGGTGAATCAGAAGAAGCAGAAGAAGGAGAAGGAGAAGGTGAAATCTGGAGGGTGAATCAGAAGAAGCAGAAGAAGGAGAAGGAGAAGATGAAGTCTGGAGGGTGAATCAGAAGAAGTAGAAGAAGGAGAAGAAGAAGGTGAGATCTGGAGGGTGAATCAGAAGAAGCAGAAGAAGGAGAAGGAGAAGGTGAAGTCTGAAGGGTGAATCAGAAGAAGCAGAAAAAGGAGAAGGAGAAGGTGAAGTTTGGAGGGTGAATCAGAAGAAGCAGAAGAAGGAGAAGGAGAAGGTGAAGTCTGGAGGGTGAATCAGAAGAAGCAGAAGAAGGAGAAGGAGAAGGTGAAGTCCGGAGGGTGAATCAGAAGAAGTA
Source organism: Somniosus microcephalus (assembly GCF_052327205.1). Taxonomy (NCBI): domain Eukaryota; kingdom Metazoa; phylum Chordata; class Chondrichthyes; order Squaliformes; family Somniosidae; genus Somniosus; species Somniosus microcephalus. Next base: position 147,608 of record NW_028225422.1, on the reverse strand, counting down.
GAAGAAGGAGAAGGAGAAGGTGAAGTCTGGAGGGTGAATCAGAAGAAGTAGAAGAAGGAGAAGGAGAAGGTGAAGTCTGGAGGGTGAATCAGAAGAAGCAGAAGAAGGAGAAGGAGAAGGTGAAGTCAGGAGGGTGAATCAGAAGAAGCAGAAGAAGGAGAAGGAGAAGGTGAAGTCTGGAGGGTGAATCAGAAGAAGCAGAAGAAGGAGAAGGAGAAGGTGAAGACTGGAGGGTGAATCAGAAGAAGTAGAAGAAGGAGAAGGAGAAGGTGAAGTCTGGAGGGTGAATCAGAAGAAGTAGAAGAAGGAGAAGGAGAAGGCGAAGTCTGGAGGGTGAATCAGAAGAAGCAGAAGAAGGAGAAGGAGAAGGTGAAATCTGGAGGGTGAATCAGAAGAAGCAGAAGAAGGAGAAGGAGAAGATGAAGTCTGGAGGGTGAATCAGAAGAAGTAGAAGAAGGAGAAGGAGAAGGTGAGATCTGGAGGGTGAATCAGAAGAAGCAGAAGAAGGAGAAGGAGAAGGTGAAGTCTGAAGGGTGAATCAGAAGAAGCAGAAAAAGGAGAAGGAGAAGGTGAAGTCTGGAGGGTGAATCAGAAGAAGCAGAAGAAGGAGAAGGAGAAGGTGAAGTCTGGAGGGTGAATCAGAAGAAGCAGAAGAAGGAGAAGGAGAAGGTGAAGTCCGGAGGGTGAATCAGAAGAAGTAGAAGAAGGAGAAGGAGAAGGTGAAGTCTGGAGGGTGAATCAGAAGAAGTAGAAGAAGGAGAAGGAGAAGGTGAAGTCTGGAGGGTGAATCAGAAGAAGCAGAAGAAGGAGAAGGAGAAGGTGAAGTCTGGAGGGTGAATCAGAAGAAGCAGAAGAAGGAGAAGGAGAAGATGAAGTCTGGAGGGTGAATCAGAAGAAGTAGAAGAAGGAGAAGGAGAAGGTGAAGTCTGGAGGGTGAATCAGAAGAAGCAGAAGAAGGAGAAGGAGAAGGTGAAGTCTGGAGGGTGAATCAGAAGAAGCAGAAGAAGGAGAAGGAGAAGGTGAAGTCTGGAGGGTGAATCAGAAGAAGCAGAAGAAGGAGAAGGAGAAAGTGATGTCTGGAGGGTGAATCAGAAGAAGTAGAAGAAGGAGAAGGAGAAGGTGTAGTTTGGAGGGTGAATCAGGAGAAGTAGACGAAGGAGAAGGAGAAGGTGAAGTCTGGAGAGTGAATCAGAAGAAGCAGAAGAAGGAGAAGGAGAAGGTGAAGTCTGGAGGGTGAATCAGAAGAAGTAGAAGAAGCAGAAGGAGAAGGTGAAGTCTGGAGGGTGAATCAGAAGAAGCAGAAGAAGGAGAAGGAGAAGGTGAAGTCTGGAGGGTGAATCAGAAGAAGCAGAAGAAGGAGAAGGAGAAGGTGAAGTATGGAGGGTGAATCAGAAGAAGCAGAAGAAGGAGAAGGAGAAGGTGAAGTCTGGAGGGTGAATCAGAAGAAGCAGAAGAAGTAAAAGGAGAAGGAGAAGTCTGGAGGGTGAATCAGAAGAAGTAGAAGAAGGAGAAGGAGAAGGTGAAGTCTGGAGGGTGAATCAGAAGAAGCAGAAGAAGGAGAAGGAGAAGGTGAAGTCAGGAGGGTGAATCAGAAGAAGCAGAAGAAGGAGAAGGAGAAGGTGAAGTCTGGAGGGTGAATCAGAAGAAGCAGAAGAAGGAGAAGGAGAAGGTGAAGACTGGAGGGTGAATCAGAAGAAGTAGAAGAAGGAGAAGGAGAAGGTGAAGTCTGGAGGGTGAATCAGAAGAAGTAGAAGAAGGAGAAGGAGAAGGCGAAGTCTGGAGGGTGAATCAGAAGAAGCAGAAGAAGGAGAAGGAGAAGGTGAAATCTGGAGGGTGAATCAGAAGAAGCAGAAGAAGGAGAAGGAGAAGATGAAGTCTGGAGGGTGAATCAGAAGAAGTAGAAGAAGGAGAAGAAGAAGGTGAGATCTGGAGGGTGAATCAGAAGAAGCAGAAGAAGGAGAAGGAGAAGGTGAAGTCTGAAGGGTGAATCAGAAGAAGCAGAAAAAGGAGAAGGAGAAGGTGAAGTCTGGAGGGTGAATCAGAAGAAGCAGAAGAAGGAGAAGGAGAAGGTGAAGTCTGGAGGGTGAATCAGAAGAAGCAGAAGAAGGAGAAGGAGAAGGTGAAGTCCGGAGGGTGAATCAGAAGAAGTAGAAGAAGGAGAAGGAGAAGGTGAAGTCTGGAGGGTGAATCAGAAGAAGTAGAAGAAGGAGAAGGAGAAGGTGAAGTCTGGAGGGTGAATCAGAAGAAGCAGAAGAAGGAGAAGGAGAAGGTGAAGTCAGGAGGGTGAATCAGAAGAAGCAGAAGAAGGAGAAGGAGAAGGTGAAGTCTGGAGGGTGAATCAGAAGAAGCAGAAGAAGGAGAAGGAGAAGGTGAAGACTGGAGGGTGAATCAGAAGAAGTAGAAGAAGGAGAAGGAGAAGGTGAAGTCTGGAGGGTGAATCAGAAGAAGTAGAAGAAGGAGAAGGAGAAGGCGAAGTCTGGAGGGTGAATCAGAAGAAGCAGAAGAAGGAGAAGGAGAAGGTGAAATCTGGAGGGTGAATCAGAAGAAGCAGAAGAAGGAGAAGGAGAAGATGAAGTCTGGAGGGTGAATCAGAAGAAGTAGAAGAAGGAGAAGGAGAAGGTGAGATCTGGAGGGTGAATCAGAAGAAGCAGAAGAAGGAGAAGGAGAAGGTGAAGTCTGAAGGGTGAATCAGAAGAAGCAGAAAAAGGAGAAGGAGAAGGTGAAGTCTGGAGGGTGAATCAGAAGAAGCAGAAGAAGGAGAAGGAGAAGGTGAAGTCTGGAGGGTGAATCAGAAGAAGCAGAAGAAGGAGAAGGAGAAGGTGAAGTCCGGAGGGTGAATCAGAAGAAGTAGAAGAAGGAGAAGGAGAAGGTGAAGTCTGGAGGGTGAATCAGAAGAAGTAGAAGAAGGAGAAGGAGAAGGTGAAGTCTGGAGGGTGAATCAGAAGAAGCAGAAGAAGGAGAAGGAGAAGGTGAAGTCTGGAGGGTGAATCAGAAGAAGCAGAAGAAGGAGAAGGAGAAGATGAAGTCTGGAGGGTGAATCAGAAGAAGTAGAAGAAGGAGAAGGAGAAGGTGAAGTCTGGAGGGTGAATCAGAAGAAGCAGAAGAAGGAGAAGGAGAAGGTGAAGTCTGGAGGGTGAATCAGAAGAAGCAGAAGAAGGAGAAGGAGAAGGTGAAGTCTGGAGGGTGAATCAGAAGAAGCAGAAGAAGGAGAAGGAGAAAGTGATGTCTGGAGGGTGAATCAGAAGAAGTAGAAGAAGGAGAAGGAGAAGGTGTAGTTTGGAGGGTGAATCAGGAGAAGTAGACGAAGGAGAAGGAGAAGGTGAAGTCTGGAGAGTGAATCAGAAGAAGCAGAAGAAGGAGAAGGAGAAGGTGAAGTCTGGAGGGTGAATCAGAAGAAGTAGAAGAAGCAGAAGGAGAAGGTGAAGTCTGGAGGGTGAATCAGAAGAAGCAGAAGAAGGAGAAGGAGAAGGTGAAGTCTGGAGGGTGAATCAGAAGAAGCAGAAGAAGGAGAAGGAGAAGGTGAAGTATGGAGGGTGAATCAGAAGAAGCAGAAGAAGGAGAAGGAGAAGGTGAAGTCTGGAGGGTGAATCAGAAGAAGCAGAAGAAGTAGAAGGAGAAGGAGAAGTCTGGAGGGTGAATCAGAAGAAGTAGAAGAAGGAGAAGGAGAAGGTGAAGTCTGGAGGGTGAATCAGAAGAAGCAGAAGAAGGAGAAGGAGAAGGTGAAGTCAGGAGGGTGAATCAGAAGAAGCAGAAGAAGGAGAAGGAGAAGGTGAAGTCTGGAGGGTGAATCAGAAGAAGCAGAAGAAGGAGAAGGAGAAGGTGAAGACTGGAGGGTGAATCAGAAGAAGTAGAAGAAGGAGAAGGAGAAGGTGAAGTCTGGAGGGTGAATCAGAAGAAGTAGAAGAAGGAGAAGGAGAAGGCGAAGTCTGGAGGGTGAATCAGAAGAAGCAGAAGAAGGAGAAGGAGAAGGTGAAATCTGGAGGGTGAATCAGAAGAAGCAGAAGAAGGAGAAGGAGAAGATGAAGTCTGGAGGGTGAATCAGAAGAAGTAGAAGAAGGAGAAGAAGAAGGTGAGATCTGGAGGGTGAATCAGAAGAAGCAGAAGAAGGAGAAGGAGAAGGTGAAGTCTGAAGGGTGAATCAGAAGAAGCAGAAAAAGGAGAAGGAGAAGGTGAAGTCTGGAGGGTGAATCAGAAGAAGCAGAAGAAGGAGAAGGAGAAGGTGAAGTCTGGAGGGTGAATCAGAAGAAGCAGAAGAAGGAGAAGGAGAAGGTGAAGTCCGGAGGGTGAATCAGAAGAAGTAGAAGAAGGAGAAGGAGAAGGTGAAGTCTGGAGGGTGAATCAGAAGAAGTAGAAGAAGGAGAAGGAGAAGGTGAAGTCTGGAGGGTGAATCAGAAGAAGCAGAAGAAGGAGAAGGAGAAGGTGAAGTCAGGAGGGTGAATCAGAAGAAGCAGAAGAAGGAGAAGGAGAAGGTGAAATCTGGAGGGTGAATCAGAAGAAGCAGAAGAAGGAGAAGGAGAAGATGAAGTCTGGAGGATGAATCAGAAGAAGTAGAAGAAGGAGAAGGAGAAGGTGAGATCTGGAGGGTGAATCAGAAGAAGCAGAAGAAGGAGAAGGAGAAGGTGAAGTCTGAAGGGTGAATCAGAAGAAGCAGAAAAAGGAGAAGGAGAAGGTGAAGTCTGGAGGGTGAATCAGAAGAAGCAGAAGAAGGAGAAGGAGAAGGTGAAGTCTGGAGGGTGAATCAGAAGAAGCAGAAGAAGGAGAAGGAGAAGGTGAAGTCCGGAGGGTGAATCAGAAGAAGTAGAAGAAGGAGAAGGAGAAGGTGAAGTCTGGAGGGTGAATCAGAAGAAGTAGAAGAAGGAGAAGGAGAAGGTGAAGTCTGGAGGGTGAATCAGAAGAAGCAGAAGAAGGAGAAGGAGAAGGTGAAGTCTGGAGGGTGAATCAGAAGAAGCAGAAGAAGGAGAAGGAGAAGATGAAGTCTGGAGGGTGAATCAGAAGAAGTAGAAGAAGGAGAAGGAGAAGGTGAAGTCTGGAGGGTGAATCAGAAGAAGCAGAAGAAGGAGAAGGAGAAGGTGAAGTCTGGAGGGTGAATCAGAAGAAGCAGAAGAAGGAGAAGGAGAAGGTGAAGTCTGGAGGGTGAATCAGAAGAAGCAGAATAAGGAGAAGGAGAAGGTGAAGTCTGGAGGGTGAATCAGAAGAAGCAGAAGAAGGAGAAGGAGAAGGTGAAGTCTGGAGGGTGAATCAGAAGAAGTAGAAGAAGGAGAAGGAGAAGGTGAAGTCTGGAGGGTGAAGCAGAAGAAGTAGAAGAAGGAGAAGGAGAAGGTGAAGTCAGGAGGGTGAATCAGAAGAAGTAGAAGAAGGAGAAGGAGAAGGTGAAGTCAGGTGGGTGAATCAGAAGAAGCAGAAGAAGGAGAAGGAGAAGGTGAAGTCTGGAGGGTAAACCAGAAGAATCAGAAGAAGGAGAAGGAGAAGGTGAAGTCTGGAGGGTGAATCAGAAGAAGCAGAAGAAAGAGAAGGAGAAGGTGAAGTCTGGAGGGTGAAGCAGAAGAAGCAGAAGAAGGAGAAGGAGAAGGTGAAGACTGGAGGGTGAATCAGAAGAAGTAGAAGAAGGAGAAGAAGAAGGTGAAGTCTGGAGGGTGAATCAGAAGAATAGAAGAAGGAGAAGGAGAAGGTGAAGTCTGGAGGGTGAATCAGAAGAAGCAGAAGAAGGAGAAGGAGAAGGTGAAGTCTGGAGGGTGAATCAGAAGAAGCAGAAGAAGGAGAAGGAGAAGATGAAGTCTGGAGGGTGAATCAGAAGAAGTAGAAGAAGGAGAAGGAGAAGGTGAGGTCTGGAGGGTGAATCAGAAGAAGCAGAAGAAGGAGAAGTAGAAGGTGAAGTCTGGAGGGTGGATCAGAAGAAGCAGAAGAAGGAGAAGGAGAAGGTGAAGTCAGGAGGGTGAATCAGAAGAAGCAGAAGAAGGAGAAGGAGAAGGTGAAGTTAGGAGGGTGAATCAGAAGAAGCAGAAAAAGGAGAAGGAGAAGGTGAAGTCAGGGGGGTGAAGCAGAAGAAGTAGAAGAAGGAGAAGGAGAAGGTGAAGTCAGGAAGGTGAAGCAGAAGAAGCAGAAGAAGGAGAAGGAGAAGGTCAAGTCTGGAGGGCGCAGCAGAAGAAGCAGAAGAAGGAGAAGGAGAAGGTGAAGTCTGGAGGGTGATGCCGTAGAAGCAGAAGAAGGAGAAGGAGAAGGTGAAGTCTGGAGGGTGAATCAGAAGAAGTAGAAGAAGGAGAAGGAGAAGGTGAAGTCAGGAGGGTGAAGCAGAAGAAGCAGAAGAAGGAGAAGGAGAAGGTGAAGTCTGGAGGGTGAAGCAGAAGAAGCAGAAGAAGGAGAAGGAGAAGGTGAAGTCTGCAGGGCGAAGCAGAAGAAGCAGGAGAAGGAGAAGGTGAATTCTGGAGGCTGAAGCAGAAAAAGCAGATGAAGGAGAAGGAGAAGGTGAAGTCTGGAGGGTGAATCAGAAGAAGTAGAAGAAGGAGTAGCAGAATGTGAAGTCAGGAGGGTGAAGCAGAAGAAGGAGAAGAAGGAGAAGGAGAAGGTGAAGTCTGGAGAGTGAAGCAGAAGAAGCAGAAGAAGGAGAAGGAGAAGGTGAAGTCTGGAGGGTGAAGCAGAAGAAGCAGAAGAAGGAGAAGGATAAGGTGAAGTCTGGAGGGTGAATCAGAAGAAGCAGAAGAAGGAGAAGGAGAAGGTGAAGTATGGAGGGTGAATCAGAAGAAGCAGAAGAAGGAGAAGGAGAAGGTGAAGTCTGGAGGGTGAATCAGAAGAAGCAGAAGAAGTAGAAGGAGAAGGTGAAGTCTGGAGGGTGAATCAGAAGAAGTAGAAGAAGGAGAAGGAGAAGGTGAAGTCTGGAGGGTGAATCAGAAGAAGCAGAAGAAGGAGAAGGAGAAGGTGAAGTCAGGAGGGTGAATCAGAAGAAGCAGAAGAAGGAGAAGGAGAAGGTGAAGTCTGGAGGGTGAATCAGAAGAAGCAGAAGAAGGAGAAGGAGAAGGTGAAGACTGGAGGATGAATCAGAAGAAGTAGAAGAAGGAGAAGGAGAAGGTGAAGTCTGGAGGGTGAATCAGAAGAAGTAGAAGAAGGAGAAGGAGAAGGCGAAGTCTGGAGGGTGAATCAGAAGAAGCAGAAGAAGGAGAAGGAGAAGGTGAAATCTGGAGGGTGAATCAGAAGAAGCAGAAGAAGGAGAAGGAGAAGATGAAGTCTGGAGGGTGAATCAGAAGAAGTAGAAGAAGGAGAAGGAGAAGGTGAGATCTGGAGGGTGAATCAGAAGAAGCAGAAGAAGGAGAAGGAGAAGGTGAAGTCTGAAGGGTGAATCAGAAGAAGCAGAAAAAGGAGAAGGAGAAGGTGAAGTCTGGAGGGTGAATCAGAAGAAGCAGAAGAAGGAGAAGGAGAAGGTGAAGTCTGGAGGGTGAATCAGAAGAAGCAGAAGAAGGAGAAGGAGAAGGTGAAGTCTGGAGGGTGAATCAGAAGAAGTAGAAGAAGGAGAAGGAGAAGGTGAAGTCTGGAGGGTGAATCAGAAGAAGTAGAAGAAGGAGAAGGAGAAGGTGAAGTCTGGAGGGTGAATCAGAAGAAGCAGAAGAAGGAGAAGGAGAAGGTGAAGTCAGGAGGGTGAATCAGAAGAAGCAGAAGAAGGAGAAGGAGAAGGTGAAGTCTGGAGGGTGAATCAGAAGAAGCAGAAGAAGGAGAAGGAGAAGGTGAAGACTGGAGGGTGAATCAGAAGAAGTAGAAGAAGGAGAAGGAGAAGGTGAAGTCTGGAGGGTGAATCAGAAGAAGTAGAAGAAGGAGAAGGAGAAGGCGAAGTCTGGAGGGTGAATCAGAAGAAGCAGAAGAAGGAGAAGGAGAAGGTGAAATCTGGAGGGTGAATCAGAAGAAGCAGAAGAAGGAGAAGGAGAAGATGAAGTCTGGAGGGTGAATCAGAAGAAGTAGAAGAAGGAGAAGGAGAAGGTGAGATCTGGAGGGTGAATCAGAAGAAGCAGAAGAAGGAGAAGGAGAAGGTGAAGTCTGAAGGGTGAATCAGAAGAAGCAGAAAAAGGAGAAGGAGAAGGTGAAGTCTGGAGGGTGAATCAGAAGAAGCAGAAGAAGGAGAAGGAGAAGGTGAAGTCTGGAGGGTGAATCAGAAGAAGCAGAAGAAGGAGAAGGAGAAGGTGAAGTCCGGAGGGTGAATCAGAAGAAGTAGAAGAAGGAGAAGGAGAAGGTGAAGTCTGGAGGGTGAATCAGAAGAAGTAGAAGAAGGAGAAGGAGAAGGTGAAGTCTGGAGAGTGAATCAGAAGAAGCAGAAGAAGGAGAAGGAGAAGGTGAAGTCTGGAGGGTGAATCAGAAGAAGCAGAAGAAGGAGAAGGAGAAGATGAAGTCTGGAGGGTGAATCAGAAGAAGTAGAAGAAGGAGAAGGAGAAGGTGAAGTCTGGAGGGTGAATCAGAAGAAGCAGAAGAAGGAGAAGGAGAAGGTGAAGTCTGGAGGGTGAATCAGAAGAAGCAGAATAAGGAGAAGGAGAAGGTGAAGTCTGGAGGGTGAATCAGAAGAAGCAGAAGAAGGAGAAGGAGAAGATGAAGTCTGGAGGGTGAATCAGAAGAAGTAGAAGAAGGAGAAGGAGAAGGTGAAGTCTGGAGGGTGAAGCAGAAGAAGTAGAAGAAGGAGAAGGAGAAGGTGAAGTCAGGAGGGTGAATCAGAAGAAGTAGAAGAAGGAGAAGGAGAAGGTGAAGTCAGGAGAGTGAATCAGAAGAAGCAGAAGAAGGAGAAGGAGAAGGTGAAGTCTGGAGGGTAAACCAGAAGAATCAGAAGAAGGAGAAGGAGAAGGTGAAGTCTGGAGGGTGAATCAGAAGAAGCAGAAGAAAGAGAAGGAGAAGGTGAAGTCTGGAGGGTGAAGCAGAAGAAGCAGAAGAAGGAGAAGGAGAAGGTGAAGACTGGAGGGTGAATCAGAAGAAGTAGAAGTAGGAGAAGAAGAAGGTGAAGTCTGGAGGGTGAATCAGAAGAATAGAAGAAGGAGAAGGAGAAGGTGAAGTCTGGAGGGTGAATCAGAAGAAGCAGAAGAAGGAGAAGGAGAAGGTGAAGTCTGGAGGGTGAATCAGAAGAAGCAGAAGAAGGAGAAGGAGAAGATGAAGTCTGGAGGGGGAATCAGAAGAAGTAGAAGAAGGAGAAGGAGAAGGTGAGGTCTGGAGGGTGAATCAGAAGAAGCAGAAGAAGGAGAAGTAGAAGGTGAAGTCTGGAGGGTGGATCAGAAGAAGCAGAAGAAGGAGAAGGAGAAGGTGAAGTCAGGAGGGTGAATCAGAAGAAGCAGAAGAAGGAGAAGGAGAAGGTGAAGATAGGAGGGTGAATCAGAAGAAGCAGAAGAAGGAGAAGGAGAAGATGAAGTCTGGAGGGCGAAGCAGAAGAAGCAGAAGAAGGAGAAGGAGAAGGTGAATTCTGGAGGCTGAAGCAGAAAAAGCAGATGAAGGAGAAGGAGAAGGTGAAGTCTGGAGGGTGAATCAGAAGAAGTAGAAGAAGGAGTAGCAGAAGGTGAAGTCAGGAGGGTGAAGCAGAAGAAGCAGAAGAAGCAGAAGGAGAAGGTGAAGTCTGGAGAGTGAAGCAGAAGAAGCAGAAGAAGGAGAAGGAGAAGTTGAAGTCTGGAGGGTGAAGCAGAAGAAGCAGAAGAAGGAGAAGGATAAGGTGAAGTCAGGAGGGTGAATCAGAAGAAGTAGAAGAAGGAGAAGGAGAAGGAGGAGTCTGGAGGGTGAATCTGAAGAAGTAGAAGAAGGAGAAGGAGAAGGTGAAGTCTGGAGGGTGAATCAGAAGAAGTAGAAGAAGGAGAAGGAGAAGGTGAAGTCTGGAGGGTGAATCAGAAGAAGCAGAAGAAGGAGAAGGAGAAGGTGAAGTCTGGAGGGAGAAGCAGAAGAAGTAGAAGAAGGAGAAGGAGAAGGTGAAGTCTGGAGGGTGAATCAGAAGAAGTAGAAGAAGGAGAAGGAGAAGGTGAAGTTTGGAGTGTGAATCAGAAGAAGTAGAAGAAGGAGAATGAGAAGGTGAAGTCTGGAGGGTGAATCAGAAGAAGCAGAAGAAGGAGAAGGAGAAGGTGAAGTCTGGAGGGTGAATCAGAAGATGTAGAAGAAGGAGAAGGAGAAGGTGTAGTCTGGAGGGTGAATCAGAAGAAGTAGACGAAGGAGAAGGAGAAGGTGAAGTCTGGAGGGTGAATCAGAAGAAGCAGAAGCAGGAGAAGGAGAAGGTGAAGTCTGGAGGGTGAAGCAGAAGAAGTAGAAGAAGGAGAAGGAGAAGGTGAAATCTGGAGGGTGAATCAGAAGAAGCAGAAGAAGGAGAAGGAGAATGTGAATTCTGGAGGTTGAATCAGAAGTAGCAGAAGAAGGAGAAGGAGAAGGTGAAGTCTGGAGGGTGAATCAGAAGAAGCAGAAGAAGGAGAAGGAGAAGGTGAAGTCTGGAGGGTGAATCAGAAGAAGCAGAAGAGGTAGAAGGAGAAGGTGAAGTCTGGAGGGTGAATCAGAAGAAGTAGAAGAAGGAGAAGGAGAAGGTGAAGTCTGGAGGGTGAATCAGAAGAAGCAGAAGAAGGAGAAGGAGAAGGTGAAGTCAGGAGGGTGAATCAGAAGAAGCAGAAGAAGGAGAAGGAGAAGGTGAAGTCTGGAGGGTGAATCAGAAGAAGCAGAAGAAGGAGAAGGAGAAGGTGAAGACTGGAGGGTGAATCAGAAGAAGTAGAAGAAGGAGAAGGAGAAGGTGAAGTCTGGAGGGTGAATCAGAAGAAGTAGAAGAAGGAGAAGGCGAAGTCTGGAGGGTGAATCAGAAGAAGCAGAAGAAGGAGAAGGAGAAGGTGAAGTCTGGAGGGTGAATCAGAAGAAGCACAAGAAGGAGAAGGAGAAGATGAAGTCTGGAGGGTGAATCAGAAGATGTATAAGAAGGAGAAGGGGAAGGTGAGGTCTGGAGGGTGAATCAGAAGAAGCAGAAGAAGGAGAAGGAGAAGGTGAAGTCTGAAGGGTGAATCGGAAGAAGCAGAAGAAGGAGAAGGAGAAGGTGAAGTCTGGAGGGTGAATCAGAAGAAGCAGAAGAAGGAGAAGGTGAAGTCTGGAGGGTGAATCAGAAGAAGTAGAAGACGGAGAAGGAGAAGGTGAAGTCTGGAGGCTGGAGGGTGAAGCAGAAGAAGTAGAAGAAGGAGAAGGAGAAGGTGAAGTCAGGAGGGTGAATCAGAAGAAGCAGAAGAAGGAGAAGGAGAAGGTGAAGTCTGGAGGGTGAATCAGAAGAAGCAGAAGAAGGAGAAGGAGAAGGTGAAGTCAGGAGGGTGAATCAGAAGAAGCAGAAGAAGGAGAAGGAGAAGGTGAAGTTAGGAGGGTGAATCAGAAGAAGCAGAAGAAGGAGAAGGAGAAGGTGAAGTCAGGGGGGAGAAGCAGAAGAAGTAGAAGAAGGAGAAGGAGAAGGTGAAGTCTGGAGGGTGAATCAGAAGAAGCAGAAGAAGGAGAAGGAGAAGGTGAAGTCTGGAGGGTGAATCAGAAGAAGCAGAAGAAGGAGAAGGAGAAGATGAAGTCTGGAGGGTGAATCAGAAGAAGTAGATGAAGGAGAAGGAGAAGGTGAGGTCTGGAGGGTGAATCAGAAGAAGCAGAAAAGGAGAAGGAGAAGGTGAAGTCTGAAGGGTGAATCAGAAGAAGCAGAAGAAGGAGAAGGAGAAGGTGAAGTCTGGAGGGTGAATCAGAAGAAGCAGAAGAAGGAGATGGAGAAGGTGAAGTCTGGAGGGTGAATCAGAAGAAGCAGAAGAAGGAGAAGGAGAAGGTGAAGTCTGGAGGGTGAATCAGAAGAAGCAGAAGAAGGAGAAGGAGAAGGTGAAGTCTGGAGGGTGAATCAGAAGAAGCAGAAGAAGGAGGAGGAGAAGGTGAAGTCTGGAGGGTGAATCAGAAGAAGCATTATAAGGAGAAGGAGAAGGTGAAGTCTGGAGGGTGAATCAGAAGAAGCAGAAGAAAGAGAAGGAGAAAGTGAAGTCTGGAGGGTGAAGCAGAAGAAACAGAAGAAGGAGAAGGAGAAGGTGAAGACTGGAGGGTGAATCAGAAGAAGTAGAAGAAGGAGAAGGAGAAGGTGAAGTCTGGAGGATGAATCAGAAGAAGTAGAAGAAGGAGAAGGAAAAGATGAAGTCTGGAGGGTGAATCAGAAGAAGTAGAAGAAGGAGAAGGTGAGGTCTGGAGGGTGAATCAGAAGAATCAGAAGAAGGAGAAGGAGAAGGTGAAGTCTGGAGGGTGAATCAGAAGAAGCAGAAGAAGGAGAAGGAGAAGATGAAGTCTGGAGGGTGAATCAGAAGAAGCAGAAGAAGGAGAAGGAGAAGGTGAAGTCAGGAGGGTGAATCAGAAGAAGCAGAAGAAGGAGAAGGAGAAGGTGAAGTTAGGAGGGTGAATCAGAAGAAGCAGAAGAAGGAGAAGGAGAAGGTGAAGTCTGGAGGGTGAATCAGAAGAAGCAGAAGAAGGAGAAGGAGAAGGTGAAGTCTGGAGGGTGAATTAGAAGAAGCAGAAGAAGGAGAAGGAGCAGGTGAAGTCAGGGGGGTGAAGCAGAAGAAGTAGAAGAAGGAGAAGGAGAAGGTGAAGTCAGGAGGGTGAAGCAGAAGAAGCAGAAGAAGGAGAAGGAGAAGGTGAAGTCTGGAGGGCGCAGCAGAAGAAGCAGAAGAAGGAGAAGGAGAAGGTGAAGTCTGGAGGGTGAAGCAGAAGAAGCAGAAGAAGGAGAAGGAGAAGGTGAAGTCTGGAGGGTGAATCAGAAGAAGTAGAAGGAGGAGAAGGAGAAGGTGAAGTTGGAGAGTGAAGCAGAAGAAGCAGAAGAAGGAGAAGGAGAAGGTGAAGTCTGGAGGGTGAAGCAGAAGAAGCAGAAGAAGGAGAAGGAGAAGGTGAAGTCTGGAGGGCGAAGCAGAAGAAGCAGAAGAAGGGGAAGGAGAAGGTGAAGTCTGGAGGGTGAAGCAGAAGAAGCAGAAGAAGGAGAAGGAGAAGGTGATGTCTGGAGGGTGAATCAGAAGAAGTAGAAGAAGGAGAAGGAGAAGGTGAAGTCAGGAGGGTGAAGCAGAAGAAGCAGAGGAAGGAGAAGGAGAAGGTAAAGTCTGGAGGGTGAAGCAGAAGAAGCAGAAGAAGGAGAAGGAGAAGGTGAAGTCTGGAGGGTGAAGCAGAAGAAGCAGAAGAAGGAGAAGGAGAACGTGAAGTCAGGAGGGTGAATCAGAAGAAGGAGAAGAAGGAGAAGGTGAAGTCTGGAGGGTGAATCAGAAGAAGTAGAAGAAGGAGAAGGAGAAGCTGAAGTCTGGAGGGTGAATCAGAAGAAGCAGAAGAAGGAGAAGGAGAAGGTGAAGTCTGGAGGGTGAATCAGAAGAAGTAGAAGAAGGAGAAGGAGAAGGTGTAGTCTGGAGGGTGAATCAGAAGAAGTAGACGAAGGAGAAGGAGAAGGTGAAGTCTGGAGGGTGAATCAGAAGAAGCAGAAGAAGGAGAAGGAGAAGGTGAAGTCTGGAGGGTGAATCAGAAGAAGTAGAAGAAGGAGAAGGAGAAGGTGAAGTCTGGAGGGTGAATCAGAAGAAGCAGAAGAAGGAGAAGGAGAAGGTGAAGTCTGCAGGGTGAATCAGAAGAAGCAGAAGAAGGAGAAGGAGAAGGTGAAGTCTGGAGGGTGAATCAGAAGAAGCAGAATAAGGAGAAGGAGAAGGTGAAGTCTGGAGGGTGAATCAGAAGAAGCAGAAGAAGGAGAAGGAGAAGGTGAAGTCTGGAGGGTGAATCAGAAGGAGTAGAAGAAGGAGAAGGAGAAGGTGAAGTCTGGAGGGTGAATCAGAAGAAGCAGAAGAAGGAGAAGGAGAAGGTGAAGTCTGGAGGGTGAATCAGAAGAAGCAGAAGAAGGAGAAGGAGAAGGTGAAGTCTGGAGGGTGAATCAGAAGAAGTAGAAGAAGGAGAAGGAGAAGGTAAAGTCTGGAGGTTGAAGCAGAAGAAGTAGAAGAAGGCGAAGGAGAAGGTGAAGTCTGGAGGGTGAATCAGAAGAAGCAGAAGAAAGAGAAGGAGAAGGTGAAGTCTGGAGGGTGAATCAGAAGAAGTAGAAGAAGGAGAAGGAGAAGGTGAAGTCTGGAGGGTGAATCAGAATAATCAGAAGAATGAGAAGGAGAAGGTGAAGTCTGGAGGGTGAATCAGAAGAAGCAGAAGAAAGAGAAGGAGAAGGTGAAGTCTGGAGGGTGAATCAGAAGAAGTAGAAGAAGGAGAAGGAGAAAGTGAAGTCTGGAGGGTGAATCAGAAAAAGCAGAAGAAGGAGAAGGAGAAGGTGAAGTCTGGAGGGTGAATCAGAAGAAGCAGAAGAAGGAGAAGGAGAAGGTGAAGTCTGGAGGGTGAATCAGAAGAAGCAGAAGAAGGAGAAGGAGAAGGTGAAGTCTGGAGGGTGAATCAGAAGAAGCAGAAGAAGGAGAAGGAGAAGGTGAAGTCTGGAGGATGAATCAGAAGAAGCAGAAAAAGGAGAAGGAGAAGGTGAAGTCTGAAGGGTGAATCAGAAGAAGTCGAAGAAGGAGAAGGAGAAGGTGAAGTCTGGAGGGTGAAGCAGAAGAAGTATAAGAAGGAGAAGTAGAAGGTGAAGTCAGGAGGGTGAATCAGAAGAAGTAGAAGAAGGAGAAGGAGAAGGTGAAGTCAGGAGGGTGAATCAGAAGAAGCAGAAGAAGGAGAAGGAGAAGGTGAAGTCTGGAGGGTGAATCAGAAGAAGCAGAAGAAGGAGAAGGAGAAGGTGAAGTCTGGAGGGTGAATCAGAAGAAGCAGAAGAAGGAGAAGGAGAAGGTGAAGTCAGGAGGGTGAATCAGAAGAAGCAGAAGAAGGAGAAGGAGAAGGTGAAGTTAGGAGGGTGAATCAGAAGAAGCAGAAGAAGGAGAAGGAGCAGGTGATGTCAGGGGGATGAAGCAGAAGAAGTAGAAGAAGGAGAAGGAGAAGGTGAAGTCAGGACGGTGAAGCAGAAGAAGCAGAGGAAGGAGAAGGAGAAGGTGAAGTCTGGAGGGTGAATCAGAAGAAGTAGAATAAGGAGAAGAAGAAGGTGAAGTCTGGAGGGTGAAGCAGAAGAAGTAGAAGAAGGAGAAGGAGAAGGTGAAGTCAGGAGGGTGAATCAGAAGAAGTAGAAGAAGGAGAAGGAGAAGGTGAAGTCAGGAGGGTGAATCAGAAGAAGCAGAAGAAGGAGAAGGAGAAGGTGAAGTCTGGAGGGTGAATCAGAAGAATCAGAAGAAGGAGAAGGAGAAGGTGAAGTCTGGAGGGTGAATCAGAAGAAGCAGAAGAAAGAGAAGGAGAAGGTGAAGTCTGGAGGGTGAATCAGAAGAAGTAGAAGAAGGAGAAGGAGAAGGTGAAGTCTGGAGTGTGAATCAGAAGAAGCAGAAGAAGGAGAAGGAGAAGGTGAAGTCTGGAGGGTGAATCAGAAGAAGCAGAATAAGGAGAAGGAGAAGGTGAAGTCTGGAGGGTGAATCAGAAGAAGCAGAAGAAGGAGAAGGAGAAGGTGATGTCTGGAGGGTGAATCAGAAGAAGTAGAAGAAGGAGAAGGAGAAGGTGAAGTCTGGAGGGTGAAGCAGAAGAAGTAGAAGAAGGAGAAGGAGAAGGTGAAGTCAGGAGGGTGAATCAGAAGAAGTAGAAGAAGGAGAAGGAGAAGGTGAAGTCAGGAGGGTGAATCAGAAGAAGCAGAAGAAGGAGAAAGAGAAGGTGAAGTCTGGAGGGTGAATCAGAAGAATCAGAGGAAGGAGAAGGAGAAGGTGAAGTCTGGAGGGTGAATCAGAAGAAGCAGAGGAAGGAGAAGGAGAAGGTGAAGTCTGGAGGGTGAATAAGAAGAAGCAGAATAAGGAGAAGGAGAAGGTGAAGTCTGGAGGGTGAATCAGAAGAAGCAGAATAAGGAGAAGGAAAAGGTGAAGTCTGGAGGGTGAATCAGAAGAAGCAGGAGAAGGAGAAGGAGAAGATGAAATCTGGAGGGTGAATCAGAAGAAATAGAAGAAGGAGAAGGAGAAGGTGAAGTCTGGAGGGTGAAGCAGAAGAAGTAGAAGAAGGAGAAGGAGAAGGTGAAGTCAGGAGGGTGAATCAGAAGAAGTAGAAGAAGAAGAAGGAGAAGGTGAAGTCAGGAGGGTGAATCAGAAGAAGCAGAAGAAGGAGAAGGAGAAGGTGAAGTCTGGAGGGTGAATCAGAAGAATCAGAAGAAGGAGAAGGAGAAGGTGAAGTCTGGAGGGTGAATCAGAAGAAGCAGAAGAAAGAGAAGGAGAAGGTGA
The DNA here is from genome assembly GCF_052327205.1 of Somniosus microcephalus. NCBI lineage: Eukaryota > Metazoa > Chordata > Chondrichthyes > Squaliformes > Somniosidae > Somniosus > Somniosus microcephalus. The sequence continues at coordinate 131,412 of NW_028225422.1, read as the reverse complement.
AGTCTGGAGGGTGAAGCAGAAGAAACAGAAGAAGGAGAAGGAGAAGGTGAAGACTGGAGGGTGAATCAGAAGAAGTAGAAGAAGGAGAAGGAGAAGGTGAAGTCTGGAGGGTGAATCAGAAGAAGTAGAAGAAGGAGAAGGAGAAGGTGAAGTCTGGAGGGTGAATCAGAAGAAGCAGAAGAAGGAGAAGGAGAAGGTGAAGTCTGGAGGGTGAATCAGAAGAAGCAGAAGAAGGAGAAGGAGAAGATGAAGTCTGGAGGGTGAATCAGAAGAAGTAGAAGAAGGAGAAGGAGAAGGTGAATTCTGGAGGGTGAATCAGAAGTAGTAGAAGAAGGAGAAGGAGAAGGTGAAGTCTGGACGGTGAATCAGAAGAAACAGAAGAAGGAGAAGGAGAAGGTGAAGTCTGGAGGGTGAATCAGAAGAAGTAGAAGAAGGAGAAGGAGAAGGTGTAGTCTGGAGGGTGAATCAGAAGAAGTAGAAGAAGGAGAAGGAGAAGGTGAAGTCTGGAGGGTGAATCAGAAGAAGCAGAAGAAGGAGAAGGAGAAGGTGAAGTCCGGAGGGTGAATCAGAAGAAGCAGAAGAAGGAGAAGGAGAAGGTGAAGTCTGGAGGATGAATCAGAAGAAGCAGAATAAGGAGAAGGAGAAGGTGAAGTCTGGAGGGTGAATCAGAAGAAGCAGAAAAAGGAGAAGGAGAAGGTGAAGTCTGAAGGGTGAATCAGAAGAAGTAGAAGAAGGAGAAGGAGAAGATGAAGTCTGGAGGGTGAATCAGAAGAAGTAGAAGAAGGAGAAGGAGAAGGTGAGGTCTGGAGGGTGAATCAGAAGAAGCAGAAGAAGGAGAAGGAGAAGGTGAAGTCTGGAGGGTGAATCAGAAGAAGCAGAAGAAGAAGAAGGAGAAGGTGAAGTCTGGAGGGTGAATCAGAAGAAGCAGAAGAAGGAGAAGGAGAAGGTGAAGTCAGGAGGGTGAATCAGAAGAAGCAGAAGAAGGAGAAGGAGAAGGTGAAGTTAGGAGGGTGAATCAGAAGAAGCAGAAGAAGGAGAAGGAGCAGGTGATGTCAGGGGGATGAAGCAGAAGAAGTAGAAGAAGGAGAAGGAGAAGGTGAAGTCAGGACGGTGAAGCAGAAGAAGCAGAAGAAGGAGAAGGAGAAGGTGAAGTCTGGAGGGTGAATCAGAAGAAGTAGAAGAAGGAGAAGGAGAAGGTGAAGTCAGGAGGGTGAATCAGAAGAAGTAGAAGAAGGAGAAGGAGAAGGTGAAGTCAGGAGGGTAAATCAGAAGAAGCAGAAGAAGGAGAAGAAGAAGGTGAAGTCTGGAGGGTGAATCAGAAGAATCAGAAGAAGGAGAAGGAGAAGGTGAAGTCTGGAGGGTGAATCAGAAGAAGCAGAAGAAAGAGAAGGAGAAGGTGAAGTCTGGAGGGTGAATTTGAAGAAGCAGAATAAGGAGAAGGAGAAGGTGAAGTCTGGAGGGTGAATCAGAAGAAGCAGAAGAAGGAGAAGGAGAAGGTGAAGTCTGGAGGTTGAATCAGAAGAAGTAGAAGAAGGAGAAGGAGAAGGTGAAGTCCGGAAGGTGAAGCAGAAGAAGTAGAAGAAGGAGAAGGTGAAGTCAGGAGGGTGAATCAGAAGAAGTAGAAGAAGGAGAAGGAGAAGGTGAAGTCAGGAGGGTGAATCAGAAGAAGGAGAAGAACGGGAAGGAGAAGGTGAAGTCTGGAGGGTGAATCAGAAGAATCAGAAGAAGGAGAAGGAGAAGGTGAAGTCTGGAGAGTGAATCAGAAGAAGCAGAGGAAGGAGAAGGAGAAGGTGAAGTCTGGAGGGTGAATCAGAAGAAGCAGAATAAGGAGAAGGAGAAGGTGAAGTCTGGAGGGTGAATCAGAAGAAGCAGAATAAGGAGAAGGAGAAGGTGAAGTCTGGAGGGTGAATCAGAAGAAGCAGAAGAAGGAGAAGGAGAAGATGAAGTCTGGAGGGTGAAGCAGAAGAAGTAGAAGAAGGAGAAGGAGAAGGTGAAGTCTGGAGGGTGAAGCAGAAGAAGTAGAAGAAGGAGAAGGAGAAGGTGAAGTCAGGAGGGTGAATCAGAAGAAGTAGAAGAAGGAGAAGGAGAAGGTGAAGTCAGGAGGGTGAATCAGAAGAAACAGAAGAAGGAGAAGGAGAAGGTGAAGTCTGGAGGGTGAATCAGAAGAATCAGAAGGAGGAGAAGGAGAAGGTGAAGTCTGGAGGGTGAATCAGAAGAAGCAGAAGAAAGAGAAGGAGAAGGTGAAGTCTGGAGGGTGAAGCAGAAGAAACAGAAGAAGGAGAAGGAGAAGGTGAAGACTGGAGGGTGAATCAGAAGAAGTAGAAGAAGGAGAAGGAGAAGGTGAAGTCTGGAGGGTGAATCAGAAGAAGTAGAAGAAGGAGAAGGAGAAGGTGAAGTCTGGAGGGTGAATCAGAAGAAGCAGAAGAAGGAGAAGGAGAAGGTGAAGTCTGGAGGGTGAATCAGAAGAAGCAGAAGAAGGAGAAGGAGAAGATGAAGTCTGGAGGGTGAATCAGAAGAAGTAGAAGAAGGAGAAGGGGAAGGGGAAGTCTGGAGGGTGAATCAGAAGTAGTAGAAGAAGGAGAAGGAGAAGGTGAAGTCTGGACGGTGAATCAGAAGAAACAGAAGAAGGAGAAGGAGAAGGTGAAGTCTGGAGGGTGAATCAGAAGAAGTAGAAGAAGGAGAAAGAGAAGGTGTAGTCTGGAGGGTGAATCAGAAGAAGTAGACGAAGGAGAAGGAGAAGGTGAAGTCTGGAGGGTGAATCAGAAGAAGCAGAAGAAGGAAATGGAGAAGGTGAAGTCTGGAGGGTGAATCAGAAGAAGGAGAAGAAGGAGAAGGAGAAGGTGAAGTCTGGAGGGTGAATCAGAAGAAGCAGAAGAAGGAGAAGGAGAAGGTGAAGTCTGGAGGGTGAATCAGAAGAAGCAGAAGAAGGAGAAGGAGAAGGAGAAGTCTGGAGGGTGAATCAAAAGAAGCAGAAGAAGGAGAAGGAGAAGGTGAAGTCTGGAGGGTGAAGCAGAAGAAGTAGAAGAAGGAGAAGGAGAAGGTGAAGTCAGGAGGGTGAATCAGAAGAAGTAGAAGAAGGAGAAGGAGAAGGTGAAGTTAGGAGGGTGAATCAGAAGAAGCAGAAGAAGGAGAAGGAGCAGGTGATGTCAGCGGGATGAAGCAGAAGAAGTAGAAGAAGGAGAAGGAGAAGGTGAAGTCAGGACGGTGAATCAGAAGAAGCAGAAGAAAGAGAAGGAGAAGGTGAAGTCTGGAGGGTGAAGCAGAAGAAACAGAAGAAGGAGAAGGAGAAGGTGAAGACTGGAGGGTGAATCAGAAGAAGTAGAAGAAGGAGAAGGAGAAGGTGAAGTCTGGAGGGTGAATCAGAAGAAGTAGAAGAAGGAGAAGGAGAAGGTGAAGTCTGGAGGGTGAATCAGAAGAAGCAGAAGAAGGAGAAGGAGAAGGTGAAGTCTGGAGGGTGAATCAGAAGAAGCAGAAGAAGGAGAAGGAACAGATGAAGTCTGGAGGGTGAATCAGAAGAAGTAGAAGAAGGAGAAGGAGAAGGTGAGGTCTGGAGGGTGAATCAGAAGAAGCAGAAGATGGAGAAGGAGAAGGTGAAGTCTGGAGGGTGAATCAGAAGAAGCAGAAGAAGGAGAAGGAGAAGGTGAAGTCTGGAGGGTGAATCAGAAGAAGCAGAAGAAGGAGAAGGAGAAGGTGAAGTCAGGAGGGTGAATCAGAAGAAGCAGAAGAAGGAGAAGGAGAAGGTGAAGTTAGGAGGGTGAATCAGAAGAAGCAGAAGAAGGAGAAGCAGCAGGTGATGTCAGGGGGATGAAGCAGAAGAAGTAGAAGAAGGAGAAGGAGAAGGTGAAGTCAGGACGGTGAAGCAGAAGAAGCAGAAGAAGGAGAAGGAGAAGGTGAAGTCTGGAGGGTGAATCAGAAGAAGTAGAAGAAGGAGAAGGTCAAGTCTGGAGGGTGAATCAGAAGAAGTAGAAGAAGGAGAAGGAGAAGGTGAAGTCTGGAGGGTGAAGCAGAAGAAGTAGAAGAAGGAGAAGGAGAAGGTGAAATCAGGAGGGTGAATCAGAAGAAGTAGAAGAAGGAGAAGGAGAAGGTGAAGTCAGGAGGGTGAATCAGAAGAAGCAGAAGAAGGAGAAGAAGAAGGTGAAGTCTGGAGGGTGAATCAGAAGAATCAGAAGAAGGAGAAGGAGAAGGTGAAGTCTGGAGGGTGAATCAGATGAAGCAGAAGAAAGAGAAGGAGAAGGTGAAGTCTGGAGGGTGAATCAGAAGAAGTAGAAGAAGGAGAAGGAGAAGGTGAAGTCTGGAGAGTGAATCAGAAGAAGCAGAAGAAGGAGAAGGAGAAGGTGAAGTCTGGAGAGTGAATCAGAAGAAGCAGAATAAGGAGAAGGAGAAGGTGAAGTCTGGAGGGTGAATCAGAAGAAGCAGAAGAAGGGGAAGGAGAAGGTGATGTCTGGAGGGTGAATCAGAAGAAGTAGAAGAAGGAGAAGGAGAAGGTGAAGTCTGGAGGGTGAAGCAGAAGAAGTAGAAGAAGGAGAAGGAGAAGGTGAAGTCAGGAGGGTGAATCAGAAGAAGTAGAAGAAGGAGAAGGAGAAGGTGAAGTCAGGAGGGTGAATCAGAAGAAGCAGAAGAAGGAGAAGGAGAAGGTGAAGTCTGGAGGGTGAATCAGAAGAATCAGATGAAGGAGAAGGAGAAGGTGAAGTCTGGAGGGTGAATCAGAAGAAGCAGAGGAAGGAGAAGGAGAAGGTGAAGTCTGGAGGGTGAATCAGAAGAAGTAGACGAAGGAGAAGGAGTAGGTGAAGTCTGGAGGGTGAATCAGAAGAAGCAGAAGAAGGAAATGGAGAAGGTGAAGTCTGGAGGGTGAATCAGAAGAAGTAGAAGAAGGAGAAGGAGAAGGTGAAGTCTGGAGGGTGAATCAGAAGAAGCAGAAGAAGGAGAAGGAGAAGGTGAAGTCTGGAGGGTGAATCAGAAGAAGCAGAAGAAGGAGAAGGAGAAGGTGAAGTCTGGAGGGTGAAGCAGAAGAAGTAGAAGAAGGAGAAGGAGAAGGTGAAGTCAGGAGGGTGAATCAGAAGAAGCAGAAGAAGGAGAAGGAGAAGGTGAAGTCTGGAGGGTGAATCAGAAGAAGCAGAAGAAGGAGAAGGAGAAGATGAAATCTGGAGGGTGAATCAGAAGAAGTAGAAGAAGGAGAAGGAGAAGGTGAGGTCTTGAGGGTGAATCAGAAGAAGTAGAAGAAGGAGAAGGAGAAGGTGAAGTCTGGAGGGTGAATCAGAAGAAGCAGAAGAAGGAGAAGGAGAAGGTGAAGTCTGGAGGGTGAATCAGAAGAAGCAGAAGAAGGAGAAGGAGAAGGTGAAGTCTGGAGGGTGAATCAGAAGAAGCAGAAGAAGGAGAAGGAGAAGATGAAATCTGGAGGGTGAATCAGAAGAAGCAGAAGAAAGAGAAGGAGAAGGTGAAGTCTGGAGGGTGAATCAGAAGAAGTAGAAGAAGGAGAAGGAGAAGGTGAAGTCTGGAGGGTGAATCAGAAGAAGCAGAGGAAGGAGAAGGAGAAGGTGAAGTCTGGAGGGTGAATCAGAAGAAGCAGAATAAGGAGAAGGAGAAGGTGAAGTCTGGAGGGTGAATCAGAAGAAGCAGAATAAGGAGAAGGAGAAGGTGAAGTCTGGAGGGTGAATCAGAAGAAGCAGAAGAAGGAGAAGGAGAAGATGAAGTCTGGAGGGTGAATCAGAAGAAGTAGAAGAAGGAGAAGGAGAAGGTGAAGTCTGGAGGGTGAAGCAGAAGAAGTAGAAGAAGGAGAAGGAGAAGGTGAAGTCAGGAGGGTGAATCAGAAGAAGCAGAAGAAGGAGAAGGAGAAGGTGAAGTCTGGAGGGTGAATCAGAAGAATCAGAAGAAGGAGAAGGAGAAGGTGAAGTCTGGAGGGTGAATCAGAAGAAGCAGAAGAAAGAGAAGGAGAAGGTGAAGTCTGGAGGGTGAAGCAGAAGAAACAGAAGAAGGAGAAGGAGAAGGTGAAGACTGGAGGGTGAATCAGAAGAAGTAGAAGAAGGAGAAGGAGAAGGAGAAGTCTGGAGGGTGAATCAGAAGAAGTAGAAGAAGGAGAAGGAGAAGGTGAAGTCTGGAGGGTGAATCAGAAGAAGCAGAAGAAGGAGAAGCAGAAGGTGAAGTCTGGAGGGTGAATCAGAAGAAGCAGAAGAAGGAGAAGGAGAAGATGAAGTCTGGAGGGTGAATCAGAAGAAGTAGAAGAAGGAGAAGGAGAAGGTGAAGTCTGGAGGGTGAATCAGAAGTAGTAGAAGAAGGAGAAGGAGAAGGTGAAGTCTGGACGGTGAATCAGAAGAAACAGAAGAAGGAAAAGGAGAAGGTGAAGTCTGGAGGGTGAATCAGAAGAAGTAGAAGAAGGAGAAGGAGAAGGTGTAGTCTGGAGGGTCAATCAGAAGAAGTAGACGAAGGAGAAGGAGAAGGTGAAGTCTGGAGGGTGAATCAGAAGAAGCAGAAGAAGGAAATGGAGAAGGTGAAGTCTGGAGGGTGAATCAGAAGAAGTAGAAGAAGGAGAAGGAGAAGGTGAAGTCTGGAGGGTGAATCAGAAGAAGCAGAAGAAGGAGAAGGAGAAGGTGAAGTCTGGAGGGTGAATCAGAAGAAGCAGAAGAAGGAGAAGGAGAAGGTGAAGTCTGGAGGGTGAAGCAGAAGAAGTAGAAGAAGGAGAAGGAGAAGTCTGGAGGGTGAATCAGAAGAAGTAGAAGAAGGAGAAGGAGAAGGTGAAGTCTGGAGGGTGAATCAGAAGAAGCAGAAGAAGGAGAAGCAGAAGGTGAAGTCTGGAGGGTGAATCAGAAGAAGCAGAAGAAGGAGAAGGAGAAGATGAAGTCTGGAGGGTGAATCAGAAGAAGTAGAAGAAGGAGAAGGAGAAGGTGAAGTCTGGAGGGTGAATCAGAAGTAGTAGAAGAAGGAGAAGGAGAAGGTGAAGTCTGGACGGTGAATCAGAAGAAACAGAAGAAGGAAAAGGAGAAGGTGAAGTCTGGAGGGTGAATCAGAAGAAGTAGAAGAAGGAGAAGGAGAAGGTGTAGTCTGGAGGGTCAATCAGAAGAAGTAGACGAAGGAGAAGGAGAAGGTGAAGTCTGGAGGGTGAATCAGAAGAAGCAGAAGAAGGAAATGGAGAAGGTGAAGTCTGGAGGGTGAATCAGAAGAAGTAGAAGAAGGAGAAGGAGAAGGTGAAGTCTGGAGGGTGAATCAGAAGAAGCAGAAGAAGGAGAAGGAGAAGGTGAAGTCTGGAGGGTGAATCAGAAGAAGCAGAAGAAGGAGAAGGAGAAGGTGAAGTCTGGAGGGTGAAGCAGAAGAAGTAGAAGAAGGAGAAGGAGAAGGTGAAGTCAGGAGGGTGAATCAGAAGAAGTAAAAGAAGGAGAAGGAGAAGGTGAGGTCAGGAGGGTGAATCAGAAGAAGCAGAAGAAGGAGAAGGAGAAGGTGAAGTCTGGAGGGTGAATCAGAAGAATCAGAAGAAGGAGAAGGAGAAGGTGAAGTCTGGAGGGTGAATCAGAAGAAGCAGAAGAAGGAGAAGGAGAAGGTGAAGTCTGGAGGGTGAATCAGAAGAAGCAGAAGAAGGAGAAGGAGAAGGTGAAGTCTGGAGGGTGAAGCAGAAGAAGTAGAAGAAGGAGAAGGAGAAGGTGAAGTCAGGAGGGTGAATCAGAAGAAGTAAAAGAAGGAGAAGGAGAAGGTGAGGTCAGGAGGGTGAATCAGAAGAAGCAGAAGAAGGAGAAGGAGAAGGTGAAGTCTGGAGGGTGAATCAGAAGAATCAGAAGAAGGAGAAGGAGAAGGTGAAGTCTGGAGGGTGAATCAGAAGAAGCAGAAGAAGGAGAAGGAGAAGGTGAAGTCTGGAGGGTGAATCAGAAGAAGCAGAAGAAGGAGAAGGAGAAGGTGAAGTCAGGAGGGTGAATCAGAAGAAGCAGAAGAAGGAGAAGGAGAAGGTGAAGTTAGGAGGGTGAATCAGAAGAAGCAGAAGAAGGAGAAGGAGCAGGTGATGTCAGCGGGATGAAGCAGAAGAAGTAGAAGAAGGAGAAGGAGAAGGTGAAGTCAGGACGGTGAAGCAGAAGAAGCAGAAGAGGGAGAAGGAGAAGGTGAAGTCTGGAGGGTGAATCAGAATAAGTAGAAGAAGGAGAAGGAGAAGGTCAAGTCTGGAGGGTGAATCAGAAGAAGTAGAAGAAGGAGAAGGAGAAGGTCAAGTCTGGAGGGTGAATTAGAAGAAGTAGAAGAAGGAGAAGGAGAAGGTGAAGTCAGGAGGGTGAAGCAGAAGAAGTAGAAGAAGGAGAAGGAGAAGGTGAAGTCAGGAGGGTGAATCAGAAGAAGTAGAAGAAGGAGAAGGAGAAGGTGAAGTCAGGAGGGTGAATCAGAAGAAGCAGAAGAAGGAGAAGGAGAAGTTGAAGTCTGGAGGGTGAATCAGAAGAAGCAGAAGAAGGAGAAGGAGAAGATGAAATCTGGAGGGTGAATCAGAAGAAGTAGAAGAAGGAGAAGGAGAAGGTGAGGTCTTGAGGGTGAATCAGAAGAAGTAGAAGAAGGAGAAGGAGAAGGTGAAGTCTGGAGGGTGAATCAGAAGAAGCAGAAGAAGGAGAAGGAGAAGGTGAAGTCTGGAGGGTGAATCAGAAGAAGCAGAAGAAGGAGAAGGAGAAGGTGAAGTCTGGAGGGTGAATCAGAAGAAGCAGAAGAAGGAGAAGGAGAAGGTGAAGTCTGGAGGGTGAATCAGAAGAATCAGAAGAAGGAGAAGGAGAAGGTGAAGTCTGGAGGGTGAATCAGAAGAAGCAGAAGAAAGAGAAGGAGAAGGTGAAGTCTGGAGGGTGAATCAGAAGAAGCAGAAGAAGGAGAAGGAGAAGGTGAAGTCAGGAGGGTGAATCAGAAGAAGCAGAAGAGGTAGAAGGAGAAGGTGAAGTTAGGAGGGTGAATCAGAAGAAGCAGAAGAAGGAGAAGGAGCAGGTGATGTCAGGGGGATGAAGCAGAAGAAGTAGAAGAAGGAGAAGGTGAAGTCAGGACGGTGAAGCAGAAGAAGCAGAAGAAGGAGAAGGGGAAGGTGAAGTCTGGAGGGTGAATCAGAAGAAGTAGAAGAAGGAGAAGGAGAAGGTCAAGTCTGGAGGGTGAATCAGAAGAAGTAGAAGAAGGAGAAGGAGAAGGTGAAGTCTGGAGGGTGAAGCAGAAGAAGTAGAAGAAGGAGAAGGAGAAGGTGAAGTCAGGAGGGTGAATCAGAAGAAGTAGAAGAAGGAGAAGGAGAAGGTGAAGTCAGGAGGGTGAATCAGAAGAAGCAGAAGAAGGAGAAGGAGAAGGTGAAGTCTGGAGGGTGAATCAGAAGAAGCAGAAGAAGGAGAAGGAGAAGATGAAATCTGGAGGGTGAATCAGAAGAAGTAGAGGAAGGAGAAGGAGAAGGTGAGGTCTTGAGGGTGAATCAGAAGAAGTAGAAGAAGGAGAAGGAGAAGGTGAAGTCTGGAGGGTGAATCAGAAGAAGCAGAAGAAGGAGAAGGAGAAGGTGAAGTCTGGAGGGTGAATCAGAAGAAGCAGAAGAAGGAGAAGGAGAAGGTGAAGTCTGCAGGGTGAATCAGAAGAAGCAGAAGAAGGAGAAGGAGAAGATGAAATCTGGAGGGTGAATCAGAAGAAGCAGAAGAAAGAGAAGGAGAAGGTGAAGCCTGGAGGGTGAATCAGAAGAAGTAGAAGAAGGAGAAGGAGAAGGTGAAGTCTGGAGGGTGAATCAGAAGAAGCAGAAGAAGGAGAAGGAGAAGGTGAAGTCTGGAGGGTGAATCAGAAGAAGCAGAAGAAGGAGAAGGAGAAGGTGAAGTCTGGAGGGTGAATCAGAAGAAGCAGAAGAAGGAGAAGGAGAAGTTGAAGTCTGGAGGGTGAATCAGAAGAAGCAGAATAAGGAGAAGTGAAGGTGATGTATGGAGGGTGAATCAGAAGAAGCAGAAGAAGGAGAAGGAGAATGTGAAGTCTGGAGGGTGAATCAGAAGAAGTAGAAGAAGGAGAAGGAGAAGGTGAAGTCTGGAGGGTGAAGCAGAAGAAGTAGAAGAAGGAGAAGGAGAAGGTGAAGTCTGGAGGGTGAATCAGAAGAAGCAGAATCAGGAGAAGGAGAAGGTGAAGTCTGGAGGGTGAATCAGAAGAAGCAGAATAAGGAGAAGGAGAAGGTGAAGTCTGGAGGGTGAATCAGAAGAAGCAGAATAAGGAGAAGAAGAAGGTGAAGTCTGGAGGGTGAATCAGAAGAAGCAGAAGAAGAAGAAGGAGAAGATGAAGTCTGGAGGGTGAATCAGAAGAAGTAGAAGAAGGAGAAGGAGAAGGTGAAGTCTGGAGGGTGAAGCAGAAGAAGTAGAAGAAGGAGAAGGAGAAGGTGAAGTCAGGAGGGTGAATCAGAAGAAGTAGAAGAAGGAGAAGGAGAAGGTGTAGTCTGGAGGGTCAATCAGAAGAAGTAGACGAAGCAGAAGGAGAAGGTGAAGTCTGGAGTGTGAATCAGAAGAAGCAGAAGAAGGAAATGGAGAAGGTGAAGTCTGGAGGGTGAATCAGAAGAAGTAGAAGAAGGAGAAGGAGAAGGTGAAGTCTGGAGGGTGAATCAGAAGAAGCAGAAGAAGGAGAAGGAGAAGGTGAAGTCTGGAGGGTGAATCAGAAGAAGCAGAAGAAGGAGAAGGAGAAGGAGAAGTCTGGAGGGTGAATCAGAAGAAGCAGAAGAAGGAGAAGGAGAAGGTGAAGTCTGGAGGGTGAAGCAGAAGAAGTAGAAGAAGGAGAAGGAGAAGGTGAAGTCAGGAGGGTGAATCAGAAGAAGTAGAAGAAGGAGAAGAAGAAGGTGAGGTCAGGAGGTTGAATCAGAAGAAGCAGAAGAAGGAGAAGGAGAAGGTGAAGTCTGGAGGGTGAATCAGAAGAATCAGAAGAAGGAGAAGGAGAAGGTGAAGTCTGGAGGGTGAATCAGAAGAAGCAGAAGAAGGAGAAGGAGAAGGTGAAGTCTGGAGGTTGAATCAGAAGAAGCAGAAGAAGGAGAAGGAGAAGGTGAAGTCAGGAGGGTGAATCAGAAGAAGCAGAAGAAGGAGAAGGAGAAGGTGAAGTTAGGAGGGTGAATCAGAAGAAGCAGAAGAAGGAGAAGGAGCAGGTGATGTCAGCGGGATGAAGCAGAAGAAGTAGAAGAAGGAGAAGGAGAAGGTGAAGTCAGGACGGTGAAGCAGAAGAAGCAGAAGAAGGAGAAGGAGAAGGTGAAGTCTGGAGGGTGAATCAGAATAAGTAGAAGAAGGAGAAGGAGAAGGTCAAGTCTGGAGGGTGAATCAGAAGAAGTAGAAGAAGGAGAAGGAGAAGGTGAAGTCTGGAGGGTGAATCAGAAGAAGCAGAAGAAGGAGAAGGAGAAGGTGAAGTCTGGAGGGTGAATCAGAAGAAGTAGAAGAAGGAGAAGGAGAAGGTGAAGTCTGGAGGGTGAAGCAGAAGAAGGAGAAGGAGAAGGTGAAGTCAGGAGGGTGAATCAGAAGAAGTAGAAGAAGGAGAAGGAGAAGGTGAAATCAGGAGGGTGAATCAGAAGTAGCAGAAGAAGGAGAAGGAGAAGGTGAAGTCTGTAGGGTGAATCAGAAGAATCAGAAGAAGGAGAAGGAGAAGGTGAAGTCTGGAGGGTGAATCAGAAGAAGCAGAAGAAAGAGAAGGAGAAGGTGAAGTCTGGAGGGTGAAGCAGAAGAAACAGAAGAAGGAGAAGTAGAAGGTGAAGACTGGAGGGTGAATCAGAAGAAGTAGAAGAAGGAGAAGGAGAAGGTGAAGTCTGGAGGGTGAATCAGAAGAAGTAGAAGAAGGAGAAGGAGAAGGTGAAGTCTGGAGGATGAATCAGAAGAAGCAGAAGAAGGAGAAGGAGAAGGTGAAGTCTGGAGGGTGAATCAGAAGAAGTAGAAGAAGGAGAAGGAGAAGGTGAAGTCTGGAGGGTGAAGCAGAAGAAGGAGAAGGAGAAGGTGAAGTCAGGAGGGTGAATCAGAAGAAGTAGAAGAAGGAGAAGGAGAAGGTGAAATCAGGAGGGTGAATCAGAAGTAGCAGAAGAAGGAGAAGGAGAAGGTGAAGTCTGTAGGGTGAATCAGAAGAATCAGAAGAAGGAGAAGGAGAAGGTGAAGTCTGGAGGGTGAATCAGAAGAAGCAGAAGAAGGAGAAGGAGAAGATGAAATCTGGAGGGTGAATCAGAAGAAGTAGAAGAAGGAGAAGGTGAGGTCTGGAGGGTGAATCAGAAGAAGTAGAAGAAGGAGAAGGAGAAGGTGAAGTCTGGAGGGTGAATCAGAAGAAGCAGAAGAAGGAGAAGGAGAAGGTGAAGTCTGGAGGGTGAATCAGAAGAAGCAGAAGAAGGAGAAGGAGAAGGTGAAGTCTGGAGGGTGAATCAGAAGAAGCAGAAGAAGGAGAAGGAGAAGATGAAATCTGGAGGGTGAATCAGAAGAAGCAGAAGAAAGAGAAGGAGAAGGTGAAGTCTGGAGGGTGAATCAGAAGAAGTAGAAGAAGGAGAAGGAGAAGGTGAAGTCTGGAGGGTGAATCAGAAGAAGCAGAAGAAGGAGAAGGAGAAGGTGAAGTCTGGAGGGTGAATCAGAAGAAGCAGAAGAAGGAGAAGGAGAAGGTGAAGTCTGGAGGGTGAATCAGAAGAAGCAGAAGAAGGAGAAGGAGAAGTTGAAGTCTGGAGGGTGAATCAGAAGAAGAAGAATAAGGAGAAGTGAAGGTGAAGTATGGAGGGTGAATCAGAAGAAGCAGAAGAAGGAGAAGGAGAAGGTGAAGTCTGGAGGGTGAATCAGAAGAAGTAGAAGAAGGAGAAGGAGAAGGTGAAGTCTGGAGGGTGAAGCAGAAGAAGTAGAAGAAGGAGAAGTAGAAGGTGAAGTCAGGAGGGTGAATCAGAAGAAGTAGAAGAAGGAGAAGGAGAAGGTGAAGTCAGGAGGGTGAATCAGAAGAAGCAGAAGAAGGAGAAGGAGAAGGTGAAGTCTGGAGGGTGAATCAGAAGAAGCAGAATCAGGAGAAGGAGAAGGTGAAGTCTGGAGGGTGAATCAGAAGAAGCAGAATAAGGAGAAGGAGAAGGTGAAGTCTGGAGGGTGAATCAGAAGAAGCAGAAGAAGGAGAAGGAGAAGATGAAGTCTGGAGGGTGAATCAGAAGAAGTAGAAGAAGGAGAAGGAGAAGGTGAAGTCTGGAGGGTGAAGCAGAAGAAGTAGAAGAAGGAGAAGGAGAAGGTGAAGTCAGGAGGGTGAATCAGAAGAAGTAGAAGAAGGAGAAGGAGAAGGTGAAGTCAGGAGGGTGAATCAGAAGAAGCAGAAGAAGGAGAAGGAGAAGGTGAAGTCTGGAGGGTGAATCAGAAGAATCAGAAGAAGGAGAAGGAGAAGGTGAAGTCTGGAGGGTGAATCAGAAGAAGCAGAAGAAAGAGAAGGAGAAGGTGAAGTCTGGAGGGTGAAGCAGAAGAAAAAGAAGAAGGAGAAGGAGAAGGTGAAGACTGGAGGGTGAATCAGAAGAAGTGGAAGAAGGAGAAGGAGAAGGTGAAGTCTGGAGGGTGAATCAGAAGAAGTAGAAGAAGGAGAAGGAGAAGGTGAAGTCTGGAGGGTGAATCAGAAGAAGCAGAAGAAGGAGAAGGAGAAGGTGAAGTCTGGAGGGTGAATCAGAAGAAGCAGAAGAAGGAGAAGGAGAAGATGAAGTCTGGAGGGTGAATCAGAAGAAGTAGAAGAAGGAGAAGGAGAAGGTGAAGTCTGGAGGGTGAATCAGAAGTAGTAGAAGAAGGAGAAGGAGAAGGTGAAGTCTGGACGGTGAATCAGAAGAAACAGAAGAAGGAGAAGGAGAAGGTGAAGTCTGGAGGGTGAATCAGAAGAAGTAGAAGAAGGAGAAGGAGAAGGTGAAGTCTGGAGGGTGAATCAGAAGAAGTAGAAGAAGGAGAAGGAGAAGGTGAAGTCTGGAGGTTGAATCAGAAGAAGTAGAAGAAGGAGAAGGAGAAGGTGAAGTCTGGAGGGTGAAGCAGAAGAAGTAGAAGAAGGAGAAGGAGAATGTGAAGTCAGGAGGGTGAATCAGAAGAAGTAGAAGAAGGAGAAGGAGAAGGTGAAGTCAGGAGGGTGAATCAGAAGAAGCAGAAGAAGGAGAAGGTGAAGTCTGGAGGGTGAATCAGAAGAATCAGAAGAAGGAGAAGGAGAATGTGAAGTCTGGAGGGTGAATCAGAAGAAGCAGAAGAAAGAGAAGGAGATGGTGAAGTCTGGAGGGTGAATCAGAAAAAGTAGAAGAAGGAGAAGGAGAAGGTGAAGTCTGGAGGGTGAATCAGAAGAAGCAGAGGAAGGAGAAGGAGAAGGTGAAGTCTGGAGGGTGAATCAGAAGAAGCAGAAGAAGTAGAAGGAGAAGGTGAAGTCTGGAGGGTGAATCAGAAGAAGCAGAAGAAGGAGAAGGAGAAGGTGAAGTCTGGAGGGTGAATGAGAAGAAGCAGAATAAGGAGAAGGAGAAGGTGAAGTCTGGAGGGTGAATCAGAAGAAGCAGAAGAAGGAGAAGGAGAAGGTGAAGTCTGGAGGGTGAATCAGAAGAAGTAGAAGAAGGAGAAGGAGAAGGTGAAGTCTGGAGGGTGAAGCAGAAGAAGGAGAAGGAGAAGGTGAAGTCAGGAGGGTGAATCAGAAGAAGTAGAAGAAGGAGAAGGAGAAGGTGAAATCAGGAGGGTGAATCAGAAGTAGCAGAAGAAGGAGAAGGAGAAGGTGAAGTCTGTAGGGTGAATCAGAAGAATCAGAAGAAGGAGAAGGAGAAGGTGAAGTCTGGAGGGTGAATCAGAAGAAGCAGAAGAAAGAGAAGGAGAAGGTGAAGTCTGGAGGGTGAAGCAGAAGAAACAGAAGAAGGAGAAGGAGAAGGTGAAGACTGGAGGGTGAATCAGAAGAAGTAGAAGAAGGAGAAGGAGAAGGTGAAGTCTGGAGGGTGAATCAGAAGAAGTAGAAGAAGGAGAAGGAGAAGGTGAAGTCTGGAGGATGAATCAGAAGAAGCAGAAGAAGGAGAAGGAGAAGGTGAAGTCTGGAGGGTGAATCAGAAGAAGTAGAAGAAGGAGAAGGAGAAGGTGAAGTCTGGAGAGTGAAGCAGAAGAAGGAGAAGGAGAAGGTGAAGTCAGGAGGGTGAATCAGAAGAAGTAGAAGAAGGAGAAGGAGAAGGTGAAATCAGGAGGGTGAATCAGAAGTAGCAGAAGAAGGAGAAGGAGAAGGTGAAGTCTGTAGGGTGAATCAGAAGAATCAGAAGAAGGAGAAGGAGAAGGTGAAGTCTGGAGGGTGAATCAGAAGAAGCAGAAGAAAGAGAAGGAGAAGGTGAAGTCTGGAGGGTGAAGCAGAAGAAACAGAAGAAGGAGAAGGAGAAGGTGAAGACTGGAGGGTGAATCAGAAGAAGTAGAAGAAGGAGAAGGAGAAGGTGAAGTCTGGAGGGTGAATCAGAAGAAGTAGAAGAAGGAGAAGGAGAAGGTGAAGTCTGGAGGGTGAATCAGAAGAAGCAGAAGAAGGAGAAGGAGAAGGTGAAGTCTGGAGGGTGAATCAGAAGAAGCAGAAGAAGGAGAAGGAGAAGATGAAGTCTGGAGGGTGAATCAGAAGAAGTAGAAGAAGGAGAAGAAGAAGGTGAGGTCAGGAGGGTGAATCAGAAGTAGCAGAAGAAGGAGAAGGAGAAGGTGTAGTCTGTAGGGTGAATCAGAAGAATCAGAAGAAGGAGAAGGAGAAGGTGAAGTCTGGAGGGTGAATCAGAAGAAGCAGAAGAAGGAGAAGGAGAAGGTGAAGTCTGGCGGGTGAATCAGAAGAAGTAGAAGAAGGAGAAGGAGAAGGTGAAGTCAGGAGGGTGAATCAGAAGAAGCAGAAGAAGGAGAAGGAGAAGGTGAAGTCTGGAGGGTGAATCAGAAGAAGCAGAAGAAGGAGAAGGAGAAGGTGAAGTCTGGAGGGTGAATCAGAAGAAGCAGAGGAAGGAGAAGGAGAAGGTGAAGTCTGGAGGGTGAATCAGAAGAAGCAGAAGAAGTAGAAGGAGAAGGTGAAGTCTGGAGGGTGAATCAGAAGAAGCAGAAGAAGGAGAAGGAGAAGGTGAAGTCTGGAGGGTGAATGAGAAGAAGCAGAATAAGGAGAAGGAGAAGGTGAAGTCTGGAGGGTGAATCAGAAGAAGCAGAAGAAGGAGAAGGAGAAGGTGAAGTCTGGAGGGTGAATCAGAAGAAGTAGAAGAAGGAGAAGGAGAAGGTGAAGTCTGGAGGGTGAAGCATAAGAAGGAGAAGGAGAAGGTGAAGTCAGGAGGGTGAATCAGAAGAAGTAGAAGAAGGAGAAGGAGAAGGTGAAATCAGGAGGGTGAATCAGAAGTAGCAGAAGAAGGAGAAGGAGAAGGTGAAGTCTGTAGGGTGAATCAGAAGAATCAGAAGAAGGAGAAGGAGAAGGTGAAGTCTGGAGGGTGAATCAGAAGAAGCAGAAGAAAGAGAAGGAGAAGGTGAAGTCTGGAGGGTGAAGCAGAAGAAACAGAAGAAGGAGAAGGAGAAGGTGAAGACTGGAGGGTGAATCAGAAGAAGTAGAAGAAGGAGAAGGAGAAGGTGAAGTCTGGAGGGTGAATCAGAAGAAGTAGAAGAAGGAGAAGGAGAAGGTGAAGTCTGGAGGATGAATCAGAAGAAGCAGAAGAAGGAGAAGGAGAAGGTGAAGTCTGGAGGGTGAATCAGAAGAAGTAGAAGAAGGAGAAGGAGAAGGTGAAGTCTGGAGGGTGAAGCAGAAGAAGGAGAAGGAGAAGGTGAAGTCAGGAGGGTGAATCAGAAGAAGTAGAAGAAGGAGAAGGAGAAGGTGAAATCAGGAGGGTGAATCAGAAGTAGCAGAAGAAGGAGAAGGAGAAGGTGAAGTCTGTAGGGTGAATCAGAAGAATCAGAAGAAGGAGAAGGAGAAGGTGAAGTCTGGAGGGTGAATCAGAAGAAGCAGAAGAAAGAGAAGGAGAAGGTGAAGTCTGGAGGGTGAAGCAGAAGAAACAGAAGAAGGAGAAGGAGAAGGTGAAGACTGGAGGGTGAATCAGAAGAAGTAGAAGAAGGAGAAGGAGAAGGTGAAGTCTGGAGGGTGAATCAGAAGAAGTAGAAGAAGGAGAAGGAGAAGGTGAAGTCTGGAGGGTGAAGCAGAAGAAGCAGAAGAAGGAGAAGGAGAAGGTGAAGTCTGGAGGGTGAATCAGAAGAAGCAGAAGAAGGAGAAGGAGAAGAAGAAGTCTGGAGGGTGAATCAGAAGAAGTAGAAGAAGGAGAAGAAGAAGGTGAGGTCTGGAGGGTGAATCAGAAGAAGCAGAAGAAGGAGAAGGAGAAGGTGAAGTCTGGAGGGTGAATCAGAAGAAGTAGAAGAAGGAGAAGGAGAAGGTGAAGTCTGGAGGGTGAATCAGAAGAAGCAGAAGAAGGAGAAGGAGAAGGTGAAGTCTGGAGGGTGAATCAGAAGAAGCAGAAGAAGGAGAAGGAGAAGTTGAAGTCTGGAGGGTGAATCAGAAGAAGCAGAATAAGGAGAAGTGAAGGTGAAGTATGGAGGGTGAATCAGAAGAAGCAGAAGAAGGAGAAGGAGAAGGTGAAGTCTGGAGGGTGAATCAGAAGAAGTAGAAGAAGGAGAAGGAGAAGGTGAAGTCTGGAGGGTGAAGCAGAAGAAGTAGAAGAAGGAGAAGGAGAAGGTGAAGTCAGGAGGGTGAATCAGAAGAAGTAGAAGAAGGAGAAGGAGAAGGTGAAGTCAGGAGGGTGAATCAGAAGAAGCAGAAGAAGGAGAAGGAGAAGGTGAAGTCTGGAGGGTGAATCAGAAGAAGCAGAATCAGGAGAAGGAGAAGGTGAAGTCTGGAGGGTGAATCAGAAGAAGCAGAATAAGGAGAAGGAGAAGGTGAAGTCTGGAGGGTGAATCAGAAGAAGCAGAAGAAGGAGAAGGAGAAGATGAAGTCTGGAGGGTGAATCAGAAGAAGTAGAAGAAGGAGAAGGAGAAGGTGAAGTCTGGAGGGTGAAGCAGAAGAAGTAGAAGAAGGAGAAGGAGAAGGTGAAGTCAGGAGGGTGAATCAGAAGAAGTAGAAGAAGGAGAAGGAGAAGGTGAAGTCAGGAGGGTGAATCAGAAGAAGCAGAAGAAGGAGAAGGAGAAGGTGAAGTCTGGAGGGTGAATCAGAAGAATCAGAAGAAGGAGAAGGAGAAGGTGAAGTCTGGAGGGTGAATCAGAAGAAGCAGAAGAAAGAGAAGGAGAAGGTGAAGTCTGGAGGGTGAAGCAGAAGAAAAAGAAGAAGGAGAAGGAGAAGGTGAAGACTGGAGGGTGAATCAGAAGAAGTGGAAGAAGGAGAAGGAGAAGGTGAGGTCTGGAGGGTGAATCAGAAGAAGTAGAAGAAGGAGAAGGAGAAGGTGAAGTCTGGAGGGTGAATCAGAAGAAGCAGAAGAAGGAGAAGGAGAAGGTGAAGTCTGGAGGGTGAATCAGAAGAAGCAGAAGAAGGAGAAGGAGAAGATGAAGTCTGGAGGGTGAATCAGAAGAAGTAGAAGAAGGAGAAGGAGAAGGTGAAGTCTGGAGGGTGAATCAGAAGTAGTAGAAGAAGGAGAAGGAGAAGGTGAAGTCTGGACGGTGAATCAGAAGAAACAGAAGAAGGAGAAGGAGAAGGTGAAGTCTGGAGGGTGAATCAGAAGAAGTAGAAGAAGGAGAAGGAGAAGGTGATGTCTGGAGGGTGAATCAGAAGAAGTAGAAGAAGGAGAAGGAGAAGGTGAAGTCTGGAGGTTGAATCAGAAGAAGTAGAAGAAGGAGAAGGAGAAGGTGAAGTCTGGAGGGTGAAGCAGAAGAAGTAGAAGAAGGAGAAGGAGAATGTGAAGTCAGGAGGGTGAATCAGAAGAAGTAGAAGAAGGAGAAGGAGAAGGTGAAGTCAGGAGGGTGAATCAGAAGAAGCAGAAGAAGGAGAAGGTGAAGTCTGGAGGGTGAATCAGAAGAATCAGAAGAAGGAGAAGGAGAATGTGAAGTCTGGAGGGTGAATCAGAAGAAGCAGAAGAAAGAGAAGGAGATGGTGAAGTCTGGAGGGTGAATCAGAAAAAGTAGAAGAAGGAGAAGGAGAAGGTGAAGTCTGGAGGGTGAATCAGAAGAAGCAGAGGAAGGAGAAGGAGAAGGTGAAGTCTGGAGGGTGAATCAGAAGAAGCAGAAGAAGTAGAAGGAGAAGGTGAAGTCTGGAGGGTGTATCAGAAGAAGCAGAAGAAGGAGAAGGAGAAGGTGAAGTCTGGAGGGTGAATGAGAAGAAGCAGAATAAGGAGAAGGAGAAGGTGAAGTCTGGAGGGTGAATCAGAAGAAGCAGAAGAAGGAGAAGGAGAAGGTGAAGTCTGGAGGGTGAATCAGAAGAAGTAGAAGAAGGAGAAGGAGAAGGTGAAGTCTGGAGGGTGAAGCAGAAGAAGGAGAAGGAGAAGGTGAAGTCAGGAGGGTGAATCAGAAGAAGTAGAAGAAGGAGAAGGAGAAGGTGAAATCAGGAGGGTGAATCAGAAGTAGCAGAAGAAGGAGAAGGAGAAGGTGTAGTCTGTAGGGTGAATCAGAAGAATCAGAAGAAGGAGAAGGAGAAGGTGAAGTCTGGAGGGTGAATCAGAAGAAGCAGAAGAAAGAGAAGGAGAAGGTGAAGTCTGGAGGGTGAAGCAGAAGAAACAGAAGAAGGAGAAGGAGAAGGTGAAGACTGGAGGGTGAATCAGAAGAAGTAGAAGAAGGAGAAGGAGAAGGTGAAGTCTGGAGGGTGAATCAGAAGAAGTAGAAGAAGGAGAAGGAGAAGGTGAAGTCTGGAGGGTGAATCAGAAGAAGCAGAAGAAGGAGAAGGAGAAGGTGAAGTCTGGAGGGTGAATCAGAAGAAGCAGAAGAAGGAGAAGGAGAAGATGAAGTCTGGAGGGTGAATCAGAAGAAGTAGAAGAAGGAGAAGAAGAAGGTGAGGTCTGGAGGGTGAATCAGAAGAAGCAGAAGAAGGAGAAGGAGAAGGTGAAGTCTGGAGGGTGAATCAGAAGAAGCAGAAGAAGGAGAAGGAGAAGGTGAAGTCTGGCGGGTGAATCAGAAGAAACAGAAGAAGGGGAAGGAGAAGGTGAAGTCTGGAGGGTGAATCAGAAGAAGTAGAAGAAGGAGAAGGAGAAGGTGTAGTCTGGAGGGTGAATCAGAAGGAGCAGAAGAAGGAGAAGGAGAAGGTGAAGTCTGGAGGGTGAATCAGAAGAAGCAGAAGAAGGAGAAGGAGAAGGTGAAGTCTGGAGGGTGAATCAGAAGAAGCAGAAGAAGGAGAAGGAGAAGGTGAAGTCAGGAGGGTGAATCAGAAGAAGCAGAAGAAGGAGAAGGAGAAGGTGAAGTTAGGAGGGTGAATCAGAAGAAGCAGAAGAAGGAGAAGGAGCAGGTGATGTCAGGGGGATGAAGCAGAAGAAGTAGAAGAAGGAGAAGGAGAAGGTGAAGTCAGGACGGTGAAGCAGAAGAAGCAGAAGAAGGAGAAGGAGAAGGTGAAGTCTGGAGGGTGAATCAGAAGAAGTAGAAGAAGGAAAAGGAGAAGGTCAAGTCTGGAGGGTGAATCAGAAGAAGTAGAAGAAGGAGAAGGAGAAGGTGAAGTCTGGAGGGTGAAGCAGAAGAAGTAGAAGAAGGAGAAGGAGAAGGTGAAGTCAGGAGGGTGAATCAGAAGAAGTAGAAGAAGGAGAAGGAGAAGGTGAAGTCAGGAGGGTGAATCAGAAGAAGCAGAAGAAGGAGAAGGAGAAGGTGAAGTCTGGAGGGTGAATCAGAAGAATCAGAAGAAGGAGAAGGAGATGGTGAAGTCTGGAGGGTGAATCAGAAGAAGCAGAAGAAAGAGAAGGAGAAGGTGAAGTCTGGAGGGTGAATCAGAAGAAGTAGAAGAAGGAGAAGGAGAAGGTGAAGTCTGGAGGGTGTATCAGAAGAAGCAGAAGAAGGAGAAGGAGAAGGTGAAGTCTGGAGGGTGAATCAGAAGAAGCAGAAGAAGGAGAAGGAGAAGGTGAAGTCTGCAGGGTGAATCAGAAGAAGCAGAAGAAGGAGAAGGAGAAGGTGAAGTCTGGAGGGTGAATCAGAAGAAGCAGAATAAGGAGAAGGAGAAGGTGAAGTCTGGAGGGTGAATCAGAAGAAGCAGAAGAAGGAGAAGGAGAAGGTGAAGTCTGGAGGGTGAATCAGAAGAAGTAGAAGAAGGAGAAGGAGAAGTTGAAGTCTGGAGGGTGAAGCAGAAGAATTAGAAGATGGAGAAGGAGAAGGTGAAGTCAGGAGGGTGAATCAGAAGAAGTAGAAGAAGGAGAAGGAGAAGGTGAAGTCAGGAGGGTGAATCGGAAGAAGCAGAAGATGGAGAAGGAGAAGGTGAAGTCTGGAGGGTGAATCAGAAGAATCAGAAGAAGGAGAAGGAGAAGGTGAAGTCTGGAGGGTGAATCAGAAGAAGCAGAGGAAGGAGAAGGAGAAGGTAAAGTCTGGAGGGTGAATCAGAAGAAGCAGAATAAGGAGAAGGAGAAGGTGAAGTCTGGAGGGTGAATCAGAAGAAGCAGAATAAGGAGAAGGAGAAGGTGAAGTCTGGAGGGTGAATCAGAAGAAGCAGAAGAAGGAGAAGGAGAAGGTGAAGTCTGGAGGGTGAATCAGAAGAAGTAGAAGAAGGAGAAGGAGAAGGTGAAGTCTGGAGGGTGAAGCAGAAGAAGTAGAAGAAGGAGAAGGAGAAGGTGAAGTCAGGTGGGTGAATCAGAAGAAGTAGAAGAAGGAGAAGGAGAAGGTGAAGTCAGGAGGGTGAATCAGAAGAAGCAGAAGAAGGAGAAGGAGAAGGTGAAGTCTGGAGGGTGAATCAGAAGAATCAGAAGAAGGAGAAGGAGAAGGTGAAGTCTGGAGGGTGAATCAGAAGAAGCAGAAGAAAGAGAAGGAGAAGGTGAAGTCTGGAGGGTGAAGCAGAAGAAACAGAAGAAGGAGAAGGAGAAGGTGAAGACTGGAGGGTGAATCAGAAGAATAGAAGAAGGAGAAGGAGAAGGTGAAGTCTGGAGGGTGAATCAGAAGAAGTAGAAGAAGGAGAAGGAGAAGGTGAAGTCTGGAGGGTGAATCAGAAGAAGCAGAAGAAGGAGAAGGAGAAGGTGAAGTCTGGAGGGTGAATCAGAAGAAGCAGAAGAAGGAGAAGGAGAAGATGAAGTCTGGAGGGTGAATCAGAAGAAGTAGAAGAAGGAGAAGGAGAAGGTGAAGTCTGGAGGGTGAATCAGAATTAGTAGAAGAAGGAGAAGGAGAAGGTGAAGTCTGGAGGGTGAATCAGAAGAAACAGAAGAAGGAGAAGGAGAAGGTGAAGTCTGGAGGGTGAATCAGAAGAAGTAGAAGAAGGAGAAGGAGAAGGTGTAGTCTGGAGGGTGAATCAGAAGAAGTAGACGAAGGAGAAGGAGAAGGTGAAGTCTGGAGGGTGAATCAGAAGAAGCAGAAGAAGGAGATGGAGAAGGTGAAGTCTGGAGGGTGAATCAGAAGAAGTAGAAGAAGGAGAAGGAGAAGGTGAAGTCTGGAGGGTGAATCAGAAGAAGCAGAAGAAGGAGAAGGAGAAGGTGAAGTCTGGAGGGTGAATCAGAAGAAGCAGAAGAAGGAGAAGTAGAAGGTGAAGTCTGGAGGGTGATTCAGAAGAAGCAGAATAAGGAGAAAGAGAAGGTGAAGTCTTGAGGGTGAATCAGAAGAAGCAGAAGAAGGAGAAGGAGAAGGTGAAGTCTGGAGGGTGAATCAGAAGAAGCAGAAGAAGGAGAAGGAGAAGGTGAAGTCTGGAGGGTGAATCAGAAGAAGCAGAATAAGGAGAAGGAGAAGGTGAAGTCTGGAGGGTGAATCAGAAGAAGCAGAAGAAGGAGAAGGAGAAGGTGAAGTCTGGAGGGTGAATCAGAAGAAGTAGAAGAAGGAGAAGGAGAAGTTGAAGTCTGGAGGGTGAAGCAGAAGAATTAGAAGATGGAGAAGGAGAAGGTGAAGTCAGGAGGGTGAATCAGAAGAAGTAGAAGAAGGAGAAGGAGAAGGTGAAGTCAGGAGGGTGAATCGGAAGAAGCAGAAGATGGAGAAGGAGAAGGTGAAGTCTGGAGGGTGAATCAGAAGAATCAGAAGAAGGAGAAGGAGAAGGTGAAGTCTGGAGGGTGAATCAGAAGAAGCAGAGGAAGGAGAAGGAGAAGGTAAAGTCTGGAGGGTGAATCAGAAGAAGCAGAATAAGGAGAAGGAGAAGGTGAAGTCTGGAGGGTGAATCAGAAGAAGCAGAATAAGGAGAAGGAGAAGGTGAAGTCTGGAGGGTGAATCAGAAGAAGCAGAAGAAGGAGAAGGAGAAGGTGAAGTCTGGAGGGTGAATCAGAAGAAGTAGAAGAAGGAGAAGGAGAAGGTGAAGTCTGGAGGGTGAAGCAGAAGAAGTAGAAGAAGGAGAAGGAGAAGGTGAAGTCAGGTGGGTGAATCAGAAGAAGTAGAAGAAGGAGAAGGAGAAGGTGAAGTCAGGAGGGTGAATCAGAAGAAGCAGAAGAAGGAGAAGGAGAAGGTGAAGTCTGGAGGGTGAATCAGAAGAATCAGAAGAAGGAGAAGGAGAAGGTGAAGTCTGGAGGGTGGATCAGAAGAAGCAGAAGAAAGAGAAGGAGAAGGTGAAGTCTGGAGGGTGAAGCAGAAGAAACAGAAGAAGGAGAAGGAGAAGGTGAAGACTGGAGGGTGAATCAGAAGAAGTAGAAGAAGGAGAAGGAGAAGGTGAAGTCTGGAGGGTGAATCAGAAGAAGTAGAAGAAGGAGAAGGAGAAGGTGAAGTCTGGAGGGTGAATCAGAAGAAGCAGAAGAAGGAGAAGGAGAAGGTGAAGTCTGGAGGGTGAATCAGAAGAAGCAGAAGAAGGAGAAGGAGAAGATGAAGTCTGGAGGGTGAATCAGAAGAAGTAGAAGAAGGAGAAGGAGAAGGTGAAGTCTGGAGGGTGAATCAGAATTAGTAGAAGAAGGAGAAGGAGAAGGTGAAGTCTGGAGTGTGAATCAGAAGAAACAGAAGAAGGAGAAGGAGAAGGTGAAGTCTGGAGGGTGAATCAGAAGAAGTAGAAGAAGGAGAAGGAGAAGGTGTAGTCTGGAGGGTGAATCAGAAGAAGTAGACGAAGGAGAAGGAGAAGGTGAAGTCTGGAGGGTGAATCAGAAGAAGCAGAAGAAGGAGATGGAGAAGGTGAAGTCTGGAGGGTGAATCAGAAGAAGTAGAAGAAGGAGAAGGAGAAGGTGAAGTCTGGAGGGTGAATCAGAAGAAGCAGAAGAAGGAGAAGGAGAAGGTGAAGTCTGGAGGGTGAATCAGAAGAAGCAGAAGAAGGAGAAGTAGAAGGTGAAGTCTGGAGGGTGATTCAGAAGAAGCAGAATAAGGAGAAGGAGAAGGTGAAGTCTTGAGGGTGAATCAGAAGAAGCAGAAGAAGGAGAAGGAGAAGGTGAAGTCTGGAGGGTGAATCAGAAGAAGTAGAAGAAGGAGAAGGAGAAGGTGAAGTCTGGAGGGTGAATCAGAAGAAGTAGAAGAAGGAGAAGGAGAAGGTGAAGTCTGGAGGGTGAATCAGAAGAAGTAGAAGAAGGAGAAGGAGAAGCTGAAGTCTGGAGGGTGAAGCAGAAGAAGTAGAAGAAGGAGAAGGAGAAGGTGAAGTGAGGAGGGTGAATCAGAAGATGTAGAAGAAGGAGAAGGAGAAGGTGAAGTCAGGAGGTTGAATCAGAAGAAGCAGGAGAAGGAGAAGGTGAAGTCTGGAGGGTGAATCAGAAGAATCAGAAGACGTAGAAGGAGAAGGTGAAGTCTGGAGGGTGAATCAGAAGAAGCAGAAGAAAGAGAAGGAGAAGGTGAAGTCTGGAGGGTGAATCAGAAGAAGTAGAAGAAGGAGAAGGAGAAGGTGAAGTCTGGAGGGTGAATCAGAAGAAGCAGAAGAAGGAGAAGGAGAAGGTGAAGTCTGGAGTGTGAATCAGAAGAAGTAGACGAAGGAGAAGGAGAAGGTGAAGTCTGGAGGGTGAATCAGAAGAAGCAGAAGAAGGAGATGGAGAAGGTGAAGTCTGGAGGGTGAATCAGAAGAAGCAGAAGAAGGAGAAGGAGAAGGTGAAGTCTGGAGGGTGAATCAGAAGAAGTAGAAGAAGGAGAAGGAGAAGGTGAAGTCTGGAGGGTGAAGCAGAAGAAGTAGAAGAAGGAGAAGGAGAAGGTGAAGTCAGGTGGGTGAATCAGAAGAATTAGAAGAAGGAGAAGGAGAAGGTGAAGTCAGGAGGGTGAATCCGAAGAAGCAGAAGAAGGAGAAGGAGAAGGTGAAGTCTGGAGGGTGAATCAGAAGAATCAGAAGAAGGAGAAGGAGAAGGTGAAGTCTGGAGGGTGAATCAGAAGAAGCAGAAGAAAGAGAAGGAGAAGGTGAAGTCTGGAGGGTGAAGCAGAAGAAACAGAAGAAGGAGAAGGAGAAGGTGAAGACTGGAGGGTGAATCAGAAGAAGTAGAAGAAGGAGAAGGAGAAGGTGAAGTCTGGAGGGTGAATCAGAAGAAGTAGAAGAAGGAGAAGGAGAAGGTGAAGTCTGGAGGGTGAATCAGAAGAAGCAGAAGAAGGAGAAGGAGAAGGTGAAGTCTGGAGGGTGAATCAGAAGAAGCAGAAGAAGGAAAAGGAGAAGATGAAGTCTGGAGGTTGAATCAGAAGAAGTAGAAGAAGGAGAAGGAGAAGGTGATGTCTGGAGGGTGAATCAGAAGAAACAGAAGAAGGAGAAGGAGAAGGTGAAGTCTGGAGGGTGAATCAGAAGAAGTAGAAGAAGGAGAAGGAGAAGGTGTAGTCTGGAGGGTGAATCAGAAGAAGTAGACGAAGGAGAAGGAGAAGGTGAAGTCTGGAGGGTGAATCAGAAGAAGCAGAAGAAGGAGATGGAGAAGGTGAAGTCTGGAGGGTGAATCAGAAGAAGTAGAAGAAGGAGAAGGAGAAGGTGAAGTCTGGAGGGTGAATCAGAAGAAGCAGAAGAAGGAGAAGGAGAAGGTGAAGTCTGGAGGGTGAATCAGAAGAAGCAGAAGAAGGAGAAGGAGAAGGTGAAGGCTGGAGGGTGATTCAGAAGAAGCAGAATAAGGAGAAGTAGAAGGTGAAGTCTGGAGGGTGTATCAGAAGAAGCAGAAGAAGGAGAAGGAGAAGGTGAAGTCTGGAGGGTGAATCAGAAGAAGCAGAAGAAGGAGAAGGAGAAGGTGAAGTCTGCAGGGTGAATCAGAAGAAGCAGAAGAAGGAGAAGGAGAAGGTGAAGTCTGGAGGGTGAATCAGAAGAAGCAGAATAAGGAGAAGGAGAAGGTGAAGTCTGGAGGGTGAATCAGAAGAAGCAGAAGAAGGAGAAGGAGAAGGTGAAGTCTGGAGGGTGAATCAGAAGAAGTAGAAGAAGGAGAAGGAGAAGTTGAAGTCTGGAGGGTGAAGCAGAAGAATTAGAAGATGGAGAAGGAGAAGGTGAAGTCAGGAGGGTGAATCAGAAGAAGTAGAAGAAGGAGAAGGAGAAGGTGAAGTCAGGAGGGTGAATCGGAAGAAGCAGAAGATGGAGAAGGAGAAGGTGAAGTCTGGAGGGTGAATCAGAAGAATCAGAAGAAGGAGAAGGAGAAGGTGAAGTCTGGAGGGTGAATCAGAAGAAGCAGAGGAAGGAGAAGGAGAAGGTAAAGTCTGGAGGGTGAATCAGAAGAAGCAGAATAAGGAGAAGGAGAAGGTGAAGTCTGGAGGGTGAATCAGAAGAAGCAGAATAAGGAGAAGGAGAAGGTGAAGTCTGGAGGGTGAATCAGAAGAAGCAGAAGAAGGAGAAGGAGAAGGTGAAGTCTGGAGGGTGAATCAGAAGAAGTAGAAGAAGGAGAAGGAGAAGGTGAAGTCTGGAGGGTGAAGCAGAAGAAGTAGAAGAAGGAGAAGGAGAAGGTGAAGTCAGGTGGGTGAATCAGAAGAAGTAGAAGAAGGAGAAGGAGAAGGTGAAGTCAGGAGGGTGAATCAGAAGAAGCAGAAGAAGGAGAAGGAGAAGGTGAAGTCTGGAGGGTGAATCAGAAGAATCAGAAGAAGGAGAAGGAGAAGGTGAAGTCTGGAGGGTGAATCAGAAGAAGCAGAAGAAAGAGAAGGAGAAGGTGAAGTCTGGAGGGTGAAGCAGAAGAAACAGAAGAAGGAGAAGGAGAAGGTGAAGACTGGAGGGTGAATCAGAAGAAGTAGAAGAAGGAGAAGGAGAAGGTGAAGTCTGGAGGGTGAATCAGAAGAAGTAGAAGAAGGAGAAGGAGAAGGTGAAGTCTGGAGGGTGAATCAGAAGAAGCAGAAGAAGGAGAAGGAGAAGGTGAAGTCTGGAGGGTGAATCAGAAGAAGCAGAAGAAGGAGAAGGAGAAGATGAAGTCTGGAGGGTGAATCAGAAGAAGTAGAAGAAGGAGAAGGAGAAGGTGAAGTCTGGAGGGTGAATCAGAATTAGTAGAAGAAGGAGAAGGAGAAGGTGAAGTCTGGAGGGTGAATCAGAAGAAACAGAAGAAGGAGAAGGAGAAGGTGAAGTCTGGAGGGTGAATCAGAAGAAGTAGAAGAAGGAGAAGGAGAAGGTGTAGTCTGGAGGGTGAATCAGAAGAAGTAGACGAAGGAGAAGGAGAAGGTGAAGTCTGGAGGGTGAATCAGAAGAAGCAGAAGAAGGAGATGGAGAAGGTGAAGTCTGGAGGGTGAATCAGAAGAAGTAGAAGAAGGAGAAGGAGAAGGTGAAGTCTGGAGGGTGAATCAGAAGAAGCAGAAGAAGGAGAAGGAGAAGGTGAAGTCTGGAGGGTGAATCAGAAGAAGCAGAAGAAGGAGAAGTAGAAGGTGAAGTCTGGAGGGTGATTCAGAAGAAGCAGAATAAGGAGAAGGAGAAGGTGAAGTCTTGAGGGTGAATCAGAAGAAGCAGAAGAAGGAGAAGGAGAAGGTGAAGTCTGGAGGGTGAATCAGAAGAAGCAGAAGAAGGAGAAGGAGAAGGTGAAGTCTGGAGGGTGAATCAGAAGAAGCAGAATAAGGAGAAGGAGAAGGTGAAGTCTGGAGGGTGAATCAGAAGAAGCAGAAGAAGGAGAAGGAGAAGGTGAAGTCTGGAGGGTGAATCAGAAGAAGTAGAAGAAGGAGAAGGAGAAGTTGAAGTCTGGAGGGTGAAGCAGAAGAATTAGAAGATGGAGAAGGAGAAGGTGAAGTCAGGAGGGTGAATCAGAAGAAGTAGAAGAAGGAGAAGGAGAAGGTGAAGTCAGGAGGGTGAATCGGAAGAAGCAGAAGATGGAGAAGGAGAAGGTGAAGTCTGGAGGGTGAATCAGAAGAATCAGAAGAAGGAGAAGGAGAAGGTGAAGTCTGGAGGGTGAATCAGAAGAAGCAGAGGAAGGAGAAGGAGAAGGTAAAGTCTGGAGGGTGAATCAGAAGAAGCAGAATAAGGAGAAGGAGAAGGTGAAGTCTGGAGGGTGAATCAGAAGAAGCAGAATAAGGAGAAGGAGAAGGTGAAGTCTGGAGGGTGAATCAGAAGAAGCAGAAGAAGGAGAAGGAGAAGGTGAAGTCTGGAGGGTGAATCAGAAGAAGTAGAAGAAGGAGAAGGAGAAGGTGAAGTCTGGAGGGTGAAGCAGAAGAAGTAGAAGAAGGAGAAGGAGAAGGTGAAGTCAGGTGGGTGAATCAGAAGAAGTAGAAGAAGGAGAAGGAGAAGGTGAAGTCAGGAGGGTGAATCAGAAGAAGCAGAAGAAGGAGAAGGAGAAGGTGAAGTCTGGAGGGTGAATCAGAAGAATCAGAAGAAGGAGAAGGAGAAGGTGAAGTCTGGAGGGTGGATCAGAAGAAGCAGAAGAAAGAGAAGGAGAAGGTGAAGTCTGGAGGGTGAAGCAGAAGAAACAGAAGAAGGAGAAGGAGAAGGTGAAGACTGGAGGGTGAATCAGAAGAAGTAGAAGAAGGAGAAGGAGAAGGTGAAGTCTGGAGGGTGAATCAGAAGAAGTAGAAGAAGGAGAAGGAGAAGGTGAAGTCTGGAGGGTGAATCAGAAGAAGCAGAAGAAGGAGAAGGAGAAGGTGAAGTCTGGAGGGTGAATCAGAAGAAGCAGAAGAAGGAGAAGGAGAAGATGAAGTCTGGAGGGTGAATCAGAAGAAGTAGAAGAAGGAGAAGGAGAAGGTGAAGTCTGGAGGGTGAATCAGAATTAGTAGAAGAAGGAGAAGGAGAAGGTGAAGTCTGGAGTGTGAATCAGAAGAAACAGAAGAAGGAGAAGGAGAAGGTGAAGTCTGGAGGGTGAATCAGAAGAAGTAGAAGAAGGAGAAGGAGAAGGTGTAGTCTGGAGGGTGAATCAGAAGAAGTAGACGAAGGAGAAGGAGAAGGTGAAGTCTGGAGGGTGAATCAGAAGAAGCAGAAGAAGGAGATGGAGAAGGTGAAGTCTGGAGGGTGAATCAGAAGAAGTAGAAGAAGGAGAAGGAGAAGGTGAAGTCTGGAGGGTGAATCAGAAGAAGCAGAAGAAGGAGAAGGAGAAGGTGAAGTCTGGAGGGTGAATCAGAAGAAGCAGAAGAAGGAGAAGTAGAAGGTGAAGTCTGGAGGGTGATTCAGAAGAAGCAGAATAAGGAGAAGGAGAAGGTGAAGTCTTGAGGGTGAATCAGAAGAAGCAGAAGAAGGAGAAGGAGAAGGTGAAGTCTGGAGGGTGAATCAGAAGAAGTAGAAGAAGGAGAAGGAGAAGGTGAAGTCTGGAGGGTGAATCAGAAGAAGTAGAAGAAGGAGAAGGAGAAGGTGAAGTCTGGAGGGTGAATCAGAAGAAGTAGAAGAAGGAGAAGGAGAAGCTGAAGTCTGGAGGGTGAAGCAGAAGAAGTAGAAGAAGGAGAAGGAGAAGGTGAAGTGAGGAGGGTGAATCAGAAGATGTAGAAGAAGGAGAAGGAGAAGGTGAAGTCAGGAGGTTGAATCAGAAGAAGCAGGAGAAGGAGAAGGTGAAGTCTGGAGGGTGAATCAGAAGAATCAGAAGACGTAGAAGGAGAAGGTGAAGTCTGGAGGGTGAATCAGAAGAAGCAGAAGAAAGAGAAGGAGAAGGTGAAGTCTGGAGGGTGAATCAGAAGAAGTAGAAGAAGGAGAAGGAGAAGGTGAAGTCTGGAGGGTGAATCAGAAGAAGCAGAAGAAGGAGAAGGAGAAGGTGAAGTCTGGAGTGTGAATCAGAAGAAGTAGACGAAGGAGAAGGAGAAGGTGAAGTCTGGAGGGTGAATCAGAAGAAGCAGAAGAAGGAGATGGAGAAGGTGAAGTCTGGAGGGTGAATCAGAAGAAGCAGAAGAAGGAGAAGGAGAAGGTGAAGTCTGGAGGGTGAATCAGAAGAAGTAGAAGAAGGAGAAGGAGAAGGTGAAGTCTGGAGGGTGAAGCAGAAGAAGTAGAAGAAGGAGAAGGAGAAGGTGAAGTCAGGTGGGTGAATCAGAAGAATTAGAAGAAGGAGAAGGAGAAGGTGATGTCAGGAGGGTGAATCCGAAGAAGCAGAAGAAGGAGAAGGAGAAGGTGAAGTCTGGAGGGTGAATCAGAAGAAGCAGAAGAAGGAAAAGGAGAAGATGAAGTCTGGAGGTTGAATCAGAAGAAGTAGAAGAAGGAGAAGGAGAAGGTGATGTCTGGAGGGTGAATCAGAAGAAACAGAAGAAGGAGAAGGAGAAGGTGAAGTCTGGAGGGTGAATCAGAAGAAGTAGAAGAAGGAGAAGGAGAAGGTGTAGTCTGGAGGGTGAATCAGAAGAAGTAGACGAAGGAGAAGGAGAAGGTGAAGTCTGGAGGGTGAATCAGAAGAAGCAGAAGAAGGAGATGGAGAAGGTGAAGTCTGGAGGGTGAATCAGAAGAAGTAGAAGAAGGAGAAGGAGAAGGTGAAGTCTGGAGGGTGAATCAGAAGAAGCAGAAGAAGGAGAAGGAGAAGGTGAAGTCTGGAGGGTGAATCAGAAGAAGCAGAAGAAGGAGAAGGAGAAGGTGAAGGCTGGAGGGTGATTCAGAAGAAGCAGAATAAGGAGAAGTAGAAGGTGAAGTCTGGAGGGTGAATCAGAAGAAGCAGAAGAAGGAGAAGGAGAAGGTGAAGTCTGGAGGGTGAAACAGAAGAAGTAGAAGAAGGAGAAGGAGAAGGTGAAGTCTGGAGGGCGAATCAGAAGAAGTAGAAGAAGGAGAAGGAGAAGGTGAAGTCTGGAGGGTGAATCAGAAGAAGTAGAAGAAGGAGAAGGAGAAGGTGAAGTCTGGAGGGTGAATCAGAAGAAACAGAAGAAGGAGAAGGAGAAGGTGTAGTCTGGAGGGTGAATCAGAAGAAGTAGAAGAAGGAGAAGGAGAAGGTGTAGTCTGGAGGGTGAATCAGAAGAAGTAGACGAAGGAGAAGGAGAAGGTGAAGTCTGGAGGGTGAATCAGAAGAAGCAGAAGAAGGAGATGGAGAAGGTGAAGTCTGGAGGGTGAATCAGAAGAAGTAGAAGAAGGAGAAGGAGAAGGTGAAGTCTGGAGGGTGAATCAGAAGAAGCAGAAGAAGGAGAAGGAGAAGGAGAAGTCTGGAGGGCGAATCAGAAGAAGCAGAAGAAGGAGAAGGAGAAGGTGAAGTCTGGAGGGTGATTCAGAAGAAGCAGAATAAGGAGAAGGAGAAGGTGAAGTCTGGAGGGTGAATCAGAAGAAGCAGAAGAAGGAGAAGGAGAAGGTGAAGTCTGGAGGGCGAATCAGAAGAAGGAGAAGAAGGAGAAGGAGAAGGTGAAGTCTGGAGGGTGAATCAGAAGAAGTAGAAGAAGGAGAAGGAGAAGGTGAAGTCTGGAGGGTGAATCAGAAGAAGTAGAAGAAGGAGAAGGAGAAGCTGAAGTCTGGAGGGTCAAGCAGAAGAAGTAGAAGAAAGAGAAGGAGAAGGTGAAGTCAGGAGGGTGAATCAGAAGAAGCAGAAGAAGGAGAAGGAGAAGGTGAAGTCTGGAGGGTGAATCAGAAGAATCAGAAGAAGGAGAAGGAGAAGGTGAAGTCTGGAGGGTGAATCAGAAGAAGCAGAAGAAGGAGAAGGAGAAGGTGAAGTCTGGAGGGTGAATCAGAAGAAGCAGAAGAAGGAGAAGGAGAAGGTGAAGGCTGGAGGGTGATTCAGAAGAAGCAGAATAAGGAGAAGTAGAAGGTGAAGTCTGGAGGGTGTATCAGAAGAAGCAGAAGAAGGAGAAGGAGAAGGTGAAGTCTGGAGGGTGAAACAGAAGAAGTAGAAGAAGGAGAAGGAGAAGGTGAAGTCTGGAGGGCGAATCAGAAGAAGTAGAAGAAGGAGAAGGAGAAGGTGAAGTCTGGAGGGTGAATCAGAAGAAGTAGAAGAAGGAGAAGGAGAAGGTGAAGTCTGGAGGGTGAATCAGAAGAAACAGAAGAAGGAGAAGGAGAAGGTGAAGTCTGGAGGGTGAATCAGAAGAAGTAGAAGAAGGAGAAGGAGAAGGTGTAGTCTGGAGGGTGAATCAGAAGAAGTAGACGAAGGAGAAGGAGAAGGTGAAGTCTGGAGGGTGAATCAGAAGAAGCAGAAGAAGGAGATGGAGAAGGTGAAGTCTGGAGGGTGAATCAGAAGAAGTAGAAGAAGGAGAAGGAGAAGGTGAAGTCTGGAGGGTGAATCAGAAGAAGCAGAAGAAGGAGAAGGAGAAGGTGAAGTCTGGAGGGCGAATTAGAAGAAGCAGAAGAAGGAGAAGGAGAAGGTGAAGTCTGGAGGGTGATTCAGAAGAAGCAGAATAAGGAGAAGGAGAAGGTGAAGTCTGGAGGGTGAATCAGAAGAAGCAGAAGAAGGAGAAGGAGAAGGTGAAGTCTGGAGGGTGAATCAGAAGAAGTAGAAGAAGGAGAAGGAGAAGGTGTAGTCTGGAGGGTGAAGCAGAAGAAGTAGAAGAAGGAGAAGGAGAAGGTGAAGTCTGGAGGGTGATTCAGAAGAAGCAGAAGAAGGAGAAGGAGAAGGTGAAGTCTGGAGGGTGAATCAGAAGAAGTAGAAGAAGGAGAAGGAGAAGGTGAAGTCTGGAGGATGAATCAGAAGAAGCAGAAGAAGGAGAAGGAGAAGGTGAAGTCTGGAGGGTGAATCAGAAGAAGCAGAAGAAGGAGAAGGAGAAGGTGAAGTCTGCAGGGTGAATCAGAAGAAGCAGAAGAAGGAGAAGGAGAAGGTGAAGTCTGGAGGGTGAATCAGAAGAAGCAGAATAAGGAGAAGGAGAAGGTGAAGTCTGGAGGGTGAATCAGAAGAAGCAGAAGAAGGAGAAGGAGAAGGTGAAGTCTGGAGGGTGAATCAGAAGAAGTAGAAGAAGGAGAAGGAGAAGGTGAAGTCTGGAGGGTGAAGCAGAAGAAGTAGAAGAAGGAGAAGGAGAAGGTGAAGTCAGGAGGGTGAATCAGAAGAAGTAGAAGAAGGAGAAGGAGAAGGTGAAGTCAGGAGGGTGAATCAGAAGAAGCAGAAGAAGGAGAAGGTGAAGTCTGGAGGGTGAATCAGAAGAATCAGAAGAAGGAGAAGGAGAAGGTGAAGTCTGAAGGGTGAATCAGAAGAAGCAGAAGAAAGAGAAGAAGAAGGTGAAGTCTGGAGGGTGAAGCAGAAGAAACAGAAGAAGGAGAAGGAGTAGGTGAAGACTGGAGGGTGAATCTGAAGAAGTATAAGAAGGAGAAGGAGAAGGTGAAGTCTGGAGGGTGAATCAGAAGAAGTAGAAGAAGGAGAAGGAGAAGGTGAAGTCTGGAGGGTGAATCAGAAGAAGCAGAAGAAGGAGAAGGAGAAGGTGAAGTCTGGAGGGTCAATCAGAAGAAGCAGAAGAAAGAGAAGGAGAAGATGAAGTCTGGAGGGTGAATCAGAAGAAGCAGAAGAAGGAGAAGGAGAAGGTGAAGTCTGGAGGGTGAATCAGAAGAAGCAGAAGAAGGAGAAGGAGAAGGTGAAGTCAGGAGGGTGAATCAGAAGAAGCAGAAGAAAGAGAAGGAGAAGGTGTAGTTAGGAGGGTGAATCAGAAGAAGCAGAAGAAGGAGAAGGAGCAGGTGAAGTCAGGGGGGTGAAGCAGAAGAAGTAGAAGAAGGAGAAGGAGAAGGTGAAGTCAGGACGGTGAAGCAGAAGAAGCAGAAGAAGGAGAAGGAGAAGGTGTAGTCTGGAGGGCGCAGCAGAAGAAGCAGAAGAAGGAGAAGGAGAAGCTGAAGTCTGGAGGGTGAAGCAGAAGAAGCAGAAGAAGGAGAAGGAGAAGGTGAAGTCTGGAGGGTGAATCAGAAGAAGCAGAAGAAGGAGAAGGAGAAGCTGAAGTCAGGAGAGTGAAGCAGAAGAAGCAGAAGATGGAGAAGGAGAAGGTGAAGTCTGGAGGGCGAAGCAGAAGAAGCAGAAGAAGGAGAAGGAGAAGGTGAAGTCTGGAGGGTGAAGCAGAAGAAGCAGAAGAAGGAGAAGGAGAAGGTGGAGACTGGAGGGTGAATCAGAAGAAGTAGAAGAAGGAGAAGGAGAAGGTGAAGTCAGGAGGGTGAAGCAGAAGAAGCAGAAGAAGGAGAAGGAGAAGGTGAAGTCTGGAGGATGAAGCAGAAGAAGCAGAAGAAGGAGCAGGAGAAGGTGAAGTCTGGAGGGTGAAGCAGAAGAAGCAGAAGAAGGAGAAGGAGAAGGTGAAGTCAGGAGGGTGAATCAGAAGAATTAGAAGAAGGAGAAGGAGAAGGTGAAGTCTGGAGGGTGAATCAGAAGAAGCAGGAGAAGGAGAAGGAGAAGGTGAAGTCTGGAGGGTGAATCAGAAGAAGCAGAAGAAGGAGAAGGAGAAGATGAAGTCTGGAGGGTGAATCAGAAGAAGTAGAAGAAGGAGAAGGAGAAGGTGAGGTCTGGAGGGTCAATCAGAAGAAGCAGAAGAAGGAGAAGGAGAAGGTGAAGTCTGGAGGGTGAATCAGAAGAAGCAGAAGAAGGACAAGGAGAAGGTGAAGTCTGGAGGGTGAATTAGAAGAAGCAGAAGAAGGAGAAGGAGAAGGTGAAGTCAGGAGGGTGAATCAGAAGAAGCAGAAGAAGGAGAAGGAGAAGGTAAAGTTAGGAGGGTGAATCAGAAGAAGCAGAAGAAGGAGAAGGAGCAGGTGAAGTCAGGGGGGTGAAGCAGAAGAAGTAGAAGAAGGAGAAGGAGAAGGTGAAGTCAGGAGGGTGAAGCAGAAGAAGCAGAAGAAGGAGATGGAGAAGGTGAAGTCTGGAGGGCGCAGCAGAAGAAGCAGAAGAAGGAGAAGGAGAAGGTGAAGTCTGGAGGGTGAAGCAGAAGAAGCAGAAGAAGGAGAAGGAGAAGGTGAAGTCTGGAGGGTGAATCAGAAGAAGTAGAAGAAGGTGAAGGAGAAAGTGAAGTCAGGAGAGTGAAGCAGACGAAGCAGAAGAAGGAGAAGGAGAAGGTGAAGTCTGGAGGGTGAAGCAGAAGAATCAGAAGAAGTAGAAGGAGAAGGTGAAGTCTGGAGGGTGAATCAGAAGAAGCAGAAGAAAGAGAAGGAGAAGGTGAAGTCTGGAGGGTGAATCAGAAGAAGTAGAAGAAGTAGAAGGAGAAGGTGAAGTCTGGAGGGTGAATCAGAAGAAGCAGAAGAAGGAGAAGGAGAAGGTGAAGTCTGGAGGTTGAATCAGAAGAAGTAGACGAAGGAGAAGGAGAAGGTGAAGTCTGGAGGGTGAATCAGAAGAAGTAGAAGAAGGAGAAGGAGAAGGTGAAGTCTGGAGGGTGAATCAGAAGAAGCAGAAGAAGGAGAAGGAGAAGGTGAAGTCTGGAGGGTGAATCAGAAGAAGCAGAAGAAGGAGAAGGAGAAGTCTGGAGGGTGATTCAGAAGAAGCAGAATAAGGAGAAGGAGAAGGTGAAGTCTGGAGGGTGAAACAGAAGAAGCAGAAGAAGGAGAAGGAGAAGGTGAAGTCTGGAGGGTGAATCAGAAGAAGTAGAAGAAGGAGAAGGAGAAGGTGAAGTCTGGAGGGTGAATCAGAAGAAGTAGAAGAAGGAGAAGGAGAAGGTGAAGTCTGGAGGGTGAATCAGAAGAAGTAGAAGAAGGAGAAGGAGAAGGTGAAGTCTGGAGGGTGAAGCAGAAGAATTAGAAGAAGGAGAAGGAGAAGGTGAAGTCAGGAGGGTGAATCAGAAGATGTAGAAGAAGGAGAAGGAGAAGGTGAAGTCAGGAGGGTGAATCAGAAGAAGCAGAAGAAGGAGAAGGAGAAGGTGAAGTCTGGAGGGTGAATCAGAAGAAGTAGAAGAAGGAGAAGGAGAAGGTGAAGTCTGGAGGGTGAATCAGAAGAAGCAGAAGAAGGAGAAGGAGAAGGTGAAGTCTGGAGGGTGAATCAGAAGAAGCAGAAGAAGGAGAAGGAGAAGGTGAAGTCTGGAGGGTGAATCAGAAGAAGCAGAATAAGGAGAAGGAGAAGGTGAAGTCTGGAGGGTGAATCAGAAGAAGCAGAAGAAGGAGAAGGAGAAGGTGAAGTCTGGAGGGTGAATCAGAAGAAGTAGAAGAAGGAGAAGGAGAAGGTGTAGTCTGGAGGGTGAAGCAGAAGAAGTAGAAGAAGGAGAAGGAGAAGGTGAAGTCTGGAGGGTGAATCAGAAGAAGCAGAAGAAGGAGAAGGAGAAGGTGAAGTCTGGAGGGTGAATCAGAAGAAGTAGAAGAAGGAGAAGGAGAAGGTGAAGTCTGGAGGGTGAATCAGAAGAAGCAGAAGAAGGAGAAGGAGAAGGTGAAGTCTGGAGGGTGAATCAGAAGAAGCAGAAGAAGGAGAAGGAGAAGGTGAAGTCTGCAGGGTGAATCAGAAGAAGCAGAAGAAGGAGAAGGAGAAGGTGAAGTCTGGAGGGTGAATCAGAAGAAGCAGAATAAGGAGAAGGAGAAGGTGAAGTCTGGAGGGTGAATCAGAAGAAGCAGAAGAAGGAAAAGGAGAAGGTGAAGTCTGGAGGGTGAATCAGAAGGAGTAGAAGAAGGAGAAGGAGAAGGTGAAGTCTGGAGGGTGAATCAGAAGAAGCAGAAGAAGGAGAAGGAGAAGGTGAAGTCTGGAGGGTGAATCAGAAGAAGCAGAAGAAGGAGAAGGAGAAGGTGAAGTCTGGAGGGTGAATCAGAAGAAGCAGAAGAAGGAGAAGGAGAAGGTGAAGTCTGGAGGGTGAATCAGAAGAAGCAGAATAAGAGATGGAGAAGGTGAAGTCTGGAGGGTGAATCAGAAGAAGCAGAAGAAGGAGAAGGAGAAGGTGAAGTCTGGAGGGTGAATCAGAAGAAGTAGAAGAAGGAGAAGGAGAAGGTGAAGTCTGGAGGGTGAAGCAGAAGAAGTAGAAGAAGGAGAAGGAGAAGGTGAAGTCAGGAGGGTGAATCAGAAGAAGTAGAAGAAGGAGAAGGAGAAGATGAAGTCAGGAGGGTGAATCAGAAGAAGCAGAAGAAGGAGAAGGAGAAGGTGAAGTCTGGAGGGTGAATCAGAAGAATCAGAAGAAGGAGAAGGAGAAGGTGAAGTCTGGAGGGTGAATCAGAAGAAGCAGAAGAAAGAGAAGAAGAAGGTGAAGTCTGGAGGGTGAAGCAGAAGAAACAGAAGAAGGAGAAGGAGAAGGTGAAGACTGTAGGGTGAATCTGAAGAAGTATAAGAAGGAGAAGGAGAAGGTGAAGTCTGGAGGGTGAATCAGAAGAAGTAGAAGAAGGAGAAGGAGAAGGTGAAGTCTGGAGGGTGAATCAGAAGAAGCAGAAGAAGGAGAAGGAGAAGGTGAAGTCTGGAGGGTGAATCAGAAGAAGCAGAAGAAGGAGAAGGAGAAGATGAAGTCTGGAGGGTGAATCAGAAGAAGCAGAAGAAGGAGAAGGAGAAGGTGAAGTCTGGAGGGTGAATCAGAAGAAGCAGAAGAAGGAGAAGGAGAAGGTGAAGTCTGGAGGGTGAATCAGAAGAAGCAGAAGAAGGAGAAGGAGAAGGTGAAGTCTGGAGGGTGAATCAGAAGAAGCAGAAGAAGGAGAAGGAGAAGGTGAAGTCAGGAGGGTGAATCAGAAGAAGCAGAAGAAGGAGAAGGAGAAGGTGTAGTTAGGAGGGTGAATCAGAAGAAGCAGAAGAATGAGAAGGAGCAGGTGAAGTCAGGGGTGTGAAGCAGAAGAAGTAGAAGAAGGAGAAGGAGAAGGTGAAGTCAGGACGGTGAAGCAGAAGAAGCAGAAGAAGGAGATGGAGAAGGTGAAGTCTGGAGGGCGCAGCAGAAGAAGCAGAAGAAGGAGAAGGAGAAGCTGAAGTCTGGAGGGTGAAGCAGAAGAAGCAGAAGAAGGAGAAGGAGAAGGTGAAGTCTGGAGGGTGAATCAGAAGAAGTAGAAGAAGGAGAAGGAGAAGGTGAAGTCAGGAGAGTGAAGCAGAAGAAGCAGAAGATGGAGAAGGAGAAGGTGAAGTCTGGAGGGCGAAGCAGAAGAAGCAGAAGAAGGAGAAGGAGAAGGTGAAGTCTGGAGGGTGAAGCAGAAGAAGCAGAAGAAGGAGAAGGAGAAGGTGAAGTCTGGAGGGTGAATCAGAAGAAGTAGAAGAAGGAGAAGGAGAAGGTGAAGTCAGGAGGGTGAAGCAGAAGAAGCAGAAGAAGGAGAAGGAGAAGGTGAAGTCTGGAGGGTGAAGCAGAAGAAGCAGAAAAAGGAGCAGGAGAAGTTGAAGTCTGGAGGGTGAAGCAGAAGAAGCAGAAGAAGGAGAAGGAGAAGGTGTAGTTAGGAGGGTGAATCAGAAGAAGCAGAAGAAGGAGAAGGAGCAGGTGAAGTCAGGGGGGTGAAGCAGAAGAAGTAGAAGAAGGAGAAGGAGAAGGTGAAGTCAGGACGGTGAAGCAGAAGAAGCAGAAGAAGGAGAAGGAGAAGGTGTAGTCTGGAGGGCGCAGCAGAAGAAGCAGAAGAAGGAGAAGGAGAAGCTGAAGTCTGGAGGGTGAAGCAGAAGAAGCAGAAGAAGGAGAAGGAGAAGGTGAAGTCTGGAGGGTGAATCAGAAGAAGCAGAAGAAGGAGAAGGAGAAGCTGAAGTCAGGAGAGTGAAGCAGAAGAAGCAGAAGATGGAGAAGGAGAAGGTGAAGTCTGGAGGGCGAAGCAGAAGAAGCAGAAGAAGGAGAAGGAGAAGGTGAAGTCTGGAGGGTGAAGCAGAAGAAGCAGAAGAAGGAGAAGGAGAAGGTGGAGTCTGGAGGGTGAATCAGAAGAAGTAGAAGAAGGAGAAGGAGAAGGTGAAGTCAGGAGGGTGAAGCAGAAGAAGCAGAAGAAGGAGAAGGAGAAGGTGAAGTCTGGAGGATGAAGCAGAAGAAGCAGAAGAAGGAGCAGGAGAAGGTGAAGTCTGGAGGGTGAAGCAGAAGAAGCAGAAGAAGGAGAAGGAGAAGGTGAAGTCAGGAGGGTGAATCAGAAGAATTAGAAGAAGGAGAAGGAGAAGGTGAAGTCTGGAGGGTGAATCAGAAGAAGCAGAAGAAGGAGAAGGAGAAGGTGAAGTCTGGAGGGTGAATCAGAAGAAGCAGAAGAAGGAGAAGGAGAAGATGAAGTCTGGAGGGTGAATCAGAAGAAGTAGAAGAAGGAGAAGGAGAAGGTGAGGTCTGGAGGGTCAATCAGAAGAAGCAGAAGAAGGAGAAGGAGAAGGTGAAGTCTGGAGGGTGAATCAGAAGAAGCAGAAGAAGGACAAGGAGAAGGTGAAGTCTGGAGGGTGAATTAGAAGAAGCAGAAGAAGGAGAAGGAGAAGGTGAAGTCAGGAGGGTGAATCAGAAGAAGCAGAAGAAGGAGAAGGAGAAGGTAAAGTTAGGAGGGTGAATCAGAAGAAGCAGAAGAAGGAGAAGGAGCAGGTGAAGTCAGGGGGGTGAAGCAGAAGAAGTAGAAGAAGGAGAAGGTGAAGTCAGGAGGGTGAAGCAGAAGAAGCAGAAGAAGGAGATGGAGAAGGTGAAGTCTGGAGGGCTCAGCAGAAGAAGCAGAAGAAGGAGAAGGAGAAGGTGAAGTCTGGAGGGTGAAGCAGAAGAAGCAGAAGAAGGAGAAGGAGAAGGTGAAGTCTGGAGGGTGAATCAGAAGAAGTAGAAGAAGGTGAAGGAGAAGGTGAAGTCAGGAGAGTGAAGCAGACGAAGCAGAAGAAGGAGAAGGAGAAGGTGAAGTCTGGAGGGTGAAGCAGAAGAATCAGAAGAAGGAGAAGGAGAAGGTGAAGTCTGGAGGGTGAATCAGAAGAAGCAGAAGAAAGAGAAGGAGAAGGTGAAGTCTGGAGGGTGAATCAGAAGAAGTAGAAGAAGTAGAAGGAGAAGGTGAAGTCTGGAGGGTGAATCAGAAGAAGCAGAAGAAGGAGAAGGAGAAGGTGAAGTCTGGAGGGTGAATCAGAAGAAGTAGACGAAGGAGAAGGAGAAGGTGAAGTCTGGAGGGTGAATCAGAAGAAGTAGAAGAAGGAGAAGGAGAAGGTGATGTCTGGAGGGTGAATCAGAAGAAGCAGAAGAAGGAGAAGGAGAAGGTGAAGTCTGGAGGGTGAATCAGAAGAAGCAGAAGAAGGAGAAGGAGAAGTCTGGAGGGTGATTCAGAAGAAGCAGAATAAGGAGAAGGAGAAGGTGAAGTCTGGAGGGTGAAACAGATGAAGCAGAAGAAGGAGAAGGAGAAGGTGAAGTCTGGAGGGTGAATCAGAAGAAGTAGAAGAAGGAGAAGGAGAAGGTGAAGTCTGGAGGGTGAATCAGAAGAAGTAGAAGAAGGAGAAGGAGAAGGTGAAGTCTGGAGGGTGAATCAGAAGAAGTAGAAGAAGGAGAAGGAGAAGGTGAAGTCTGGAGGGTGAAGCAGAAGAATTAGAAGAAGGAGAAGGAGAAGGTGAAGTCAGGAGGGTGAATCAGAAGATGTAGAAGAAGGAGAAGGAGAAGGTGAAGTCAGGAGGGTGAATCAGAAGAAGCAGAAGAAGGAGAAGGAGAAGGTGAAGTCTGGAGGGTGAATCAGAAGAAGTAGAAGAAGGAGAAGGAGAAGGTGAAGTCTGGAGGGTGAATCAGAAGAAGCAGAAGAAGGAGAAGGAGAAGGTGAAGTCTGGAGGGTGAATCAGAAGAAGCAGAAGAAGGAGAAGGAGAAGGTGAAGTCTGGAGGGTGAATCAGAAGAAGCAGAATAAGGAGAAGGAGAAGGTGAAGTCTGGAGGGTGAATCAGAAGAAGCAGAAGAAGGAGAAGGAGAAGGTGAAGTCTGGAGGGTGAATCAGAAGAAGTAGAAGAAGGAGAAGGAGAAGGTGTAGTCTGGAGGGTGAAGCAGAAGAAGTAGAAGAAGGAGAAGGAGAAGGTGAAGTCTGGAGGGTGAATCAGAAGAAGCAGAAGAAGGAGAAGGAGAAGGTGAAGTCTGGAGGGTGAATCAGAAGAAGTAGAAGAAGGAGAAGGAGAAGGTGAAGTCTGGAGGGTGAATCAGAAGAAGCAGAAGAAGGAGAAGGA
Organism: Somniosus microcephalus; assembly: GCF_052327205.1. Taxonomy (NCBI): domain Eukaryota; kingdom Metazoa; phylum Chordata; class Chondrichthyes; order Squaliformes; family Somniosidae; genus Somniosus; species Somniosus microcephalus. The sequence continues at coordinate 90,466 of NW_028225422.1, read as the reverse complement.
GAAGGTGAAGTCTGGAGGGTGAATCAGAAGAAGCAGAAGAAGGAGAAGGAGAAGGTGAAGTCTGCAGGGTGAATCAGAAGAAGCAGAAGAAGGAGAAGGAGAAGGTGAAGTCTGGAGGGTGAATCAGAAGAAGCAGAATAAGGAGAAGGAGAAGGTGAAGTCTGGAGGGTGAATCAGAAGAAGCAGAAGAAGGAGAAGGAGAAGGTGAAGTCTGGAGGGTGAATCAGAAGGAGTAGAAGAAGGAGAAGGAGAAGGTGAAGTCTGGAGGGTGAATCAGAAGAAGCAGAAGAAGGAGAAGGAGAAGGTGAAGTCTGGAGGGTGAATCAGAAGAAGCAGAAGAAGGAGAAGGAGAAGGTAAAGTCTGGAGGGTGAATCAGAAGAAGCAGAAGAAGGAGAAGGAGAAGGTGAAGTCTGGAGGGTGAATCAGAAGAAGCAGAATAAGGAGAAGGAGAAGGTGAAGTCTGGAGGGTGAATCAGAAGAAGCAGAAGAAGGAGAAGGAGAAGGTGAAGTCTGGAGGGTGAATCAGAAGAAGTAGAAGAAGGAGAAGGAGAAGGTGAAGTCTGGAGGGTGAAGCAGAAGAAGTAGAAGAAGGAGAAGGAGAAGGTGAAGTCAGGAGGGTGAATCAGAAGAAGTAGAAGAAGGAGAAGAAGAAGGTGAAGTCAGGAGGGTGAATCAGAAGAAGCAGAAGAAGGAGAAGGAGAAGGTGAAGTCTGGAGGGTGAATCAGAAGAATCAGAAGAAGGAGAAGGAGAAGGTGAAGTCTGGAGGGTGAATCAGAAGAAGCAGAAGAAAGAGAAGAAGAAGGTGAAGTCTGGAGGGTGAAGCAGAAGAAACAGAAGAAGGAGAAGGAGAAGGTGAAGTCTGGAGGGTGAATCAGAAGAAGTAGAAGAAGGAGAAGGAGAAGGTGAAGTCTGGAGGGTGAATCAGAAGAAGCAGAAGAAGGAGAAGGAGAAGGTGAAGTCTGGAGGGTGAATCAGAAGAAGCAGAAGAAGGTGAAGGAGAAGATGAAGTCTGGAGGGTGAATCAGAAGAAGCAGAAGAAGGAGAAGGAGAAGGTGAAGTCTGGAGGGTGAATCAGAAGAAGCAGAAGAAGGAGAAGGAGAAGGTGAAGTCTGGAGGGTGAATCAGAAGAAGCAGAAGAAGGAGAAGGAGAAGGTGAAGTCAGGAGGGTGAATCAGAAGAAGCAGAAGAAGGAGAAGGAGAAGGTGTAGTTAGGAGGGTGAATCAGAAGAAGCAGAAGAAGGAGAAGGAGCAGGTGAAGTCAGGGGGGTGAAGCAGAAGAAGTAGAAGAAGGAGAAGGAGAAGGTGAAGTCAGGACGGTGAAGCAGAAGAAGCAGAAGAAGGAGAAGGAGAAGGTGAAGTCTGGAGGGCGCAGCAGAAGAAGCAGAAGAAGGAGAAGGAGAAGCTGAAGTCTGGAGGGTGAAGCAGAAGAAGCAGAAGAAGGAGAAGGAGAAGGTGAAGTCTGGAGGGTGAATCAGAAGAAGTAGAAGAAGGAGAAGGAGAAGGTGAAGTCAGGAGAGTGAAGCAGAAGAAGCAGAAGATGGAGAAGGAGAAGGTGAAGTCTGGAGGGCGAAGCAGAAGAAGCAGAAGAAGGAGAAGGAGAAGGTGAAGTCTGGAGGGTGAAGCAGAAGAAGCAGAAGAAGGAGAAGGAGAAGGTGAAGTCTGGAGGGTGAATCAGAAGAAGTAGAAGAAGGAGAAGGAGAAGGTGAAGTCAGGAGGGTGAAGCAGAAGAAGCAGAAGAAGGAGAAGGAGAAGGTGAAGTCTGGAGGGTGAAGCAGAAGAAGCAGAAAAAGGAGCAGGAGAAGTTGAAGTCTGGAGGGTGAAGCAGAAGAAGCAGAAGAAGGAGAAGGAGAAGGTGAAGTCAGGATGGTGAATCAGAAGAAGTAGAAGAAGGAGAAGGAGAAGGTGAAGTCTGGAGGGTGAATCAGAAGAAGCAGAAGAAGGAGAAGGAGAAGGTGAAGTCTGGAGGGTGAATCAGAAGAAGCAGAAGAAGGAGAAGGAGAAGATGAAGTCTGGAGGGTGAATCAGAAGAAGTAGAAAAAGGAGAAGGAGAAGGTGAGGTCTGGAGGGTCAATCAGAAGAAGCAGAAGAAGGAGAAGGAGAAGGTGAAGTCTGGAGGGTGAATCAGAAGAAGCAGAAGAAGGACAAGGAGAAGGTGAAGTCTGGAGGGTGAATCAGAAGAAGCAGAAGAAGGAGAAGGAGAAGGTAAAGTTAGGAGGGTGAATCAGAAGAAGCAGAAGAAGGAGAAGGAGCAGGTGAAGTCAGGGGGGTGAAGCAGAAGAAGTAGAAGAAGGAGAAGGAGAAGGTGAAGTCAGGAGGGTGAAGCAGAAGAAGCAGAAGAAGGAGAAGGAGAAGGTGAAGTCTGGAGGGCGCAGCAGAAGAAGCAGAAGAAGGAGAAGGAGAAGGTGAAGTCCGGAGGGTGAAGCAGAAGAAGCAGAAGAAGGAGAAGGAGAAGGTGAAGTCTGGAGGGTGAATCAGAAGAAGTAGAAGAAGGTGAAGGAGAAGGTGAAGTCAGGAGAGTGAAGCAGAAGAAGCAGAAGAAGGAGAAGGAGAAGGTGAAGTCTGGAGGGTGAAGCAGAAGAAGCCGAAGAAGGAGAAGGAGAAGGTGATGTCTGGAGGGCGAAGCAGAAGAAGCAGAAGAAGGAGAAGGAGAAGGTGAAGTCTGGAGGGTGAAGCAGAAGAAGCAGAAGAAGGAGAAGGAGAAGGTGAAGTCTGGAGGGTGAATCAGAAGAAGTAGAAGAAGGAGAAGGAGAAGGTGAAGTCAGGAGGGTGAAGCAGAAGAAGCAGAAGAAGGAGAAGGAGAAGGTGAAGTCAGGAGGGTGAATCGGAAGAAGTAGAAGAAGGAGAAGGAGAAGGTGAAGTCTGGAGGGTGAATCAGAAGAGGTAGAAGAAGGAGAAGGAGAAGGTGAAGTCTGGAGGGTGAATCAGAAGAAGTAGAAGAAGGAGAATGAGAAGGTGAAGTCTGGAGGGTGAATCAGAAGAAGCAGAAGAAGGAGAAGGAGAAGGTGAAGTCTGGAGGGAGAAGCAGAAGAAGTAGAAGAAGGAGAAGGAGAAGGTGAAGTCTGGAGGGTGAATCAGAAGAAGTAGAAGAAGGAGAAGGAGAAGGTGAAGTCTGGAGGGTGAATCAGAAGAAGTAGAAGAAGGAGAAGGAGAAGGTGAAGTCTGGAGGGTGAATCAGAAGAAGCAGAATAAGGAGAAGGAGAAGGTGAAGTCTGGAGGGTGAATCAGAAGAAGCACAAGAAGGAGAAGGAGAAGGTGAAGTCTGGAGGGTGAATCAGAAGAAGTAGAAGAAGGAGAAGGAGAAGGTGAAGTCTGGAGGGTGAAGCAGAAGAAGTAGAAGAAGGAGAAGGAGAAGGTGAAGTCAGGAGGGTGAATCAGAAGAAGTAGAAGAAGGAGAAGGAGTAGGTGAAGTCAGGAGGGTGAATCAGAAGAAGCAGAAGAAGGAGAAGGAGAAGGTGAAGTCTGGAGGGTGAATCAGAAGAATCAGAAGAAGGAGAAGGAGAAGGTGAAGTCTGGAGGGTGAATCAGAAGCAGAAGAAAGAGAAGAAGAAGGTGAAGTCTGGAGGGTGAAGCAGAAGAAACAGAAGAAGGAGAAGGAGAAGTTGAAGACTGGAGGGTGAATCTGAAGAAGTATAAGAAGGAGAAGGAGAAGGTGAAGTCTGGAGGGTGAATCAGAAGAAGTAGAAGAAGGAGAAGGAGAAGGTGAAGTCTGGAGGGTGAATCAGAAGAAGCAGAAGAAGGAGAAGGAGAAGGTGAAGTCTGGAGGGTGAATCAGAAGAAGCAGAAGAAGGAGAAGGAGAAGATGAAGTCTGGAGGGTGAATCAGAAGAAGCAGAAGAAGGAGAAGGAGAAGGTGAAGTCTGGAGGGTGAATCAGAAGAAGCAGAAGAAGGAGAAGGAGAAGGTGAAGTCTGGAGGGTGAATCAGAAGAAGCAGAAGAAGGAGAAGGAGAAGGTGAAGTCAGGAGGGTGAATCAGAAGAAGCAGAAGAAGGAGAAGGAGAAGGTGTAGTTAGGAGGGTGAATCAGAAGAAGCAGAAGAAGGAGAAGGAGCAGGTGAAGTCAGGGGGGTGAAGCAGAAGAAGTAGAAGAAGGAGAAGGAGAAGGTGAAGTCAGGACGGTGAAGCAGAAGAAGCAGAAGAAGGAGAAGGAGAAGGTGAAGTCTGGAGGGCGCAGCAGAAGAAGCAGAAGAAGGAGAAGGAGAAGCTGAAGTCTGGAGGGTGAAGCAGAAGAAGCAGAAGAAGGAGAAGGAGAAGGTGAAGTCTGGAGGGTGAATCAGAAGAAGTAGAAGAAGGAGAAGGAGAAGGTGAAGTCAGGAGAGTGAAGCAGAAGAAGCAGAAGATAGAGAAGGAGAAGGTGAAGTCTGGAGGGCGAAGCAGAAGAAGCAGAAGAAGGAGAAGGAGAAGATGAAGTCTGGAGGGTGAATCAGAAGAAGTGGAAGAAGGAGAAGGAGAAGGTGAAGTCTGGAGGGTGAAGCAGAAGAAGTAGAAGAAGGAGAAGGAGAAGGTGAAGTCAGTAGGGTGAATCAGAAGAAGTAGAAGAAGGAGAAGGAGAAGGTGTAGTCTGGAGGGTTAATCAGAAGAAGTAGACGAAGGAGAAGGAGAAGGTGAAGTCTGGAGGGTGAATCAGAAGAAGCAGAAGAAGGAAATGGAGAAGGTGAAGTCTGGAGGGTGAATCAGAAGAAGTAGAAGAAGGAGAAGGAGAAGGTGAAGTCAGGAGGGTGAAGCAGAAGAAGCAGAAGAAGGAGAAGGAGAAGGTGAAGTCTGGAGGGTGAATCAGAAGAAGTAGAAGAAGGAGAAGGAGAAGGTGAAGTCAGGAGGGTGAAGCAGAAGAAGCAGAAGAAGGAGAAGGAGAAGGTGAAGTCTGGAGGGTGAAGCAGAAGAAGCAGAAAAAGGAGCAGGAGAAGTTGAAGTCTGGAGGGTGAAGCAGAAGAAGCAGAAGAAGGAGAAGGAGAAGGTGAAGTCAGGATGGTGAATCAGAAGAAGTAGAAGAAGGAGAAGGAGAAGGTGAAGTCTGGAGGGTGAATCAGAAGAAGCAGAAGAAGGAGAAGGAGAAGGTGAAGTCTGGAGGGTGAATCAGAAGAAGCAGAAGAAGGAGAAGGAGAAGATGAAGTCTGGAGGGTGAATCAGAAGAAGTAGAAGAAGGAGAAGGAGAAGGTGAGGTCTGGAGGGTCAATCAGAAGAAGCAGAAGAAGGAGAAGGAGAAGGTGAAGTCTGGAGGGTGAATCAGAAGAAGCAGAAGAAGGACAAGGAGAAGGTGAAGTCTGGAGGGTGAATTAGAAGAAGCAGAAGAAGGAGAAGGAGAAGGTGAAGTCAGGAGGGTGAATCAGAAGAAGCAGAAGAAGGAGAAGGAGAAGGTAAAGTTAGGAGGGTGAATCAGAAGAAGCAGAAGAAGGAGAAGGAGCAGGTGAAGTCAGGGGGGTGAAGCAGAAGAAGTAGAAGAAGGAGAAGGAGAAGGTGAAGTCAGGAGGGTGAAGCAGAAGAAGCAGAAGAAGGAGAAGGAGAAGGTGAAGTCTGGAGGGCGCAGCAGAAGAAGCAGAAGAAGGAGAAGGAGAAGGTGAAGTCTGGAGGGTGAAGCAGAAGAAGCAGAAGAAGGAGAAGGAGAAGGTGAAGTCTGGAGGGTGAATCAGAAGAAGTAGAAGAAGGTGAAGGAGAAGGTGAAGTCAGGAGAGTGAAGCAGAAGAAGCAGAAGAAGGAGAAGGAGAAGGTGAAGTCTGGAGGGTGAAGCAGAAGAAGCAGAAGAAGGAGAAGGAGAAGGTGATGTCTGGAGGGCGAAGCAGAAGTAGCAGAAGAAGGAGAAGGAGAAGGTGAAGTCTGGAGGGTGAATCAGAAGCAGAAGAAAGAGAAGAAGAAGGTGAAGTCTGGAGGGTGAAGCAGAAGAAACAGAAGAAGGAGAAGGAGAAGTTGAAGACTGGAGGGTGAATCTGAAGAAGTATAAGAAGGAGAAGGAGAAGGTGAAGTCTGGAGGGTGAATCAGAAGAAGTAGAAGAAGGAGAAGGAGAAGGTGAAGTCTGGAGGGTGAATCAGAAGAAGCAGAAGAAGGAGAAGGAGAAGGTGAAGTCTGGAGGGTGAATCAGAAGAAGCAGAAGAAGGAGAAGGAGAAGATGAAGTCTGGAGGGTGAATCAGAAGAAGCAGAAGAAGGAGAAGGAGAAGGTGAAGTCTGGAGGGTGAATCAGAAGAAGCAGAAGAAGGAGAAGGAGAAGGTGAAGTCTGGAGGGTGAATCAGAAGAAGCAGAAGAAGGAGAAGGAGAAGGTGAAGTCAGGAGGGTGAATCAGAAGAAGCAGAAGAAGGAGAAGGAGAAGGTGTAGTTAGGAGGGTGAATCAGAAGAAGCAGAAGAAGGAGAAGGAGCAGGTGAAGTCAGGGGGGTGAAGCAGAAGAAGTAGAAGAAGGAGAAGGAGAAGGTGAAGTCAGGACGGTGAAGCAGAAGAAGCAGAAGAAGGAGAAGGAGAAGGTGAAGTCTGGAGGGCGCAGCAGAAGAAGCAGAAGAAGGAGAAGGAGAAGCTGAAGTCTGGAGGGTGAAGCAGAAGAAGCAGAAGAAGGAGAAGGAGAAGGTGAAGTCTGGAGGGTGAATCAGAAGAAGTAGAAGAAGGAGAAGGAGAAGGTGAAGTCAGGAGAGTGAAGCAGAAGAAGCAGAAGATAGAGAAGGAGAAGGTGAAGTCTGGAGGGCGAAGCAGAAGAAGCAGAAGAAGGAGAAGGAGAAGATGAAGTCTGGAGGGTGAATCAGAAGAAGTGGAAGAAGGAGAAGGAGAAGGTGAAGTCTGGAGGGTGAAGCAGAAGAAGTAGAAGAAGGAGAAGGAGAAGGTGAAGTCAGTAGGGTGAATCAGAAGAAGTAGAAGAAGGAGAAGGAGAAGGTGTAGTCTGGAGGGTTAATCAGAAGAAGTAGACGAAGGAGAAGGAGAAGGTGAAGTCTGGAGGGTGAATCAGAAGAAGCAGAAGAAGGAAATGGAGAAGGTGAAGTCTGGAGGGTGAATCAGAAGAAGTAGAAGAAGGAGAAGGAGAAGGTGAAGTCAGGAGGGTGAAGCAGAAGAAGCAGAAGAAGGAGAAGGAGAAGGTGAAGTCTGGAGGGTGAATCAGAAGAAGTAGAAGAAGGAGAAGGAGAAGGTGAAGTCAGGAGGGTGAAGCAGAAGAAGCAGAAGAAGGAGAAGGAGAAGGTGAAGTCTGGAGGGTGAAGCAGAAGAAGCAGAAAAAGGAGCAGGAGAAGTTGAAGTCTGGAGGGTGAAGCAGAAGAAGCAGAAGAAGGAGAAGGAGAAGGTGAAGTCAGGATGGTGAATCAGAAGAAGTAGAAGAAGGAGAAGGAGAAGGTGAAGTCTGGAGGGTGAATCAGAAGAAGCAGAAGAAGGAGAAGGAGAAGGTGAAGTCTGGAGGGTGAATCAGAAGAAGCAGAAGAAGGAGAAGGAGAAGATGAAGTCTGGAGGGTGAATCAGAAGAAGTAGAAGAAGGAGAAGGAGAAGGTGAGGTCTGGAGGGTCAATCAGAAGAAGCAGAAGAAGGAGAAGGAGAAGGTGAAGTCTGGAGGGTGAATCAGAAGAAGCAGAAGAAGGACAAGGAGAAGGTGAAGTCTGGAGGGTGAATTAGAAGAAGCAGAAGAAGGAGAAGGAGAAGGTGAAGTCAGGAGGGTGAATCAGAAGAAGCAGAAGAAGGAGAAGGAGAAGGTAAAGTTAGGAGGGTGAATCAGAAGAAGCAGAAGAAGGAGAAGGAGCAGGTGAAGTCAGGGGGGTGAAGCAGAAGAAGTAGAAGAAGGAGAAGGAGAAGGTGAAGTCAGGAGGGTGAAGCAGAAGAAGCAGAAGAAGGAGAAGGAGAAGGTGAAGTCTGGAGGGCGCAGCAGAAGAAGCAGAAGAAGGAGAAGGAGAAGGTGAAGTCTGGAGGGTGAAGCAGAAGAAGCAGAAGAAGGAGAAGGAGAAGGTGAAGTCTGGAGGGTGAATCAGAAGAAGTAGAAGAAGGTGAAGGAGAAGGTGAAGTCAGGAGAGTGAAGCAGAAGAAGCAGAAGAAGGAGAAGGAGAAGGTGAAGTCTGGAGGGTGAAGCAGAAGAAGCAGAAGAAGGAGAAGGAGAAGGTGATGTCTGGAGGGCGAAGCAGAAGTAGCAGAAGAAGGAGAAGGAGAAGGTGAAGTCTGGAGGGTGAATCAGAAGCAGAAGAAAGAGAAGAAGAAGGTGAAGTCTGGAGGGTGAAGCAGAAGAAACAGAAGAAGGAGAAGGAGAAGTTGAAGACTGGAGGGTGAATCTGAAGAAGTATAAGAAGGAGAAGGAGAAGGTGAAGTCTGGAGGGTGAATCAGAAGAAGTAGAAGAAGGAGAAGGAGAAGGTGAAGTCTGGAGGGTGAATCAGAAGAAGCAGAAGAAGGAGAAGGAGAAGGTGAAGTCTGGAGGGTGAATCAGAAGAAGCAGAAGAAGGAGAAGGAGAAGATGAAGTCTGGAGGGTGAATCAGAAGAAGCAGAAGAAGGAGAAGGAGAAGGTGAAGTCTGGAGGGTGAATCAGAAGAAGCAGAAGAAGGAGAAGGAGAAGGTGAAGTCTGGAGGGTGAATCAGAAGAAGCAGAAGAAGGAGAAGGAGAAGGTGAAGTCAGGAGGGTGAATCAGAAGAAGCAGAAGAAGGAGAAGGAGAAGGTGTAGTTAGGAGGGTGAATCAGAAGAAGCAGAAGAAGGAGAAGGAGCAGGTGAAGTCAGGGGGGTGAAGCAGAAGAAGTAGAAGAAGGAGAAGGAGAAGGTGAAGTCAGGACGGTGAAGCAGAAGAAGCAGAAGAAGGAGAAGGAGAAGGTGAAGTCTGGAGGGCGCAGCAGAAGAAGCAGAAGAAGGAGAAGGAGAAGCTGAAGTCTGGAGGGTGAAGCAGAAGAAGCAGAAGAAGGAGAAGGAGAAGGTGAAGTCTGGAGGGTGAATCAGAAGAAGTAGAAGAAGGAGAAGGAGAAGGTGAAGTCAGGAGAGTGAAGCAGAAGAAGCAGAAGATAGAGAAGGAGAAGGTGAAGTCTGGAGGGCGAAGCAGAAGAAGCAGAAGAAGGAGAAGGAGAAGATGAAGTCTGGAGGGTGAATCAGAAGAAGTGGAAGAAGGAGAAGGAGAAGGTGAAGTCTGGAGGGTGAAGCAGAAGAAGTAGAAGAAGGAGAAGGAGAAGGTGAAGTCAGTAGGGTGAATCAGAAGAAGTAGAAGAAGGAGAAGGAGAAGGTGTAGTCTGGAGGGTTAATCAGAAGAAGTAGACGAAGGAGAAGGAGAAGGTGAAGTCTGGAGGGTGAATCAGAAGAAGCAGAAGAAGGAAATGGAGAAGGTGAAGTCTGGAGGGTGAATCAGAAGAAGTAGAAGAAGGAGAAGGAGAAGGTGAAGTCAGGAGGGTGAAGCAGAAGAAGCAGAAGAAGGAGAAGGAGAAGGTGAAGTCTGGAGGGTGAATCAGATGAAGTAGAAGAAGGAGAAGGAGAAGGTGAAGTCAGGAGGGTGAAGCAGAAGAAGCAGAAGAAGGAGAAGGAGAAGGTGAAGTCTGGAGGGTGAAGCAGAAGAAGCAGAAAAAGGAGCAGGAGAAGTTGAAGTCTGGAGGGTGAAGCAGAAGAAGCAGAAGAAGGAGAAGGAGAAGGTGAAGTCAGGATGGTGAATCAGAAGAAGTAGAAGAAGGAGAAGGAGAAGGTGAAGTCTGGAGGGTGAATCAGAAGAAGCAGAAGAAGGAGAAGGAGAAGGTGAAGTCTGGAGGGTGAATCAGAAGAAGCAGAAGAAGGAGAAGGAGAAGATGAAGTCTGGAGGGTGAATCAGAAGAAGTAGAAGAAGGAGAAGGAGAAGGTGAGGTCTGGAGGGTCAATCAGAAGAAGCAGAAGAAGGAGAAGGAGAAGGTGAAGTCTGGAGGGTGAATCAGAAGAAGCAGAAGAAGGACAAGGAGAAGGTGAAGTCTGGAGGGTGAATTAGAAGAAGCAGAAGAAGGAGAAGGAGAAGGTGAAGTCAGGAGGGTGAATCAGAAGAAGCAGAAGAAGGAGAAGGAGAAGGTAAAGTTAGGAGGGTGAATCAGAAGAAGCAGAAGAAGGAGAAGGAGCAGGTGAAGTCAGGGGGGTGAAGCAGAAGAAGTAGAAGAAGGAGAAGGAGAAGGTGAAGTCAGGAGGGTGAAGCAGAAGAAGCAGAAGAAGGAGAAGGAGAAGGTGAAGTCTGGAGGGCGCAGCAGAAGAAGCAGAAGAAGGAGAAGGAGAAGGTGAAGTCTGGAGGGTGAAGCAGAAGAAGCAGAAGAAGGAGAAGGAGAAGGTGAAGTCTGGAGGGTGAATCAGAAGAAGTAGAAGAAGGTGAAGGAGAAGGTGAAGTCAGGAGAGTGAAGCAGAAGAAGCAGAAGAAGGAGAAGGAGAAGGTGAAGTCTGGAGGGTGAAGCAGAAGAAGCAGAAGAAGGAGAAGGAGAAGGTGATGTCTGGAGGGCGAAGCAGAAGTAGCAGAAGAAGGAGAAGGAGAAGGTGAAGTCTGGAGGGTGAATCAGAAGAAGTAGAAGAAGGAGAAGGAGAAGGTGAAGTCAGGAGGGTGAAGCAGAAGAAGCAGAAGAAGGAGAAGGAGAAGGTGAAGTCAGGAGGGTGAATCGGAAGAAGTAGAAGAAGGAGAAGGAGAAGGTGAAGTCTGGAGGGTGAATCAGAAGAAGTAGAAGAAGGAGAAGGAGAAGGTGAAGTCTGGAGGGTGAATCAGAAGAAGTAGAAGAAGGAGAATGAGAAGGTGAAGTCTGGAGGGTGAATCAGAAGAAGCAGAAGAAGGAGAAGGAGAAGGTGAAGTCTGGAGGGAGAAGCAGAAGAAGTAGAAGAAGGAGAAGGAGAAGGTGAAGTCTGGAGGGTGAATCAGAAGAAGTAGAAGAAGGAGAAGGAGAAGGTGAAGTCTGGAGGGTGAATCAGAAGAAGTAGAAGAAGGAGAAGGAGAAGGTGAAGTCTGGAGGGTGAATCAGAAGAAACACAAGAAGGAGAAGGAGAAGTTGAAGTCTGGAGGGTGAATCAGAAGAAGTAGAAGAAGGAGAAGGAGAAGGTGTAGTCTGGAGGGTGAATCAGAAGAAGTCGACGAAGGAGAAGGAGAAGGTGAAGTCTGGAGGGTGAATCAGAAGAAGCAGAAGAAGGAGAAGGAGAAGGTGAAGTCTGGAGGGTGAATCAGAAGAAGTAGAAGAAGGAGAAGGAGAAGGTGAAGTCTGGAGGGTGAATCAGAAGAAGCAGAAGAAGGAGAAGGAGAAGGTGAAGTCTGGAGGGTGAATCAGAAGAAGCAGAAGAAGGAGAAGGAGAAGGTGAAGTCTGGAGGGTGAAACAGAAGAAGCAGAATAAGGAGAAGGAGAAAGTGAAGTCAGGAGGGTGAATCAGAAGAAGCAGAAGAAGGAGAAGGAGAAGGTGAAGTAAGGAGGGTGAATCAGAAGAAGCAGAAGAAGGAGAAGGAGAAGGTGAAGTCTGGAGTGTGAAGCAGAAGAAGCAAAAGAAGGAGAAGGAGAAGGTGAAGTCTGGAGGGTGAATCAGAAGAAGTAGAAGAAGGAGAAGGAGAAGGTGAAGTCTGGAGGGTGAAGCAGAAGAAGTAGAAGAAGGATAAGGAGAAGGTGAAGTCAGGAGGGTGAATCAGAAGAAGTAGAAGAAGGAGAAGGAGAAGTTGAAGTCAGGAGGGTGAATCAGAAGAAGCAGAAGAAGGAGAAGGAGAAGGTGAAGTCTGGAGGGTGAATCAGAAGAATCAGAAGAAGGAGAAGGAGAAGGTGAAGTCTGGAGGGTGAATCAGAAGAAGCAGAAGAAAGAGAAGGAGAAGGTGAAGTCTGGAGGGTGAAGCAGAAGAAACAGAAGAAGGAGAAGGAGAAGGTGAAGACTGGAGGGTGAATCTGAAGAAGTAGAAGAAGGAGAAGGAGAAGGTGAAGTCTGGAGGGTGAATCAGAAGAAGTAGAAGAAGGAGAAGGAGAAGGTGAAGTCTGGAGGGTGAATCAGAAGAAGCAGAAGAAGGAGAAGGAGAAGGTGAAGTCTGGAGGGTGAATCAGAAGAAGCAGAAGAAGGAGAAGGAGAAGATGAAGTCTGGAGGGTGAATCAGAAGAAGCAGAAGTAGGAGAAGGAGAAGGTGAAGTCTGGAGGGTGAATCAGAAGAAGCAGAAGAAGGAGAAGGAGAAGGTGAAGTTTGGAGGGTGAATCAGAAGAATCAGAAGAAGGAGAAGGAGAAGGTGAAGTCTGGAGGGTGAATCAGAAGAAGCAGAAGAAAGAGAAGGAGAAGGTGAAGTCTGGAGGGTGAAGCAGAAGAAACAGAAGAAGGAGAAGGAGAAGGTGAAGACTGGAGGGTGTATCTGAAGAAGCAGAAGAAGGAGAAGGAGAAGGTGAAGACTGGAGGGTGAATCAGAAGAAGTAGAAGAAGGAGAAGGAGAAGGTGAAGTTTGGAGGGTGAATCAGAAGAAGCAGAAGAAGGAGAAGGAGAAGGTGAAGTCTGGAGGGTGAATCAGAAGAAGCAGAAGAAGGAGAAGGAGAAGGTGAAGTCTGGAGGGTGAAACAGAAGAAGCAGAAGAAGGAGAAGGAGAAGGAGAAGTCTGGAGGGTGAATCAGAAGGAGCAGAAGAAGGAGAAGGAGAAGGTGAAGTCAGGAGGGTGAATCAGAAGAAGCAGAAGAAGGAGAAGGAGAAGGTGAAGTTAGGAGGGTGAATGAGAAGAAGCAGAAGAAGGAGAAGGAGCAGGTGAAGTCAGGGGGGTGAAGCAGAAGAAGTAGAAGAAGGAGAAGGAGAAGGTGAAGTCAGGACGGTGAAGCAGAAGAAGCAGAAGACGGAGAAGGAGAAGGTGAAGTCTGGAGGGCGCAGCAGAAGAAGCAGAAGAAGGAGAAGGAGAAGCTGAAGTCTGGAGGGTGAAGCAGAAGAAGCAGAAGAAGGAGAAGGAGAAGGTGAAGTCTGGAGGGTGAATCAGAAGAAGTAGAAGAAGGAGAAGGAGAAGGTGAAGTCAGGAGAGTGAAGCAGAAGAAGCAGAAGATGGAGAAGGAGAAGGTGAAGTCTGGAGGGCGAAGCAGAAGAAGCAGAAGAAGGAGAAGGAGTAGGTGAAGTCTGGAGGGTGAAGCAGAAGAAGCAGAAGAAGGAGAAGGAGAAGGTGAAGTCTGGAGGGTGAATCAGAAGAAGTAGAAGAAGGTGAAGGAGAAGGTGAAGTCAGGAGAGTGAAGCAGAAGAAGCAGAAGAAGGAGAAGGAGAAGGTGAAGTCTGGAGGGTGAAGCAGAAGAAGCAGAAGAAGGAGAAGGAGAAGGTGATGTCTGGAGGGCGAAGCAGAAGAAGCAGAAGAAGGAGAAGGAGAAGGTGAAGTCTGGAGGGTGAATCAGAAGAAGTAGAAGAAGGAGAAGGAGAAGGTGAAGTCAGGAGGGTGAAGCAGAAGAAGCAGAAGAAGGAGAAGGAGAAGGTGAAGTCAGGAGGGTGAATCGGAAGAAGTAGAAGAAGGAGAAGGAGAAGGTGAAGTCTGGAGGGTGAATCAGAAGAAGTAGAAGAAGGAGAAGGAGAAGGTGAAGTCTGGAGGGTGAATCAGAAGAAGTAGAAGAAGGAGAATGAGAAGGTGAAGTCTGGAGGGTGAATCAGAAGAAGCAGAAGAAGGAGAAGGAGAAGGTGAAGTCTGGAGGGAGAAGCAGAAGAAGTAGAAGAAGGAGAAGGAGAAGGTGAAGTCTGGAGGGTGAATCAGAAGAAGTAGAAGAAGGAGAAGGAGAAGGTGAAGTCTGGAGGGTGAATCAGAAGAAGTAGAAGAAGGAGAAGGAGAAGGTGAAGTCTGGAGGGTGAATCAGAAGAAACACAAGAAGGAGAAGGAGAAGTTGAAGTCTGGAGGGTGAATCAGAAGAAGTAGAAGAAGGAGAAGGAGAAGGTGTAGTCTGGAGGGTGAATCAGAAGAAGTCGACGAAGGAGAAGGAGAAGGTGAAGTCTGGAGGGTGAATCAGAAGAAGCAGAAGAAGGAGAAGGAGAAGGTGAAGTCTGGAGGGTGAATCAGAAGAAGTAGAAGAAGGAGAAGGAGAAGGTGAAGTCTGGAGGGTGAATCAGAAGAAGCAGAAGAAGGAGAAGGAGAAGGTGAAGTCTGGAGGGTGAATCAGAAGAAGCAGAAGAAGGAGAAGGAGAAGGTGAAGTCTGGAGGGTGAAACAGAAGAAGCAGAATAAGGAGAAGGAGAAAGTGAAGTCAGGAGGGTGAATCAGAAGAAGCAGAAGAAGGAGAAGGAGAAGGTGAAGTAAGGAGGGTGAATCAGAAGAAGCAGAAGAAGGAGAAGGAGAAGGTGAAGTCTGGAGTGTGAAGCAGAAGAAGCAAAAGAAGGAGAAGGAGAAGGTGAAGTCTGGAGGGTGAATCAGAAGAAGTAGAAGAAGGAGAAGGAGAAGGTGAAGTCTGGAGGGTGAAGCAGAAGAAGTAGAAGAAGGATAAGGAGAAGGTGAAGTCAGGAGGGTGAATCAGAAGAAGTAGAAGAAGGAGAAGGAGAAGTTGAAGTCAGGAGGGTGAATCAGAAGAAGCAGAAGAAGGAGAAGGAGAAGGTGAAGTCTGGAGGGTGAATCAGAAGAATCAGAAGAAGGAGAAGGAGAAGGTGAAGTCTGGAGGGTGAATCAGAAGAAGCAGAAGAAAGAGAAGGAGAAGGTGAAGTCTGGAGGGTGAAGCAGAAGAAACAGAAGAAGGAGAAGGAGAAGGTGAAGACTGGAGGGTGAATCAGAAGAATCAGAAGAAGGAGAAGGAGAAGGTGAAGTCTGGAGGGTGAATCAGAAGAAGCAGAAGAAAGAGAAGGAGAAGGTGAAGTCTGGAGGGTGAAGCAGAAGAAACAGAAGAAGGAGAAGGAGAAGGTGAAGTCTGGAGGGTGAATCAGAAGAAGCAGAAGAAGGAGAAGGAGAAGATGAAGTCTGGAGGGTGAATCAGAAGAAGCAGAAGTAGGAGAAGGAGAAGGTGAAGTCTGGAGGGTGAATCAGAAGAAGCAGAAGAAGGAGAAGGAGAAGGTGAAGTTTGGAGGGTGAATCAGAAGAATCAGAAGAAGGAGAAGGAGAAGGTGAAGTCTGGAGGGTGAATCAGAAGAAGCAGAAGAAAGAGAAGGAGAAGGTGAAGTCTGGAGGGTGAAGCAGAAGAAACAGAAGAAGGAGAAGGAGAAGGTGAAGACTGGAGGGTGTATCTGAAGAAGCAGAAGAAGGAGAAGGAGAAGGTGAAGACTGGAGGGTGAATCAGAAGAAGTAGAAGAAGGAGAAGGAGAAGGTGAAGTTTGGAGGGTGAATCAGAAGAAGCAGAAGAAGGAGAAGGAGAAGGTGAAGTCTGGAGGGTGAATCAGAAGAAGCAGAAGAAGGAGAAGGAGAAGGTGAAGTCTGGAGGGTGAAACAGAAGAAGCAGAAGAAGGAGAAGGAGAAGGAGAAGTCTGGAGGGTGAATCAGAAGGAGCAGAAGAAGGAGAAGGAGAAGGTGAAGTCAGGAGGGTGAATCAGAAGAAGCAGAAGAAGGAGAAGGAGAAGGTGAAGTTAGGAGGGTGAATGAGAAGAAGCAGAAGAAGGAGAAGGAGCAGGTGAAGTCAGGGGGGTGAAGCAGAAGAAGTAGAAGAAGGAGAAGGAGAAGGTGAAGTCAGGACGGTGAAGCAGAAGAAGCAGAAGACGGAGAAGGAGAAGGTGAAGTCTGGAGGGCGCAGCAGAAGAAGCAGAAGAAGGAGAAGGAGAAGCTGAAGTCTGGAGGGTGAAGCAGAAGAAGCAGAAGAAGGAGAAGGAGAAGGTGAAGTCTGGAGGGTGAATCAGAAGAAGTAGAAGAAGGAGAAGGAGAAGGTGAAGTCAGGAGAGTGAAGCAGAAGAAGCAGAAGATGGAGAAGGAGAAGGTGAAGTCTGGAGGGCGAAGCAGAAGAAGCAGAAGAAGGAGAAGGAGTAGGTGAAGTCTGGAGGGTGAAGCAGAAGAAGCAGAAGAAGGAGAAGGAGAAGGTGAAGTCTGGAGGGTGAATCAGAAGAAGTAGAAGAAGGAGAAGGAGAAGGTGAAGTCAGGAGGGTGAAGCAGAAGAAGCAGAAGAAGGAGAAGGAGAAGGTGAAGTCTGGAGGGTGAAGCAGAAGAAGCAGAAGAAGGAGCAGGAGAAGGTGAAGTCTGGAGGGTGAAGCAGAAGAAGCAGAAGAAGGAGAAGGAGAAGGTGAAGTCAGGAGGGTGAATCAGAAGAAGTAGAAGAAGGAGAAGGAGAAGGTGAAGTCTGGAGGGTGAATCAGAAGAAGCAGAAGAAGGAGAAGGAGAAGGTGAAGTCTGGAGGGTGAATCAGAAGAAGCAGAAGAAGGAGAAGGAGAAGATGAAGTCTGGAGGGTGAATCAGAAGAAGTAGAAGAAGGAGAAGGAGAAGGTGAGGTCTGGAGGGTCAATCAGAAGAAGCAGAAGAAGGAGAAGGAGAAGGTGAAGTCTGGAGGGTGAATCAGAAGAAGCAGAAGAAGGAGAAGGAGAAGGTGAAGTCTGGAGGGTGAATTAGAAGAAGCAGAAGAAGGAGAAGGAGAAGGTGAAGTCAGGAGGGTGAATCAGAAGAAGCAGAAGAAGGAGAAGGAGAAGGTAAAGTTAGGAGGGTGAATCAGAAGAAGCAGAAGAAGGAGAAGGAGCAGGTGAAGTCAGGGGGGTGAAACAGAAGAAGTAGAAGAAGGAGAAGGAGAAGGTGAAGTCAGGAGGGTGAAGCAGAAGAAGCAGAAGAAGGAGAAGGAGAAGGTGAAGTCTGGAGGGCGCAGCAGAAGAAGCAGAAGAAGGAGAAGGAGAAGGTGAAGTCTGGACGGTGAAGCAGAAGAAGCAGAAGAAGGAGAAGGAGAAGGTGAAGTCTGGAGGGTGAATCAGAAGAAGTAGAAGAAGGAGAAGGAGAAGGTGAAGTCAGGAGAGTGAAGCAGAAGAAGCAGAAGAAGGAGAAGGAGAAGGTGAAGTCTGGAGGGTGAAGCAGAAGAAGCAGAAGAAGGAGAAGGAGAAGGTGATGTCTGGAGGGCGAATCAGAAGAAGCAGAAGAAGGAGAAGGTGAAGTCTGGAGGGTGAAGCAGAAGAAGCAGAAGAAGGAGAAGGAGAAGGTGAAGTCTGGAGGGTGAATCAGAAGAAGTAGAAGAAGGAGAAGGAGAAGGTGAAGTCTGGAGGGTGAATCAGAAGAAGTAGAAGAAGGAGAAGGAGAAGGTGAAGCCTGGAGGGTGAAGCAGAAGAAGTAGAAGAAGGAGAAGGTGAAGTCAGGAGGGTGAATCAGAAGATTTAGAAGAAGGAGAAGGAGAAGGTGAAGTCAGGAGGGTGAATCAGAAGAAGCAGAAGAAGGAGAAGGAGAAGGTGAAGTCTGGAGGGTGAATCAGAAGAAGTAGAAGAAGGAGAAGGAGAAGGTGAAGTCTGGAGGGTGAATCAGAAGAAGCAGAAGAAGGAGAAGGAGAAGGTGAAGTCTGGAGGGTGAATCAGAAGAAGCAGAAGAAGGAGAAGGAGAAGGTGAAGTCTGGAGGGTGAATCAGAAGAAGCAGAATAAGGAGAAGGAGAAGGTGAAGTCTGGAGGGTGAATCAGAAGAAGCAGAAGAAGGAGAAGGAGAAGGTGAAGTCTGGAGGGTGAATCAGAAGAAGTAGAAGAAGGAGAAGGAGAAGGTGTAGTCTGGAGGGTGAAGCAGAAGAAGTAGAAGAAGGAGAAGGAGAAGGTGAAGTCTGGAGGGTGAATCAGAAGAAGCAGAAGAAGGAGAAGGAGAAGGTGAAGTCTGGAGGGTGAATCAGAAGAAGTAGAAGAAGGAGAAGGCGAAGGTGAAGTCTGGAGGGTGAATCAGAAGAAGCAGAAGAAGGAGAAGGAGAAGGTGAAGTCTGGAGGGTGAATCAGAAGAAGCAGAAGAAGGACAAGGAGAAGGTGAAGTCTGGAGGGTGAATTAGAAGAAGCAGAAGAAGGAGAAGGAGAAGGTGAAGTCAGGAGGGTGAATCAGAAGAAGCAGAAGAAGGAGAAGGAGAAGGTAAAGTTAGGAGGGTGAATCAGAAGAAGCAGAAGAAGGAGAAGGAGCAGGTGAAGTCAGGGGGGTGAAGCAGAAGAAGTAGAAGAAGGAGAAGGAGAAGGTGAAGTCAGGAGGGTGAAGCAGAAGAAGCAGAAGAAGGAGAAGGAGAAGGTGAAGTCTGGAGGGCGCAGCAGAAGAAGGAGAAGGAGAAGGTGAAGTCTGGAGGGTGAAGCAGAAGAAGCAGAAGAAGGAGAAGGAGAAGGTGAAGTCTGGAGGGTGAATCAGAAGAAGTAGAAGAAGGTGAAGGAGAAGGTGAAGTCAGGAGAGTGAAGCAGAAGAAGCAGAAGAAGGAGAAGGAGAAGGTGAAGTCTGGAGGGTGAAGCAGAAGAAGCAGAAGAAGGAGAAGGAGAAGGTGATGTCTGGAGGGCGAAGCAGAAGAAGCAGAAGAAGGAGAAGGAGAAGGTGAAGTCTGGAGGGTGAAGCAGAAGAAGCAGAAGAATGAGAAGGAGAAGGTGAAGTCTGGAGGGTGAATCAGAAGAAGTAGAAGAAGGAGAAGGAGAAGGTGAAGTCAGG
Source organism: Somniosus microcephalus (assembly GCF_052327205.1). Lineage (NCBI taxonomy): Eukaryota > Metazoa > Chordata > Chondrichthyes > Squaliformes > Somniosidae > Somniosus > Somniosus microcephalus. The sequence continues at coordinate 72,131 of NW_028225422.1, read as the reverse complement.
AGGGTGAAGCAGAAGAAGCAGAAGAAGGAGAAGGAGAAGGTGAAGTCAGGAGGGTGAATCGGAAGAAGTAGAAGAAGGAGAAGGAGAAGGTGAAGTCTGGAGGGTGAATCAGAAGAAGTAGAAGAAGGAGAAGGAGAAGGTGAAGTCTGGAGGGTGAATCAGAAGAAGTAGAAGAAGGAGAATGAGAAGGTGAAGTCTGGAGGGTGAATCAGAAGAAGCAGAAGAAGGAGAAGGAGAAGGTGAAGTCTGGAGGGAGAAGCAGAAGAAGTAGAAGAAGGAGAAGGAGAAGGTGAAGTCTGGAGGGTGAATCAGAAGAAGTAGAAGAAGGAGAAGGAGAAGGTGAAGTCTGGTGGGTGAATCAGAAGAAGTAGAAGAAGGAGAAGGAGAAGGTGAAGTCTGGAGGGTGAATCAGAAGAAACAGAAGAAGGAGAAGGAGAAGGTGAAGTCTGGAGGGTGAATCAGAAGAAGTAGAAGAAGGAGAAGGAGAAGGTGTAGTCTGGAGGGTGAATCAGAAGAAGTCGACGAAGGAGAAGGAGAAGGTGAAGTCTGGAGGGTGAATCAGAAGAAGCAGAAGAAGGAGAAGGAGAAGGTGAAGTCTGGAAGTTGAATCAGAAGAAGTAGAAGAAGGAGAAGGAGAAGGTGAAGTCTGGAGGGTGAATCAGAAGAAGCAGAAGAAGGAGAAGGAGAAGGTGAAGTCTGGAGGGTGAATCAGAAGAAGCAGAAGAAGGAGAAGGAGAAGGTGAAGTCTGGAGGGTGAAACAGAAGAAGCAGAATAAGGAGAAGGAGAAGGTGAAGTCAGGAGGGTGAATCAGAAGAAGCAGAAGAAGGAGAAGGAGAAGGTGAAGTAAGGAGGGTGAATCAGAAGAAGCAGAAAAAGGAGAAGGAGAAGGTGAAGTCTGGAGTGTGAAGCAGAAGAAGCAAAAGAAGGAGAAGGAGAAGGTGAAGTCTGGAGGGTGAATCAGAAGAAGTAGAAGAAGGAGAAGGAGAAGGTGAAGTCTGGAGGGTGAAGCAGAAGAAGTAGAAGAAGGAGAAGGAGAAGGTGAAGTCAGGAGGGTGAATCAGAAGAAGTAGAAGAAGGAGAAGGAGAAGGTGAAGTCAGGAGGGTGAATCAGAAGAAGCAGAAGAAGGAGAAGGAGAAGGTGAAGTCTGGAGGGTGAATCAGAAGAATCAGAAGAAGGAGAAGGAGAAGGTGAAGTCTGGAGGGTGAATCAGAAGAAGCAGAAGAAAGAGAAGGAGAAGGTGAAGTCTGGAGGGTGAAGCAGAAGAAACAGAAGAAGGAGAAGGAGAAGGTGAAGACTGGAGGGTGAATCTGAAGAAGTAGAAGAAGGAGAAGGAGAAGGTGAAGTCTGGAGGGTGAATCAGAAGAAGTAGAAGAAGGAGAAGGAGAAGGTGAAGTCTGGAGGGTGAATCAGAAGAAGCAGAAGAAGGAGAAGGAGAAGGTGAAGTCTGGAGGGTGAATCAGAAGAAGCAGAAGAAGGAGAAGGAGAAGATGAAGTCTGGAGGGTGAATCAGAAGAAGCAGAAGTAGGAGAAGGAGAAGGTGAAGTCTGGAGGGTGAATCAGAAGAAGCAGAAGAAGGAGAAGGAGAAGGTGAAGTTTGGAGGGTGAATCAGAAGAATCAGAAGAAGGAGAAGGAGAAGGTGAAGTCTGGAGGGTGAATCAGAAGAAGCAGAAGAAAGAGAAGGAGAAGGTGAAGTCTGGAGGGTGAACTAGAAGAAACAGAAGAAGGAGAAGGAGAAGGTGAAGACTGGAGGGTGTATCTGAAGAAGTAGAAGAAGGAGAAGGAGAAGGTGAAGACTGGAGGGTGAATCAGAAGAAGTAGAAGAAGGAGAAGGAGAAGGTGAAGTTTGGAGGGTGAATCAGAAGAAGCAGAAGAAGGAGAAGGAGAAGGTGAAGTCTGGAGGGTGAATCAGAAGAAGCAGAAGAAGGAGAAGGAGAAGGTGAAGTCTGGAGGGTGAAACAGAAGAAGCAGAAGAAGGAGAAGGAGAAGGAGAAGTCTGGAGGTTGAATCAGAAGAAGCAGAAGAAGGAGAAGGAGAAGGTGAAGTCAGGAGGGTGAATCAGAAGAAGCAGAAGAAGGAGAAGGAGAAGGTGAAGTTAGGAGGGTGAATGAGAAGAAGCAGAAGAAGGAGAAGGAGCAGGTGAAGTCAGGGGGGTGAAGCAGAAGAAGTAGAAGAAGGAGAAGGAGAAGGTGAAGTCAGGACGGTGAAGCAGAAGAAGCAGAAGACGGAGAAGGAGAAGGTGAAGTCTGGAGGGCGCAGCAGAAGAAGCAGAAGAAGGAGAAGGAGAAGCTGAAGTCTGGAGGGTGAAGCAGAAGAAGCAGAAGAAGGAGAAGCAGAAGGTGAAGTCTGGAGGGTGAATCAGAAGAAGTAGAAGAAGGAGAAGGAGAAGGTGAAGTCAGGAGAGTGAAGCAGAAGAAGCAGAAGATGGAGAAGGAGAAGGTGAAGTCTGGAGGGCGAAGCAGAAGAAGCAGAAGAAGGAGAAGGAGTAGGTGAAGTCTGGAGGGTGAAGCAGAAGAAGCAGAAGAAGGAGAAGGAGAAGGTGAAGTCTGGAGGGTGAATCAGAAGAAGTAGAAGAAGGAGAAGGAGAAGGTGAAGTCAGGAGGGTGAAGCAGAAGAAGCAGAAGAAGGAGAAGGAGAAGGTGAAGTCTGGTGGGTGAAGCAGAAGAAGCAGAAGAAGGAGCAGGAGAAGGTGAAGTCTGGAGGGTGAAGCAGAAGAAGCAGAAGAAGGAGAAGGAGAAGGTGAAGTCAGGAGGGTGAATCAGAAGAAGTAGAAGAAGGAGAAGGAGAAGGTGAAGTCTGGAGGGTGAATCAGAAGAAGCAGAAGAAGGAGAAGGAGAAGGTGAAGTCTGGAGGGTGAATCAGAAGAAGCAGAAGAAGGAGAAGGAGAAGATGAAGTCTGGAGGGTGAATCAGAAGAAGTAGAAGAAGGAGAAGGAGAAGGTGAGGTCTGGAGGGTCAATCAGAAGAAGCAGAAGAAGGAGAAGGAGAAGGTAAAGTTAGGAGGGTGAATCAGAAGAAGCAGAAGAAGGAGAAGGAGCAGGTGAAGTCAGGGGGGTGAAACAGAAGAAGTAGAAGAAGGAGAAGGAGAAGGTGAAGTCAGGAGGGTGAAGCAGAAGAAGCAGAAGAAGGAGAAGGAGAAGGTGAAGTCTGGAGGGCGCAGCAGAAGAAGCAGAAGAAGGAGAAGGAGAAGGTGAAGTCTGGACGGTGAAGCAGAAGAAGCAGAAGAAGGAGAAGGAGAAGGTGAAGTCTGGAGGGTGAATCAGAAGAAGTAGAAGAAGGAGAAGGAGAAGGTGAAGTCAGGAGAGTGAAGCAGAAGAAGCAGAAGAAGGAGAAGGAGAAGGTGAAGTCTGGAGGGTGAAGCAGAAGAAGCAGAAGAAGGAGAAGGAGAAGGTGATGTCTGGAGGGCGAATCAGAAGAAGCAGAAGAAGGAGAAGGTGAAGTCTGGAGGGTGAAGCAGAAGAAGCAGAAGAAGGAGAAGGAGAAGGTGAAGTCTGGAGGGTGAATCAGAAGAAGTAGAAGAAGGAGAAGGAGAAGGTGAAGTCTGGAGGGTGAATCAGAAGAAGTAGAAGAAGGAGAAGGAGAAGGTGAAGCCTGGAGGGTGAAGCAGAAGAAGTAGAAGAAGGAGAAGGAGAAGGTGAAGTCAGGAGGGTGAATCAGAAGATTTAGAAGAAGGAGAAGGAGAAGGTGAAGTCAGGAGGGTGAATCAGAAGAAGCAGAAGAAGGAGAAGGAGAAGGTGAAGTCTGGAGGGTGAATCAGAAGAAGTAGAAGAAGGAGAAGGAGAAGGTGAAGTCTGGAGGGTGAATCAGAAGAAGCAGAAGAAGGAGAAGGAGAAGGTGAAGTCTGGAGGGTGAATCAGAAGAAGCAGAAGAAGGAGAAGGAGAAGGTGAAGTCTGGAGGGTGAATCAGAAGAAGCAGAATAAGGAGAAGGAGAAGGTGAAGTCTGGAGGGTGAATCAGAAGAAGCAGAAGAAGGAGAAGGAGAAGGTGAAGTCTGGAGGGTGAATCAGAAGAAGTAGAAGAAGGAGAAGGAGAAGGTGTAGTCTGGAGGGTGAAGCAGAAGAAGTAGAAGAAGGAGAAGGAGAAGGTGAAGTCTGGAGGGTGAATCAGAAGAAGCAGAAGAAGGAGAAGGAGAAGGTGAAGTCTGGAGGGTGAATCAGAAGAAGTAGAAGAAGGAGAAGGCGAAGGTGAAGTCTGGAGGGTGAATCAGAAGAAGCAGAAGAAGGAGAAGGAGAAGGTGAAGTCTGGAGGGTGAATCAGAAGAAGCAGAAGAAGGAGAAGGAAAAGGTGAAGTCTGCAGGGTGAATCAGAAGAAGCAGAAGAAGGAGAAGGAGAAGGTGAAGTCTGGAGGGTGAATCAGAAGAAGCAGAATAAGGAGAAGGTGAAGTCTGGAGGGTAAATCAGAAGAAGCAGAAGAAGGAGAAGGAGAAGGTGAAGTCTGGAGGGTGAATCAGAAGAAGCAGAATAAGGAGAAGGTGAAGTCTGGAGGGTGAATCAGAAGAAGCAGAAGAAGGAGAAGGAGAAGGTGAAGTCTGGAGGGTGAATCAGAAGAAGCAGAAGAAGGAGAAGGAGAAGGTGAAGTCTGGAGGGTGAATCAGAAGAAGCACAATAAGGAGAAGGAGAAGGTGAAGTCTGGAGGGTGAATCAGAAGAAGCAAAAGAAGGAGAAGGAGAAGGTGAAGTCTGGAGGGTGAATCAGAAGAAGTAGAAGAAGGAGAAGGAGAAGGTGAAGTCTGGAGGGTGAAGCAGAAGAAGTAGAAGAAGGAGAAGGAGAAGGTGAAGTCAGGAGGGTGAATCAGAAGAAGTAGAAGAAGGAGAAGGAGAAGGTGAAGTCAGGAGGGTGAATCAGAAGAAGCAGAAGAAGGAGAAGGAGAAGGTGAAGTCTGGAGAGTGAATCAGAAGAATCAGAAGAAGGAGAAGGAGAAGGTGAAGTCTGGAGGGTGAATCAGAAGAAGCAGAAGAAAGAGAAGAAGAAAGTGAAGTCTGGAGGGTGAAGCAGAAGAAACAGAAGAAGGAGAAGGAGAAGGTGAAGACTGGAGGGTGAATCTGAAGAAGTATAAGAAGGAGAAGGAGAAGGTGAAGTCTGGAGGGTGAATCAGAAGAAGCAGAAGAAGGAGAAGGAGAAGGTGAAGTCTGGAGGGTGAATCAGAAGAAGCAGAAGAAGGAGAAGGAGAAGATGAAGTCTGGAGGGTGAATCAGAAGAAGCAGAAGAAGGAGAAGGAGAAGGTGAAGTCTGGAGGGTGAATCAGAAGAAGCAGAAGAAGGAGAAGGAGAAGGTGAAGTCTGGAGGGTGAATCAGAAGAAGCAGAAGAAGGAGAAGGAGAAGGTGAAGTCAGGAGGGTGAATCAGAAGAAGCAGAAGAAGGAGAAGGAGAAGGTGTAGTTAGGAGGGTGAATCAGAAGAAGCAGAAGAAGGAGAAGGAGCAGGTGAAGTCAGGGGGGTGAAGCAGAAGAAGTAGAAGAAGGAGAAGGAGAAGGTGAAGTCAGGACGGTGAAGCAGAAGAAGCAGAAGAAGGAGAAGGAGAAGCTGAAGTCTGGAGGGTGCAGCAGAAGAAGTAGAAGAAGGAGAAGGAGAAGGTGAAGTCAGGAGAGTGAAGCAGAAGAAGCAGAAGATGGAGAAGGAGAAGGTGAAGTCTGGAGGGCGAAGCAGAAGAAGCAGAAGAAGGAGAAGGAGAAGGTGAAGTCTGGAGGGTGAAGCAGAAGAAGCAGAAGAAGGAGAAGGAGAAGGTGAAGTCTGGAGGGTGAATCAGAAGAAGTAGAAGAAGGAGAAGGAGAAGGTGAAGTCAGGAGGGTGAAGCAGAAGAAGCAGAACAAGGAGAAGGAGAAGGTGAAGTCTGGAGGGTGAAGCAGAAGAAGCAGAAGAAGGAGCAGGAGAAGGTGAAGTCTGGAGGGTGAAGCAGAAGAAGCAGAAGAAGGAGAAGGAGAAGGTGAAGTCAGGATGGTGAATCAGAAGAAGTAGAAGAAGGAGAAGGAGAAGGTGAAGTCTGGAGGGTGAATCAGAAGAAGCAGAAGAAGGAGAAGGAGAAGGTGAAGTCTGGAGGGTGAATCAGAAGAAGCAGAAGAAGGAGAAGGAGAAGATGAAGTCTGGAGGGTGAATCAGAAGAAGTAGAAGAAGGAGAAGGAGAAGGTGAAGTCTGGAGGGTCAATCAGAAGAAGCAGAAGAAGGAGAAGGAGAAGGTGAAGTCTGGAGGGTGAATCAGAAGAAGCAGAAGAAGGACAAGGAAAAGGTTAAGTCTGGAGGGTGAATTAGAAGAAGCAGAAGAAGGAGAAGGAGAAGGTGAAGTCAGGAGGGTGAATCAGAAGAAGCAGAAGAAGGAGAAGGAGAAGGTAAAGTTAGGAGGGTGAATCAGAAGAAGCAGAAGAAGGAGAAGGAGCAGGTGAAGTCAGGGGGGTGAAGCAGAAGAAGTAGAAGAAGGAGAAGGAGAAGGTGAAGTCAGGAGGGTGAAGCAGAAGAAGCAGAAGAAGGAGAAGGAGAAGGTGAAGTCTGGAGGGCGCAGGAGAAGAAGCAGAAGAAGGAGAAGGAGAAGGTGAAGTCTGGAGGGTGAAGCAGAAGAAGCAGAAGAAGGAGAAGGAGAAGGTGAAGTCAGGAGAGTGAAGCAGAAGAAGCAGAAGAAGGAGAAGGAGAAGGTGAAGTCTGGAGGGTGAAGCAGAAGAAGCAGAAGAAGGAGAAGGAGAAGGTGATGTCTGGAGGGCGAAGCAGAAGAAGCAGAAGAAGGAGAAGGAGAAGGTGAAGTCTGGAGGGTGAAGCAGAAGAAGCAGAAGAAGGAGAAGGAGAAGGTGAAGTCTGGAGGGTGAATCAGAAGAAGCAGAAGCAGGAGAAGGAGAAGGTGAAGTCTGGAGGGAGAAGCAGAAGAAGTAGAAGAAGGAGAAGGAGAAGGTGAAGTCTGGAGGGTGAATCAGAAGAAGTAGAAGAAGGAGAAGGAGAAGGTGAAGTCTGGAGGGTGAATCAGAAGAAGTAGAAGAAGGAGAATGAGAAGGTGAAGTCTGGAGGGTGAATCAGAAGAAACAGAAGAAGGATAAGGAGAAGGTGAAGTCTGGTGGGTGAATCAGAAGAAGTAGAAGAAGGAGAAGGAGAAGGTGTAGTCTGGAGGGTGAATCAGAAGAAGTAGACGAAGGAGAAGGAGAAGGTGAAGTCTGGAGGGTGAATCAGAAGAAGCAGAAGAAGGAGAAGGAGAAGGTGAAGTCTGGAGGGTGAATCAGAAGAAGTAGAAGAAGGAGAAGGAGAAGGTGAAGTCTGGAGGGTGAATCAGAAGAAGCAGAAGAAGGAGAAGGAGAAGGTGAAGTCTGGAGGGTGAATCAGAAGAAGCAGAAGAAGGAGAAGGAGAAGGTGAAGTCTGGAGGGTGAAACAGAAGAAGCAGAATAAGGAGAAGGAGAAGGTGAAGTCAGGAGGGTGAATCAGAAGAAGCAGAAGAAGGAGAAGGAGAAGGTGAAGTTTGGAGGGTGAATCAGAAGAATCAGAAGAAGGAGAAGGAGAAGGTGAAGTCTGGAGGGTGAATCAGAAGAAGCAGAAGAAGGAGAAGGAGAAGGTGAAGTTTGGAGGGTGAATCAGAAGAATCAGAAGAAGGAGAAGGAGAAGGTGAAGTCTGGAGGGTGAATCAGAAGAAGCAGATGAAAGAGAAGGAGAAGGTGAAGTCTGGAGGGTGAAGCAGAAGAAACAGAAGAAGGAGAAGGAGAAGGTGAAGACTGGAGGGTGAATCTGAAGAAGTAGTAGAAGGAGAAGGAGAAGGTGAAGTCTGGAGGGTGAATCAGAAGAAGCAGAAGAAGGAGAAGGAGAAGGTGAAGTCTGGAGGGTGAATCAGAAGAAGTAGAAGAAGGAGAAGGAGAAGGTGTAGTCTGGAGGGTGAAGCAGAAGAAGTAGAAGAAGGAGAAGGAGAAGGTGAAGTCTGGAGGGTGAATCAGAAGAAGCAGAAGAAGGAGAAGGAGAAGGTGAAGTCTGGAGGGTGAATCAGAAGAAGTAGAAGAAGGAGAAGGAGAAGGTGAAGTCTGGAGGGTGAATCAGAAGAAGCAGAAGAAGGAGAAGGAGAAGGTGAAGTCTGGAGGGTGAATCAGAAGAAGCAGAATAAGGAGAAGGAGAAGGTGAAGTCTGGAGGGTGAATCAGAAGAAGCAGAAGAAGGAGAAGGAGAAGGTGAAGTCTGGAGGGTGAATCAGAAGGAGTAGAAGAAGGAGAAGGAGAAGGTGAAGTCTGGAGGGTGAATCAGAAGAAGCAGAAGAAGGAGAAGGAGAAGGTGAAGTCTGGAGGGTGAATCAGAAGAAGCAGAAGAAGGAGAAGGAGAAGGTGAAGTCTGGAGGGTGAATCAGAAGAAGCAGAAGAAGGAGAAGGAGAAGGTGAAGTCTGGAGGGTGAATCAGAAGAAGCAGAATAAGGAGAAGGAGAAGGTGAAGTCTGGAGGGTGAATCAGAAGAAGCAGAAGAAGGAGAAGGAGAAGGTGAAGTCTGGAGGGTGAATCAGAAGAAGTAGAAGAAGGAGAAGGAGAAGGTGAAGTATGGAGGGTGAAGCAGAAGAAGTAGAAGAAGGAGAAGGAGAAGGTGAAGTCAGGAGGGTGAATCAGAAGAAGTAGAAGAAGGAGAAGGAGAAGGTGAAGTCAGGAGGGTGAATCAGAAGAAGCAGAAGAAGGAGAAGGAGAAGGTGAAGTCTGGAGAGTGAATCAGAAGAATCAGAAGAAGGAGAAGGAGAAGGTGAAGTCTGGAGGGTGAATCAGAAGAAGCAGAAGAAAGAGAAGAAGAAGGTGAAGTCTGGAGGGTGAAGCAGAAGAAACAGAAGAAGGAGAAGGAGAAGGTGAAGACTGGAGGGTGAATCTGAAGAAGTATAAGAAGGAGAAGGAGAAGGTGAAGTCTGGAGGGTGAATCAGAAGAAGTAGAAGAAGGAGAAGGAGAAGGTGAAGTCTGGAGGGTGAATCAGAAGAAGCAGAAGAAGGAGAAGGAGAAGGTGAAGTCTGGAGGGTGAATCAGAAGAAGAAGAAGAAGGAGAAGGAGAAGATGAAGTCTGGAGGGTGAATCAGAAGAAGCAGAAGAAGGAGAAGGAGAAGGTGAAGTCTGGAGGGTGAATCAGAAGAAGCAGAAGAAGGAGAAGGAGAAGGTGAAGTCTGGAGGGTGAATCAGAAGAAGCAGAAGAAGGAGAAGGAGAAGGTGAAGTCAGGAGGGTGAATCAGAAGAAGCAGAAGAAGGAGAAGGAGAAGGTGTAGTTAGGAGGGTGAATCAGAAGAAGCAGAAGAAGGAGAAGGAGCAGGTGAAGTCAGGGGGGTGAAGCAGAAGAAGTAGAAGAAGGAGAAGGAGAAGGTGAAGTCAGGACGGTGAAGCAGAAGAAGCAGAAGAAGGAGAAGGAGAAGGTGTAGTCTGGAGGGCGCAGCAGAAGAAGCAGAAGAAGGAGAAGGAGAAGCTGAAGTCTGGAGGGTGAATCAGAAGAAGTAGAAGAAGGAGAAGGAGAAGGTGAAGTCAGGAGAGTGAAGCAGAAGAAGCAGAAGATGGAGAAGGAGAAGGTGAAGTCTGGAGGGCGAAGCAGAAGAAGCAGAAGAAGGAGAAGGAGAAGGTGAAGTCTGGAGGGTGAAGCAGAAGAAGCAGAAGAAGGAGAAGGAGAAGGTGAAGTCTGGAGGGTGAATCAGAAGAAGTAGAAGAAGGAGAAGGAGAAGGTGAAGTCAGGAGGGTGAAGCAGAAGAAGTAGAAGAAGGAGAAGGAGAAGGTGAAGTCTGGAGGGTGAATCAGAAGAAGCAGAAGAAGGAGAAGGAGAAGGTGAAGTCTGGAGGGTGAATCAGAAGAAGCAGAAGAAGGAGAAGGAGAAGATGAAGTCTGGAGGGTGAATCAGAAGAAGCAGAAGAAGGAGAAGGAGAAGGTGAAGTCTGGAGGGTGAATCAGAAGAAGCAGAAGAAGGAGAAGGAGAAGGTGAAGTCTGGAGGGTGAATCAGAAGAAGCAGAAGAAGGAGAAGGTGAAGTCAGGAGGGTGAATCAGAAGAAGCAGAAGAAGGAGAAGGAGAAGGTGTAGTTAGGAGGGTGAATCAGAAGAAGCAGAAGAAGGAGAAGGAGCAGGTGAAGTCAGGGGGGTGAAGCAGAAGAAGTAGAAGAAGGAGAAGGAGAAGGTGAAGTCAGGACGGTGAAGCAGAAGAAGCAGAAGAAGGAGAAGGAGAAGGTGAAGTCTGGAGGGCGCAGCAGAAGAAGCAGAAGAAGGAGAAGGAGAAGCTGAAGTCTGGAGGGTGAAGCAGAAGAAGCAGAAGAAGGAGAAGGAGAAGGTGAAGTCTGGAGGGTGAATCAGAAGAAGTAGAAGAAGGAGAAGGAGAAGGTGAAGTCAGGAGAGTGAAGCAGAAGAAGCAGAAGATGGAGAAGGAGAAGGTGAAGTCTGGAGGGCGAAGCAGAAGAAGCAGAAGAAGGAGAAGGAGAAGGTGAAGTCTGGAGGGTGAAGCAGAAGAAGCAGAAGAAGGAGAAGGAGAAGGAGAAGTCTGGAGGGTGAATCAGAAGAAGTAGAAGAAGGAGAAGGAGAAGGTGAAGTCAGGAGGGTGAAGCAGAAGAAGCAGAAGAAGGAGAAGGAGAAGGTGAAGTCTGGAGGGTGAAGCAGAAGAAGCAGAAGAAGGAGCAGGAGAAGGTGAAGTCTGGAGGGTGAAGCAGAAGAAGCAGAAGAAGGAGAAGGAGAAGGTGAAGTCAGGATGGTGAATCAGAAGAAGTAGAAGAAGGAGAAGGAGAAGGTGAAGTCTGGAGGATGAATCAGAAGAAGCAGAAGAAGGAGAAGGAGAAGGTGAAGTCTGGGGGGTGAATCAGAAGAAGCAGAAGAAGGAGAAGGAGAAGATGAAGTCTGGAGGGTGAATCAGAAGAAGTAGAAGAAGGAGAAGGAGAAGGTGAGGTCTGGAGGGTCAATCAGAAGAAGCAGAAGAAGGAGAAGGAGAAGGTGAAGTCTGGAGGGTGAATCAGAAGAAGCAGAAGAAGGACAAGGAGAAGGTGAAGTCTGGAGGGTGAATTAGAAGAAGCAGAAGAAGGAGAAGGAGAAGGTGAAGTCAGGAGGGTGAATCAGAAGAAGCAGAAGAAGGAGAAGAAGAAGGTAAAGTTGGAGGGTGAATCAGAAGAAGCAGAAGAAGGAGAAGGAGAAGGTGAAGTCTGGAGGGTGAATCAGAAGAAGCAGAAGAAGGAGAAGGAGAAGGTGAAGTCAGGAGGGTGAATCAGAAGAAGCAGAAGAAGGAGAAGGAGAAGGTTTAGTTAGGAGGGTGAATCAGAAGAAGCAGAAGAAGGAGAAGGAGCAGGTGAAGTCAGGGGGGTGAAGCAGAAGAAGTAGAAGAAGGAGAAGGAGAAGGTGAAGTCAGGACGGTGAAGCAGAAGAAGCAGAAGAAGGAGAAGGTGAAGTCTGGAGGGCGCAGCAGAAGAAGCAGAAGAAGGAGAAGGAGAAGCTGAAGTCTGGAGGGTGAATCAGAAGAAGTAGAAGAAGGAGAAGGAGAAGGTGAAGTCAGGAGAGTGAAGCAGAAGAAGCAGAAGATGGAGAAGGAGAAGGTGAAGTCTGGAGGGCGAAGCAGAAGAAGCAGAAGAAGGAGAAGGAGAAGGTGAAGTCTGGAGGGTGAAGCAGAAGAAGCAGAAGAAGGAGAAGGAGAAGGTGAAGTCTGGAGGGTGAATCAGAAGAAGTAGAAGAAGGAGAAGGAGAAGGTGAAGTCAGGAGGGTGAAGCAGAAGAAGTAGAAGAAGGAGAAGGAGAAGGTGAAGTCTGGAGGGTGAATCAGAAGAAGCAGAAGAAGGAGAAGGAGAAGGTGAAGTCTGGAGGGTGAATCAGAAGAAGCAGAAGAAGGAGAAGGAGAAGATGAAGTCTGGAGGGTGAATCAGAAGAAGCAGAAGAAGGAGAAGGAGAAGGTGAAGTCTGGAGGGTGAATCAGAAGAAGCAGAAGAAGGAGAAGGAGAAGGTGAAGTCTGGAGGGTGAATCAGAAGAAGCAGAAGAAGGAGAAGGTGAAGTCAGGAGTGTGAATCAGAAGAAGCAGAAGAAGGAGAAGGAGAAGGTGTAGTTAGGAGGGTGAATCAGAAGAAGCAGAAGAAGGAGAAGGAGCAGGTGAAGTCAGGGGGGTGAAGCAGAAGAAGTAGAAGAAGGAGAAGGAGAAGGTGAAGTCAGGACGGTGAAGCAGAAGAAGCAGAAGAAGGAGAAGGAGAAGGTGAAGTCTGGAGGGCGCAGCAGAAGAAGCAGAAGAAGGAGAAGGAGAAGCTGAAGTCTGGAGGGTGAAGCAGAAGAAGCAGAAGAAGGAGAAGGAGAAGGTGAAGTCTGGAGGGTGAATCAGAAGAAGTAGAAGAAGGAGAAGGAGAAGGTGAAGTCAGGAGAGTGAAGCAGAAGAAGCAGAAGATGGAGAAGGAGAAGGTGAAGTCTGGAGGGCGAAGCAGAAGAAGCAGAAGAAGGAGAAGGAGAAGGTGAAGTCTGGAGGGTGAAGCAGAAGAAGCAGAAGAAGGAGAAGGAGAAGGAGAAGTCTGGAGGGTGAATCAGAAGAAGTAGAAGAAGGAGAAGGAGAAGGTGAAGTCAGGAGGGTGAAGCAGAAGAAGCAGAAGAAGGAGAAGGAGAAGGTGAAGTCTGGAGGGTGAAGCAGAAGAAGCAGAAGAAGGAGCAGGAGAAGGTGAAGTCTGGAGGGTGAAGCAGAAGAAGCAGAAGAAGGAGAAGGAGAAGGTGAAGTCAGGATGGTGAATCAGAAGAAGTAGAAGAAGGAGAAGGAGAAGGTGAAGTCTGGAGGATGAATCAGAAGAAGCAGAAGAAGGAGAAGGAGAAGGTGAAGTCTGGGGGGTGAATCAGAAGAAGCAGAAGAAGGAGAAGGAGAAGATGAAGTCTGGAGGGTGAATCAGAAGAAGTAGAAGAAGGAGAAGGAGAAGGTGAGGTCTGGAGGGTCAATCAGAAGAAGCAGAAGAAGGAGAAGGAGAAGGTGAAGTCTGGAGGGTGAATCAGAAGAAGCAGAAGAAGGACAAGGAGAAGGTGAAGTCTGGAGGGTGAATTAGCAGAAGCAGAAGAAGGAGAAGGAGAAGGTGAAGTCAGGAGGGTGAATCAGAAGAAGCAGAAGAAGGAGAAGAAGAAGGTAAAGTTAGGAGGGTGAATCAGAAGAAGCAGAAGAAGGAGAAGGAGCAGGTGAAGTCAGGGGGGTGAAGCAGAAGAAGTAGAAGAAGGAGAAGGAGAAGGTGAAGTCAGGAGGGTGAAGCAGAAGAAGAAGAAGAAGGAGAAGGAGAAGGTGAAGTCTGGAGGGCGCAGCAGAAGAAGCAGAAGAAGGAGAAGGAGCAGGTGAAGTCAGGGGGGTGAAGCAGAAGAAGTAGAAGAAGGAGAAGGAGAAGGTGAAGTCAGGACGGTGAAGCAGAAGAAGCAGAAGAAGGAGAAGGAGAAGGTGAAGTCTGGAGGGCGCAGCAGAAGAAGCAGAAGAAGGAGAAGGAGAAGCTGAAGTCTGGAGGGTGAAGCAGAAGAAGCAGAAGAAGGAGAAGGAGAAGGTGAAGTCTGGAGGGTGAATCAGAAGAAGTAGAAGAAGGAGAAGGAGAAGGTGAAGTCAGGAGAGTGAAGCAGAAGAAGCAGAAGATGGAGAAGGAGAAGGTGAAGTCTGGAGGGCGAAGCAGAAGAAGCAGAAGAAGGAGAAGGAGAAGGTGAAGTCTGGAGGGTGAATCAGAAGAATCAGAAGAAGGAGAAGGAGAAGGTGAAGTCTGGAGGGTGAATCAGAAGAAGCAGAAGAAGGAGAAGGAGAAGGTGAAGTTTGGAGGGTGAATCAGAAGAATCAGAAGAAGGAGAAGGAGAAGGCGAAGTCTGGAGGGTGAATCAGAAGAAGCAGAAGAAAGAGAAGGAGAAGGTGAAGTCTGGAGGGTGAAGCAGAAGAAACAGAAGAAGGAGAAGGAGAAGGTGTAGACTGGAGGGTGAATCTGAAGAAGTAGAAGAAGGAGAAGGAGAAGGTGAAGTCTGGAGGGTGAATCAGAAGAAGCAGAAGAAGGAGAAGGAGAAGGTGAAGTCTGGAGGGTGAATAAGAAGAAGTAGAAGAAGGAGAAGGAGAAGGTGTAGTCTGGAGGGTGAAGCAGAAGAAGTAGAAGAAGGAGAAGGAGAAGGTGAAGTCTGGAGGGTGAATCAGAAGAAGCAGAAGAAGGAGAAGGAGAAGGTGAAGTCTGGAGGGTGAATCAGAAGAAGTAGAAGAAGGAGAAGGAGAAGGTGAAGTCTGGAGGGTGAATCAGAAGAAGCAGAAGAAGGAGAAGGAGAAGGTGAAGTCTGGAGGGTGAATCAGAAGAAGCAGAATAAGGAGAAGGAGAAGGTGAAGTCTGGAGGGTGAATCAGAAGAAGCAGAAGAAGGAGAAGGAGAAGGTGAAGTCTGGATGGTGAATCAGAAGAGGTAGAAGAAGGAGAAGGAGAAGGTGAAGTCTGGAGGGTGAATCAGAAGAAGCAGAAGAAGGAGAAGGAGAAGGTGAAGTCTGGAGGGTGAATCAGAAGAAGCAGAAGAAGGAGAAGGAGAAGGTGAAGTCTGGAGGGTGAATCAGAAGAAGCAGAAGAAGCAGAAGGAGAAGGTGAAGTCTGGAGGGTGAATCAGAAGAAGCAGAATAAGGAGAAGGAGAAGGTGAAGTCTGGAGGGTGAATCAGAAGAAGCAGAAGAAGGAGAAGGAGAAGGTGAAGTCTGGAGGGTGAATCAGAAGAAGTAGAAGAAGGAGAAACAGAAGGTGAAGTCTGGAGGGTGAAGCAGAAGAAGTAGAAGAAGGAGAAGGAGAAGGTGAAGTCAGGAGGGTGAATCAGAAGAAGTAGAAGAAGGAGAAGGAGAAGGTGAAGTCAGGAGGGTGAATCAGAAGAAGCAGAAGAAGGAGAAGGAGAAGGTGTAGTCTGGAGAGTGAATCAGAAGAATCAGAAGAAGGAGAAGGAGAAGGTGAAGTCTGGAGGGTGAATCAGAAGAAGCAGAAGAAAGAGAAGAAGAAGGTGAAGTCTGGAGGGTGAAGCAGAAGAAACAGAAGAAGGAGAAGGAGAAGGTGAAGACTGGAGGGTGAATCTGAAGAAGTATAAGAAGGAGAAGGAGAAGGTGAAGTCTGGAGGGTGAATCAGAAGAAGTAGAAGAAGGAGAAGGAGAAGGTGAAGTCTGGAGGGTGAATCAGAAGAAGCAGAAGAAGGAGAAGGAGAAGGTGAAGTCTGGAGGGTGAATCAGAAGAAGAAGAAGAAGGAGAAGGAGAAGATGAAGTCTGGAGGGTGAATCAGAAGAAGCAGAAGAAGGAGAAGGAGAAGGTGAAGTCTGGAGGGTGAATCAGAAGAAGCAGAAGAAGGAGAAGGAGAAGGTGAAGTCAGGAGAGTGAAGCAGAAGAAGCAGAAGATGGAGAAGGAGAAGGTGAAGTCTGGAGGGCGAAGCAGAAGAAGCAGAAGAAGGAGAAGGAGAAGGTGAAGTCTGGAGGGTGAAGCAGAAGAAGCAGAAGAAGGAGAAGGAGAAGGTGAAGTCTGGAGGGTGAATCAGAAGAAGTAGAAGAAGGAGAAGGAGAAGGTGAAGTCAGGAGGGTGAAGCAGAAGAAGTAGAAGAAGGAGAAGGAGAAGGTGAAGTCTGGAGGGTGAATCAGAAGAAGCAGAAGAAGGAGAAGGAGAAGGTGAAGTCTGGAGGGTGAATCAGAAGAAGCAGAAGAAGGAGAAGGAGAAGATGAAGTCTGGAGGGTGAATCAGAAGAAGCAGAAGAAGGAGAAGGAGAAGGTGAAGTCTGGAGGGTGAATCAGATGAAGCAGAAGAAGGAGAAGGAGAAGGTGAAGTCTGGAGGGTGAATCAGAAGAAGCAGAAGAAGGAGAAGGTGAAGTCAGGAGGGTGAATCAGAAGAAGCAGAAGAAGGAGAAGGAGAAGGTGTAGTTAGGAGGGTGAATCAGAAGAAGCAGAAGAAGGAGAAGGAGCAGGTGAAGTCAGGGGGGTGAAGCAGAAGAAGTAGAAGAAGGAGAAGGAGAAGGTGAAGTCAGGACGGTGAAGCAGAAGAAGCAGAAGAAGGAGAAGGAGAAGGTGAAGTCTGGAGGGCGCAGCAGAAGAAGCAGAAGAAGGAGAAGGAGAAGCTGAAGTCTGGAGGGTGAAGCAGAAGAAGCAGAAGAAGGAGAAGGAGAAGGTGAAGTCTGGAGGGTGAAGCAGAAGAAGCAGAAGAAGGAGAAGGAGAAGGTGATGTCTGGAGGGTGAATCAGAAGAAGTAGAAGAAGGAGAAGGAGAAGGTGAAGTCAGGAGGGTGAAGCAGAAGAAGCAGAAGAAGGAGAAGGAGAAGGTGAAGTCTGGAGGGTGAAGCAGAAGAAGCAGAAGAAGGAGCAGGAGAAGGTGAAGTCTGGAGGGTGAAGCAGAAGAAGCAGAAGAAGGAGAAGGAGAAGGTGAAGTCAGGATGGTGAATCAGAAGAAGTAGAAGAAGGAGAAGGAGAAGGTGAAGTCTGGAGGATGAATCAGAAGAAGCAGAAGAAGGAGAAGGAGAAGGTGAAGTCTGGGGGGTGAATCAGAAGAAGCAGAAGAAGGAGAAGGAGAAGATGAAGTCTGGAGGGTGAATCAGAAGAAGTAGAAGAAGGAGAAGGAGAAGGTGAGGTCTGGAGGGTCAATCAGAAGAAGCAGAAGAAGGAGAAGGAGAAGGTGAAGTCTGGAGGGTGAATCAGAAGAAGCAGAAGAAGGACAAGGAGAAGGTGAAGTCTGGAGGGTGAATTAGAAGAAGCAGAAGAAGGAGAAGGAGAAGGTGAAGTCAGGAGGGTGAATCAGAAGAAGCAGAAGAAGGAGAAGGAGAAGGTAAAGTTAGGAGGGTGAATCAGAAGAAGCAGAAGAAGGAGAAGGAGCAGGTGAAGTCAGGGGGGTGAAGCAGAAGAAGTAGAAGAAGGAGAAGGAGAAGGTGAAGTCAGGAGGGTGAAGCAGAAGAAGCAGAAGAAGGAGAAGGCAGAAGGTGAAGTCTGGAGGGCGCAGCAGAAGAAGCAGAAGAAGGAGAAGGAGCAGGTGAAGTCAGGGGGGTGAAGCAGAAGAAGTAGAAGAAGGAGAAGGAGAAGGTGAAGTCAGGACGGTGAAGCAGAAGAAGCAGAAGAAGGAGAAGGAGAAGGTGAAGTCTGGAGGGCGCAGCAGAAGAAGCAGAAGACGGAGAAGGAGAAGCTGAAGTCTGGAGGGTGAAGCAGAAGAAGCAGAAGAAGGAGAAGGAGAAGGTGAAGTCTGGAGGGTGAATCAGAAGAAGTAGAAGAAGGAGAAGGAGAAGGTGAAGTCAGGAGAGTGAAGCAGTAGAAGCAGAAGATGGAGAAGGAGAAGGTGAAGTCTGGAGGGCGAAGCAGAAGAAGCAGAAGAAGGAGAAGGAGAAGGTGAAGTCTGGAGGGTGAAGCAGAAGAAGCAGAAGAAGGAGAAGGAGAAGGTGAAGTCTGGAGGGTGAATCAGAAGAAGTAGAAGAAGGAGAAGGAGAAGGTGAAGTCAGGAGGGTGAAGCAGAAGAAGTAGAAGAAGGAGAAGGAGAAGGTGAAGTCTGGAGGGTGAATCAGAAGAAGCAGAAGAAGGAGAAGGAGAAGGTGAAGTCTGGAGGGTGAATCAGAAGAAGCAGAAGAAGGAGAAGGAGAAGATGAAGTCTGGAGGGTGAATCAGAAGAAGCAGAAGAAGGAGAAGGAGAAGGTGAAGTCTGGAGGGTGAATCAGAAGAAGCAGAAGAAGGAGAAGGAGAAGGTGAAGTATGGAGGGTGAATCAGAAGAAGCAGAAGAAGGAGAAGGTGAAGTCAGGAGGGTGAATCAGAAGAAGCAGAAGAAGGAGAAGGAGAAGGTGTAGTTAGGAGGGTGAATCAGAAGAAGCAGAAGAAGGAGAAGGAGCAGGTGAAGTCAGGGGGGTGAAGCAGAAGAAGTAGAAGAAGGAGAAGGAGAAGGTGAAGTCAGGACGGTGAAGCAGAAGAAGCAGAAGAAGGAGAAGGAGAAGGTGAAGTCTGGAGGGCGCAGCAGAAGAAGCAGAAGAAGGAGAAGGAGAAGCTGAAGTCTGGAGGGTGAAGCAGAAGAAGCAGAAGAAGGAGAAGGAGAAGGTGAAGTCTGGAGGGTGAATCAGAAGAAGTAGAAGAAGGAGAAGGAGAAGGTGAAGTCAGGAGAGTGAAGCAGAAGAAGCAGAAGATGGAGAAGGAGAAGGTGAAGTCTGGAGGGCGAAGCAGAAGAAGCAGAAGAAGGAGAAGGAGAAGGTGAAGTCTGGAGGGTGAAGCAGAAGAAGCAGAAGAAGGAGAAGGAGAAGGTGAAGTCTGGAGGGTGAATCAGAAGAAGTAGAAGAAGGAGAAGGAGAAGGTGAAGTCAGGAGGGTGAAGCAGAAGAAGCAGAAGAAGGAGAAGGAGAAGGTGAAGTCTGGAGGGTGAAGCAGAAGAAGCAGAAGAAGGAGCAGGAGAAGGTGAAGTCTGGAGGGTGAAGCAGAAGAAGCAGAAGAAGGAGAAGGAGAAGGTGAAGTCAGGATGGTGAATCAGAAGAAGTAGAAGAAGGAGAAGGAGAAGGTGAAGTCTGGAGGATGAATCAGAAGAAGCAGAAGAAGGAGAAGGAGAAGGTGAAGTCTGGGGGGTGAATCAGAAGAAGCAGAAGAAGGAGAAGTAGAAGGTGAAGTCCGGAGGGTGAAGCAGAAGAAGCAGAAGAAGGAGAAGGAGAAGGTGAAGTCTGGAGGGTGAAGCAGAAGAAGCAGAAGAAGGAGCAGGAGAAGGTGAAGTCTGGAGGGTGAAGCAGAAGAAGCAGAAGAAGGAGAAGGAGAAGGTGAAGTCAGGATGGTGAATCAGAAGAAGTAGAAGAAGGAGAAGGAGAAGGTGAAGTCTGGAGGATGAATCAGAAGAAGCAGAAGAAGGAGAAGGAGAAGGTGAAGTCTGGGGGGTGAATCAGAAGAAGCAGAAGAAGGAGAAGGAGAAGATGAAGTCTGGAGGGTGAATCAGAAGAAGTAGAAGAAGGAGAAGGAGAAGGTGAGGTCTGGAGGGTCAATCAGAAGAAGCAGAAGAAGGAGAAGGAGAAGGTGAAGTCTGGAGGGTGAATCAGAAGAAGCAGAAGAAGGACAAGGAGAAGGTGAAGTCTGGAGGGTGAATTAGAAGAAGCAGAAGAAGGAGAAGGAGAAGGTGAAGTCAGGAGGGTGAATCAGAAGAAGCAGAAGAAGGAGAAGGAGAAGGTAAAGTTAGGAGGGTGAATCAGAAGAAGCAGAAGAAGGAGAAGGAGCAGGTGAAGTCAGGGGGGTGAAGCAGAAGAAGTAGAAGAAGGAGAAGGAGAAGGTGAAGTCAGGAGGGTGAAGCAGAAGAAGCAGAAGAAGGAGAAGGAGAAGGTGAAGTCTGGAGGGCGCAGCAGAAGAAGCAGAAGAAGGAGAAGGAGCAGGTGAATTCAGGGGGGTGAAGCAGAAGAAGTAGAAGAAGGAGAAGGAGAAGGTGAAGTCAGGACGGTGAAGCAGAAGAAGCAGAAGAAGGAGAAGGAGAAGGTGAAGTCTGGAGGGCGCAGCAGAAGAAGCAGAAGAAGGAGAAGGAGAAGCTGAAGTCTGGAGGGTGAAGCAGAAGAAGCAGAAGAAGGAGAAGGAGAAGGTGAAGTCTGGAGGGTGAATCAGAAGAAGTAGAAGAAGGAGAAGGAGAAGGTGAAGTCAGGAGAGTGAAGCAGAAGAAGCAGAAGATGGAGAAGGAGAAGGTGAAGTCTGGAGGGCGAAGCAGAAGAAGCAGAAGAAGGAGAAGGAGAAGGTGAAGTCTGGAGGGTGAAGCAGAAGAAGCAGAAGAAGGAGAAGGAGAAGGTGAAGTCTGGAGGGTGAATCAGAAGAAGTAGAAGAAGGAGAAGGAGAAGGTGAAGTCTGGAGGGTGAATCAGAAGAAGCAGAAGAAGGAGAAGGAGAAGGTGAAGTCTGGAGGGTGAATCAGAAGAAGTAGAAGAAGGAGAAGGAGAAGATGAAGTCTGGAGGGTGAATCAGAAGAAGCAGAAGAAGGAGAAGGAGAAGGTGAAGTCTGGAGGGTGAATCAGAAGAAGCAGAAGAAGGAGAAGGTGAAGTATGGAGGGTGAATCAGAAGAAGCAGAAGAAGGAGAAGGTGAAGTCAGGAGGGTGAATCAGAAGAAGCAGAAGAAGGAGAAGGAGAAGGTGTAGTTAGGAGGGTGAATCAGAAGAAGCAGAAGAAGGAGAAGGAGCAGGTGAAGTCAGGGGGGTGAAGCAGAAGAAGTAGAAGAAGGAGAAGGAGAAGGTGAAGTCAGGACGGTGAAGCAGAAGAAGCAGAAGAAGGAGAAGGAGAAGGTGAAGTCTGGAGGGCGCAGCAGAAGAAGCAGAAGAAGGAGAAGGAGAAGCTGAAGTCTGGAGGGTGAAGCAGAAGAAGCAGAAGAAGGAGAAGGAGAAGGTGAAGTCTGGAGGGTGAAGCAGAAGAAGCAGAAGAAGGAGAAGGAGAAGGTGAAGTCTGGAGGGTGAATCAGAAGAAGTAGAAGAAGGAGAAGGAGAAGGTGAAGTCAGGAGAGTGAAGCAGAAGATGGAGAAGGAGAAGGTGAAGTCTGGAGGGCGAAGCAGAAGAAGCAGAAGAAGGAGAAGGAGAAGGTGAAGTCTGGAGGGTGAAGCAGAAGAAGCAGAAGAAGGAGAAGGAGAAGGTGAAGTCTGGAGGGTGAATCAGAAGAAGTAGAAGAAGGAGAAGGAGAAGGTGAAGTCAGGAGGGTGAAGCTGAAGAAGCAGAAGAAGGAGAAGGAGAAGGTGAAGTCTGGAGGGTGAAGCAGAAGAAGCAGAAGAAGGAGCAGGAGAAGGTGAAGTCTGGAGGGTGAAGCAGAAGAAGCAGAAGAAGGAGAAGGAGAAGGTGAAGTCAGGATGTTGAATCAGAAGAAGTAGAAGAAGGAGAAGGAGAAGGTGAAGTCTGGAGGATGAATCAGAAGAAGCAGAAGAAGGAGAAGGAGAAGGTGAAGTCTGGGGGGTGAATCAGAAGAAGCAGAAGAAGGAGAAGGAGAAGATGAAGTCTGGAGGGTGAATCAGAAGAAGTAGAAGAAGGAGAAGGAGAAGGTGAGGTCTGGAGGGTCAATCAGAAGAAGCAGAAGAAGGAGAAGGAGAAGGTGAAGTCTGGAGGGTGAATCAGAAGAAGCAGAAGAAGGACAAGGAGAAGGTGAAGTCTGGAGGGTGAATTAGAAGAAGCAGAAGAAGGAGAAGGAGAAGGTGAAGTCAGGAGGGTGAATCAGAAGAAGCAGAAGAAGGAGAAGGAGAAGGTAAAGTTAGGAGGGTGAATCAGAAGAAGCAGAAGAAGGAGAAGGAGCAGGTGAAGTCAGGGGGGTGAAGCAGAAGAAGTAGAAGAAGGAGAAGGAGAAGGTGAAGTCAGGAGGGTGAAGCAGAAGAAGCAGAAGAAGGAGAAGGAGAAGGTGAAGTCTGGAGGGCGCAGCAGAAGAAGCAGAAGAAGGAGAAGGAGAAGGTGAAGTCTGGAGGGTGAAGCAGAAGAAGCAGAAGAAGGAGAAGGAGAAGGTGAAGTCTGGAGGGTGAATCAGAAGAAGTAGAAGAAGGTGAAGGAGAAGGTGAAGTCAGGAGAGTGAAGCAGAAGAAGCAGAAGAAGGAGAAGGAGAAGGTGAAGTCTGGAGGGTGAAGCAGAAGAAGCAGAAGAAGGAGAAGGAGAAGGTGATGTCTGGAGGGCGAAGCAGAAGAAGTAGAAGAAGGAGAAGGAGAAGGTGAAGTCTGGAGGGTGAAGCAGAAGAAGCAGAAGAAGGAGAAGGAGAAGGTGAAGTCTGGAGGGTGAATCAGAAGAAGTAGAAGAAGGAGAAGGAGAAGGTGAAGTCAGGAGGGTGAAGCAGAAGAAGCAGAAGAAGGAGAAGGAGAAGGTGAAGTCAGGAGGGTGAATCGGAAGAAGTAGAAGAAGGAGAAGGAGAAGGTGAAGTCTGGAGGGTGAATCAGAAGAAGTAGAAGAAGGAGAAGGAGAAGGTGAAGTCTGGAGGTTGAATCAGAAGAAGTAGAAGAAGGAGAATGAGAAGGTGAAGTCTGGAGGGTGAATCAGAAGAAGCAGAAGAAGGAGAAGGAGAAGGTGAAGTCTGGAGGGAGAAGCAGAAGAAGTAGAAGAAGGAGAAGGAGAAGGTGAAGTCTGGAGGGTGAATCAGAAGAAGTAGAAGAAGGAGAAGGAGAAGGTGAAGTCTGGAGGGTGAATCAGAAGAAGTAGAAGAAGGAGAAGGAGAAGGTGAAGTCTGGAGGGTGAATCAGAAGAAACAGAAGAAGGAGAAGGAGTAGGTGAAGTCTGGAGGGTGAATCAGAAGAAGTAGAAGAAGGAGAATGAGAAGGTGTAGTCTGGAGGGTGAATCAGAAGAAGCAGAAGAAGGAGAAGGAGAAGGTGAAGTCTGGAGGGTGAATCAGAAGAAGTAGAAGAAGGAGAAGGAGAAGGTGAAGTCTGGAGGGTGAATCAGAAGAAGCAGAAGAGGAAGAAGGAGAAGGTGAAGTCTGGAGGGTGAATCAGAAGAAGCAGAAGAAGGAGAAGGAGAAGGTGAAGTCTGGAGGGTGAAACAGAAGAAGCAGAATAAGGAGAAGGAGAAGGTGAAGTCTGGAGGGTGAATCAGAAGAAGCAGAAGAAGGAGAAGGAGAAGGTGAAGTTTGGAGGGTGAATCAGAAGAATCAGAAGAAGGAGAAGGAGAAGGTGAAGTCTGGAGAGTGAATCAGAAGAAGCAGAAGAAAGAGAAGGAGAAGGTGAAGTCTGGAGGATGAATCAGAAGAAGCAGAAGAAGGAGAAGGAGAAGGTGAAGTCTGGAGGGTGAATCAGAAGAAGCAGAAGAAGGAGAAGGAGAAGATGAAGTCTGGAGGGTGAATCAGAAGAAGCAGAAGAAGGAGAAGGAGAAGGTGAAGTCTGGAGGGTGAATCAGAAGAAGCAGAAGAAGGAGAAGGAGAAGGTGAAGTTTGGAGGGTGAATCAGAAGAATCAGAAGAAGGAGAAGGAGAAGGTGAAGTCTGGAGGGTGAATCAGAAGAAGCAGAAGAAAGAGAAGGAGAAGGTGAAGTCTGGAGGGTGAAGCAGAAGAAACAGAAGAAGGAGAAGGAGAAGGTGAAGACTGGAGGGTGAATCTGAAGAAGTAGAAGAAGGAGAAGGAGAAGGTGAAGTCTGGAGGGTGAATCAGAAGAAGTAGAAGAAGGAGAAGGAGAAGGTGAAGTCTGGAGGATGAATCAGAAGAAGCAGAAGAAGGAGAAGGAGAAGGTGAAGTCTGGGGGGTGAATCAGAAGAAGCAGAAGAAGGAGAAGGAGAAGATGAAGTCTGGAGGGTGAATCAGAAGAAGTAGAAGAAGGAGAAGGAGAAGGTGAGGTCTGGAGGGTCAATCAGAAGAAGCAGAAGAAGGAGAAGGAGAAGGTGAAGACTGGAGGGTGAATCAGAAGAAGCAGAAGAAGGACAAGGAGAAGGTGAAGTCTGGAGGGTGAATTAGAAGAAGCAGAAGAAGGAGAAGGAGAAGGTGAAGTCAGGAGGGTGAATCAGAAGAAGCAGAAGAAGGAGAAGGAGAAGGTAAAGTTAGGAGGGTGAATCAGAAGAAGCAGAAGAAGGAGAAGGAGCAGGTGAAGTCAGGGGGGTGAAGCAGAAGAAGTAGAAGAAGGAGAAGGAGAAGGTGAAGTCAGGAGGGTGAAGCAGAAGAAGCAGAAGAAGGAGAAGGCAGAAGGTGAAGTCTGGAGGGCGCAGCAGAAGAAGCAGAAGAAGGAGAAGGAGCAGGTGAAGTCAGGGGGGTGAAGCAGAAGAAGTAGAAGAAGGAGAAGGAGAAGGTGAAGTCAGGACGGTGAAGCAGAAGAAGCAGAAGAAGGAGAAGGAGAAGGTGAAGTCTGGAGGGCGCAGCAGAAGAAGCAGAAGAAGGAGAAGGAGAAGCTGAAGTCTGGAGGGTGAAGCAGAAGAAGCAGAAGAAGGAGAAGGAGAAGGTGAAGTCTGGAGGGTGAATCAGAAGAAGTAGAAGAAGGAGAAGGAGAAGGTGAAGTCAGGAGAGTGAAGCAGAAGAAGCAGAAGATGGAGAAGGAGAAGGTGAAGTCTGGAGGGCGAAGCAGAAGAAGCAGAAGAAGGAGAAGGAGAAGGTGAAGTCTGGAGGGTGAAGCAGAAGAAGCAGAAGAAGGAGAAGGAGAAGGTGAAGTCTGGAGGGTGAATCAGAAGAAGTAGAAGAAGGAGAAGGAGAAGGTGAAGTCAGGAGGGTGATGCAGAAGAAGTAGAAGAAGGAGAAGGAGAAGGTGAAGTCTGGAGGGTGAATCAGAAGAAGCAGAAGAAGGAGAAGGAGAAGGTGAAGTCTGGAGGGTGAATCAGAAGAAGCAGAAGAAGGAGAAGGAGAAGATGAAGTCTGGAGGGTGAATCAGAAGAAGCAGAAGAAGGAGAAGGAGAAGGTGAAGTCTGGAGGGTGAATCAGAAGAAGCAGAAGAAGGAGAAGGAGAAGGTGAAGTATGGAGGGTGAATCAGAAGAAGCAGAAGAAGGAGAAGGTGAAGTCAGGAGGGTGAATCAGAAGAAGCAGAAGAAGGAGAAGGAGAAGGTGTAGTTAGGAGGGTGAATCAGAAGAAGCAGAAGAAGGAGAAGGAGCAGGTGAAGTCAGGGGGGTGAAGCAGAAGAAGTAGAAGAAGGAGAAGGAGAAGGTGAAGTCAGGACGGTGAAGCAGAAGAAGCAGAAGAAGGAGAAGGAGAAGGTGAAGTCTGGAGGGCGCAGCAGAAGAAGCAGAAGAAGGAGAAGGAGAAGCTGAAGTCTGGAGGGTGAAGCAGAAGAAGCAGAAGAAGGAGAAGGAGAAGGTGAAGTCTGGAGGGTGAATCAGAAGAAGTAGAAGAAGGAGAAGGAGAAGGTGAAGTCAGGAGAGTGAAGCAGAAGAAGCAGAAGATGGAGAAGGAGAAGGTGAAGTCTGGAGGGCGAAGCAGAAGAAGCAGAAGAAGGAGAAGGAGAAGGTGAAGTCTGGAGGGTGAAGCAGAAGAAGCAGAAGAAGGAGAAGGAGAAGGTGAAGTCTGGAGGGTGAATCAGAAGAAGTAGAAGAAGGAGAAGGAGAAGGTGAAGTCAGGAGGGTGAAGCAGAAGAAGCAGAAGAAGGAGAAGGAGAAGGTGAAGTCTGGAGGGTGAAGCAGAAGAAGCAGAAGAAGGAGCAGGAGAAGGTGAAGTCTGGAGGGTGAAGCAGAAGAAGCAGAAGAAGGAGAAGGAGAAGGTGAAGTCAGGATGGTGAATCAGAAGAAGTAGAAGAAGGAGAAGGAGAAGGTGAAGTCTGGAGGATGAATCAGAAGAAGCAGAAGAAGGAGAAGGAGAAGGTGAAGTCTGGGGGGTGAATCAGAAGAAGCAGAAGAAGGAGAAGGAGAAGGTGAAGTCAGGAGGGTGAAGCAGAAGAAGCAGAAGAAGGAGAAGGAGAAGGTGAAGTCTGGAGGGTGAAGCAGAAGAAGCAGAAGAAGGAGCAGAAGAAGGTGAAGTCTGGAGGGTGAAGCAGAAGAAGCAGAAGAAGGAGAAGGAGAAGGTGAAGTCAGGATGGTGAATCAGAAGAAGTAGAAGAAGGAGAAGGAGAAGGTGAAGTCTGGAGGATGAATCAGAAGAAGCAGAAGAAGGAGAAGGAGAAGGTGAAGTCTGGGGGGTGAATCAGAAGAAGCAGAAGAAGGAGAAGGAGAAGATGAAGTCTGGAGGGTGAATCAGAAGAAGTAGAAGAAGGAGAAGGAGAAGGTGAGGTCTGGAGGGTCAATCAGAAGAAGCAGAAGAAGGAGAAGGAGAAGGTGAAGTCTGGAGGGTGAATCAGAAGAAGCAGAAGAAGGACAAGGAGAAGGTGAAGTCTGGAGGGTGAATTAGAAGAAGCAGAAGAAGGAGAAGGAGAAGGTGAAGTCAGGAGGGTGAATCAGAAGAAGCAGAAGAAGGAGAAGGAGAAGGTAAAGTTAGGAGGGTGAATCAGAAGAAGCAGAAGAAGGAGAAGGAGCAGGTGAAGTCAGGGGGGTGAAGCAGAAGAAGTAGAAGAAGGAGAAGGAGAAGGTGAAGTCAGGAGGGTGAAGCAGAAGAAGCAGAAGAAGGAGAAGGAGAAGGTGAAGTCTGGAGGGCGCAGCAGAAGAAGCAGAAGAAGGAGAAGGAGCAGGTGAATTCAGGGGGGTGAAGCAGAAGAAGTAGAAGAAGGAGAAGGAGAAGGTGAAGTCAGGACGGTGAAGCAGAAGAAGCAGAAGAAGGAGAAGGAGAAGGTGAAGTCTGGAGGGCGCAGCAGAAGAAGCAGAAGAAGGAGAAGGAGAAGCTGAAGTCTGGAGGGTGAAGCAGAAGAAGCAGAAGAAGGAGAAGGAGAAGGTGAAGTCTGGAGGGTGAATCAGAAGAAGTAGAAGAAGGAGAAGGAGAAGGTGAAGTCAGGAGAGTGAAGCAGAAGAAGCAGAAGATGGAGAAGGAGAAGGTGAAGTCTGGAGGGCGAAGCAGAAGAAGCAGAAGAAGGAGAAGGAGAAGGTGAAGTCTGGAGGGTGAAGCAGAAGAAGCAGAAGAAGGAGAAGGAGAAGGTGAAGTCTGGAGGGTGAATCAGAAGAAGTAGAAGAAGGAGAAGGAGAAGGTGAAGTCAGGAGGGTGAAGCAGAAGAAGTAGAAGAAGGAGAAGGAGAAGGTGAAGTCTGGAGGGTGAATCAGAAGAAGCAGAAGAAGGAGAAGGAGAAGGTGAAGTCTGGAGGGTGAATCAGAAGAAGCAGAAGAAGGAGAAGGAGAAGATGAAGTCTGGAGGGTGAATCAGAAGAAGCAGAAGAAGGAGAAGGAGAAGGTGAAGTCTGGAGGGTGAATCAGAAGAAGCAGAAGAAGGAGAAGGTGAAGTATGGAGGGTGAATCAGAAGAAGCAGAAGAAGGAGAAGGTGAAGTCAGGAGGGTGAATCAGAAGAAGCAGAAGAAGGAGAAGGAGAAGGTGTAGTTAGGAGGGTGAATCAGAAGAAGCAGAAGAAGGAGAAGGAGCAGGTGAAGTCAGGGGGGTGAAGCAGAAGAAGTAGAAGAAGGAGAAGGAGAAGGTGAAGTCAGGACGGTGAAGCAGAAGAAGCAGAAGAAGGAGAAGGAGAAGGTGAAGTCTGGAGGGCGCAGCAGAAGAAGCAGAAGAAGGAGAAGGAGAAGCTGAAGTCTGGAGGGTGAAGCAGAAGAAGCAGAAGAAGGAGAAGGAGAAGGTGAAGTCTGGAGGGTGAATCAGAAGAAGTAGAAGAAGGAGAAGGAGAAGGTGAAGTCAGGAGAGTGAAGCAGAAGAAGCAGAAGATGGAGAAGGAGAAGGTGAAGTCTGGAGGGCGAAGCAGAAGAAGTAGAAGAAGGAGAAGGAGAAGGTGAAGTCTGGAGGGCGCAGCAGAAGAAGCAGAAGAAGGAGAAGGAGAAGCTGAAGTCTGGAGGGTGAAGCAGAAGAAGCAGAAGAAGGAGAAGGAGAAGGTGAAGTTAGGAGGGTGAATCAGAAGAAGCAGAAGAAGGAGAAGGAGCAGGTGAAGTCAGGGGGGTGAAGCAGAAGAAGTAGAAGAAGGAGAAGGAGAAGGTGAAGTCTGGAGGGCGCAGCAGAAGAAGCAGAAGAAGGAGAAGGAGAAGCTGAAGTCTGGAGGGTGAAGCAGAAGAAGCAGAAGAAGGAGAAGGAGAAGGTGAAGTCTGGAGGGTGAATCAGAAGAAGTAGAAGAAGGAGAAGGAGAAGGTGAAGTCAGGAGAGTGAAGCAGAAGAAGCAGAAGATGGAGAAGGAGAAGGTGAAGTCTGGAGGGCGAAGCAGAAGAAGCAGAAGAAGGATAAGGAGAAGGTGAAGTCTGGAGGGTGAAGCAGAAGAAGCAGAAGAAGGAGAAGGAGAAGGTGAAGTCTGGAGGGTGAATCAGAAGAAGTAGAAGAAGGAGAAGGAGAAGGTGAAGTCAGGAGGGTGAAGCAGAAGAAGCAGAAGAAGGAGAAGGAGAAGGTGAAGTCTGGAGGGTGAAGCAGAAGAAGCAGAAGAAGGAGCAGGAGAAGGTGAAGTCTGGAGGGTGAAGCAGAAGAAGCAGAAGAAGGAGAAGGAGAAGGTGAAGTCAGGATGGTGAATCAGAAGAAGTAGAAGAAGGAGAAGGAGAAGGTGAAGTCTGGAGGATGAATCAGAAGAAGCAGAAGAAGGAGAAGGAGAAGGTGAAGTCTGGGGGGTGAATCAGAAGAAGCAGAAGAAGGAGAAGGAGAAGATGAAGTCTGGAGGGTGAATCAGAAGAAGTAGAAGAAGGAGAAGGAGAAGGTGAGGTCTGGAGGGTCAATCAGAAGAAGCAGAAGAAGGAGAAGGAGAAGGTGAAGTCAGGAGGGTGAAGCAGAAGAAGCAGAAGAAGGAGAAGGAGAAGGTGAAGTCTGGAGGGTGAAGCAGAAGAAGCAGAAGAAGGAGCAGAAGAAGGTGAAGTCTGGAGGGTGAAGCAGAAGAAGCAGAAGAAGGAGAAGGAGAAGGTGAAGTCAGGATGGTGAATCAGAAGAAGTAGAAGAAGGAGAAGGAGAAGGTGAAGTCTGGAGGATGAATCAGAAGAAGGAGAAGAAGGAGAAGGAGAAGGTGAAGTCTGGGGGGTGAATCAGAAGAAGCAGAAGAAGGAGAAGGAGAAGATGAAGTCTGGAGGGTGAATCAGAAGAAGTAGAAGAAGGAGAAGGAGAAGGTGAGGTCTGGAGGGTCAATCAGAAGAAGCAGAAGAAGGAGAAGGAGAAGGTGAAGTCTGGAGGGTGAATCAGAAGAAGCAGAAGAAGGACAAGGAGAAGGTGAATTCTGGAGGGTGAATTAGAAGAAGCAGAAGAAGGAGAAGGAGAAGGTGAAGTCAGGAGGGTGAATCAGAAGAAGCAGAAGAAGGAGAAGGAGAAGGTAAAGTTAGGAGGGTGAATCAGAAGAAGCAGAAGAAGGAGAAGGAGCAGGTGAAGTCAGGGGGGTGAAGCAGAAGAAGTAGAAGAAGGAGAAGGAGAAGGTGAAGTCAGGAGGGTGAAGCAGAAGAAGCAGAAGAAGGAGAAGGAGAAGGTGAAGTCTGGAGGGCGCAGCAGAAGAAGCAGAAGAAGGAGAAGGAGCAGGTGAATTCAGGGGGGTGAAGCAGAAGAAGTAGAAGAAGGAGAAGGAGAAGGTGAAGTCAGGACGGTGAAGCAGAAGAAGCAGAAGAAGGAGAAGGAGAAGGTGAAGTCTGGAGGGCGCAGCAGAAGAAGCAGAAGAAGGAGAAGGAGAAGCTGAAGTCTGGAGGGTGAAGCAGAAGAAGCAGAAGAAGGAGAAGGAGAAGGTGAAGTCTGGAGGGTGAATCAGAAGAAGTAGAAGAAGGAGAAGGAGAAGGTGAAGTCAGGAGAGTGAAGCAGAAGAAGCAGAAGATGGAGAAGGAGAAGGTGAAGTCTGGAGGGCGAAGCAGAAGAAGCAGAAGAAGGAGAAGGAGAAGGTGAAGTCTGGAGGGTGAAGCAGAAGAAGCAGAAGAAGGAGAAGGAGAAGGTGAAGTCTGGAGGGTGAATCAGAAGAAGTAGAAGAAGGAGAAGGTGAAGTCAGGAGGGTGAAGCAGAAGAAGTAGAAGAAGGAGAAGGAGAAGGTGAAGTCTGGAGGGTGAATCAGAAGAAGCAGAAGAAGGAGAAGGAGAAGGTGAAGTCTGGAGGGTGAATCAGAAGAAGCAGAAGAAGGAGAAGGAGAAGATGAAGTCTGGAGGGTGAATCAGAAGAAGCAGAAGAAGGAGAAGGAGAAGGTGAAGTCTGGAGGGTGAATCAGAAGAAGCAGAAGAAGGAGAAGGTGAAGTATGGAGGGTGAATCAGAAGAAGCAGAAGAAGGAGAAGGTGAAGTCAGGAGGGTGAATCAGAAGAAGCAGAAGAAGGAGAAGGAGAAGGTGTAGTTAGGAGGGTGAATCAGAAGAAGCAGAAGAAGGAGAAGGAGCAGGTGAAGTCAGGGGGGCGAAGCAGAAGAAGTAGAAGAAGGAGAAGGAGAAGGTGAAGTCAGGACGGTGAAGCAGAAGAAGCAGAAGAAGGAGAAGGAGAAGGTGAAGTCTGGAGGGCGCAGCAGAAGAAGCAGAAGAAGGAGAAGGAGAAGCTGAAGTCTGGAGGGTGAAGCAGAAGAAGCAGAAGAAGGAGAAGGAGAAGGTGAAGTCTGGAGGGTGAATCAGAAGAAGTAGAAGAAGGAGAAGGAGAAGGTGAAGTCAGGAGAGTGAAGCAGAAGAAGCAGAAGATGGAGAAGGAGAAGGTGAAGTCTGGAGGGCGAAGCAGAAGAAGCAGAAGAAGGAGAAGGAGAAGGTGAAGTCTGGAGGGTGAAGCAGAAGAAGCAGAAGAAGGAGAAGGAGAAGGTGAAGTCTGGAGGGTGAATCAGAAGAAGTAGAAGAAGGAGAAGGAGAAGGTGAAGTCAGGAGGGTGAAGCAGAAGAAGCAGAAGAAGGAGAAGGAGAAGGTGAAGTCTGGAGGGTGAAGCAGAAGAAGCAGAAGAAGGAGCAGGAGAAGGTGAAGTCTGGAGGGTGAAGCAGAAGAAGCAGAAGAAGGAGAAGGAGAAGGTGAAGTCAGGATGGTGAATCAGAAGAAGTAGAAGAAGGAGAAGGAGAAGGTGAAGTCTGGAGGATGAATCAGAAGAAGCAGAAGAAGGAGAAGGAGAAGGTGAAGTCTGGGGGGTGAATCAGAAGAAGCAGAAGAAGGAGAAGGAGAAGATGAAGTCTGGAGGGTGAATCAGAAGAAGTAGAAGAAGGAGAAGGAGAAGGTGAGGTCTGGAGGATCAATCAGAAGAAGCAGAAGAAGGAGAAGGAGAAGGTGAAGTCTGGAGGGTGAATCAGAAGAAGCAGAAGAAGGACAAGGAGAAGGTGAAGTCTGGAGGGTGAATTAGAAGAAGCAGAAGAAGGAGAAGGAGAAGGTGAAGTCAGGAGGGTGAATCAGAAGAAGCAGAAGAAGGAGAAGGAGAAGGTAAAGTTAGGAGGGTGAATCAGAAGAAGCAGAAGAAGGAGAAGGAGCAGGTGAAGTCAGGGGGTGAAGCAGAAGAAGTAGAAGAAGGAGAAGGAGAAGGTGAAGTCAGGAGGGTGAAGCAGAAGAAGCAGAAGAAGGAGAAGGAGAAGGTGAAGTCTGGAGGGCGCAGCAGAAGAAGCAGAAGAAGGAGAAGGAGAAGGTGAAGTCTGGAGGGTGAAGCAGAAGAAGCAGAAGAAGGAGAAGGAGAAGGTGAAGTCTGGAGGGTGAATCAGAAGAAGTAGAAGAAGGTGAAGGAGAAGGTGAAGTCAGGAGAGTGAAGCAGAAGAAGCAGAAGAAGGAGAAGGAGAAGGTGAAGTCTGGAGGGTGAAGCAGAAGAAGCAGAAGAAGGAGAAGGAGAAGGTGATGTCTGGAGGGCGAAGCAGAAGAAGTAGAAGAAGGAGAAGGAGAAGGTGAAGTCTGGAGGGTGAAGCAGAAGAAGCAGAAGAAGGAGAAGGAGAAGGTGAAGTCTGGAGGGTGAATCAGAAGAAGTAGAAGAAGGAGAAGGAGAAGGTGAAGTCAGGAGGGTGAAGCAGAAGAAGCAGAAGAAGGAGAAGGAGAAGGTGAAGTCAGGAGGGTGAATCGGAAGAAGTAGAAGAAGGAGAAGGAGAAGGTGAAGTCTGGAGGGTGAATCAGAAGAAGTAGAAGAAGGAGAAGGAGAAGGTGAAGTCTGGAGGGTGAATCAGAAGAAGTAGAAGAAGGAGAATGAGAAGGTGTAGTCTGGAGGGTGAATCAGAAGAAGCAGAAGAAGGAGAAGGAGAAGGTGAAGTCTGGAGGGTGAATCAGAAGAAGTAGAAGAAGGAGAAGGAGAAGGTGAAGTCTGGAGGGTGAATCAGAAGAAGCAGAAGAAGAAGAAGGAGAAGGTGAAGTCTGGAGGGTGAATCAGAAGAAGCAGAAGAAGGAGAAGGAGAAGGTGAAGTCTGGAGGGTGAAACAGAAGAAGCAGAATAAGGAGAAGGAGAAGGTGAAGTCTGGAGGGTGAATCAGAAGAAGCAGAAGAAGGAGAAGGAGAAGGTGAAGTTTGGAG
Organism: Somniosus microcephalus; assembly: GCF_052327205.1. Classification (NCBI taxonomy): domain Eukaryota; kingdom Metazoa; phylum Chordata; class Chondrichthyes; order Squaliformes; family Somniosidae; genus Somniosus; species Somniosus microcephalus. The sequence goes on along the minus strand of NW_028225422.1, from coordinate 40,534 downwards.
GGTGAATCAGAAGAATCAGAAGAAGGAGAAGGAGAAGGTGAAGTCTGGAGGGTGAATCAGAAGAAGCAGAAGAAAGAGAAGGAGAAGGTGAAGTCTGGAGGATGAATCAGAAGAAGCAGAAGAAGGAGAAGGAGAAGGTGAAGTCTGGAGGGTGAATCAGAAGAAGCAGAAGAAGGAGAAGGAGAAGATGAAGTCTGGAGGGTGAATCAGAAGAAGCAGAAGAAGGAGAAGGAGAAGGTGAAGTCTGGAGGGTGAATCAGAAGAAGCAGAAGAAAGAGAAGGAGAAGGTGAAGTCTGGAGGGTGAAGCAGAAGAAACAGAAGAAGGAGAAGGAGAAGGTGAAGACTGGAGGGTGAATCTGAAGAAGTAGAAGAAGGAGAAGGAGAAGGTGAAGTCTGGAGGGTGAATCAGAAGAAGTAGAAGAAGGAGAAGGAGAAGGTGAAGTCTGGAGGGTGAATCAGAAGAAGCAGAAGAAGGAGAAGGAGAAGGTGAAGTCTGGAGGGTGAATCAGAAGAAGCAGAAGAAGGAGAAGGAGAAGATGAAGTCTGGAGGGTGAATCAGAAGAAGCAGAAGAAGGAGAAGGAGAAGGTGAAGTCTGGAGGGTGAAACAGAAGAAGCAGAAGAAGGAGAAGGAGAAGGTGAAGTCTGGAGGGTGAATCAGAAGAAGCAGAAGAAGGAGAAGGAGAAGGTGAAGTCAGGAGGGTGAATCAGAAGAAGCAGAAGAAGGAGAAGGAGAAGGTGAAGTTAGGAGGGTGAATCAGAAGAAGCAGAAGAAGGAGAAGGAGCAGGTGAAGTCAGGGGGGTGAAGCAGAAGAAGTAGAAGAAGGAGAAGGAGAAGGTGAAGTCAGGACGGTGAAGCAGAAGAAGCAGAAGAAGGAGAAGGAGAAGGTGAAGTCTGGAGGGCGCAGCAGAAGAAGCAGAAGAAGGAGAAGGAGAAGCTGAAGTCTGGAGGGTGAAGCAGAAGAAGCAGAAGAAGGAGAAGGAGAAGGTGAAGTCTGGAGGGTGAATCAGAAGAAGTAGAAGAAGGAGAAGGAGAAGGTGAAGTCAGGAGAGTGAAGCAGAAGAAGCAGAAGATGGAGAAGGAGAAGGTGAAGTCTGGATGGCGAAGGAGAAGAAGGAGAAGAAGGAGAAGGAGAAGGTGAAGTCTGGAGGGTGAAGCAGAAGAAGCAGAAGAAGGAGAAGGAGAAGGTAAAGTCTGGAGGGTGAATCAGAAGAAGTACAAGAAGGAGTAGGAGAAGGTGAAGTCAGGAGGGTGAAGCAGAAGGAGCAGAAGAAGGAGAAGGAGAAGGTGAAGTCTGGAGGGTGAAGCAGAAGAAGCAGAAGAAGGAGCAGGAGAAGGTGAAGTCTGGAGGGTGAAGCAGAAGAAGCAGAAGAAGGAGAAGGAGAAGTTGAAGTCAGGAGGGTGAATCAGAAGAAGTAGAAGAAGGAGAAGGAGAAGATGAAGTCTGGAGGGTGAATCAGAAGAAGTAGAAGAAGGAGAAGGAGAAGGTGAAGTCAGGAGGGTGAAGCAGAAGAAGTAGAAGAAGGAGAAGGAGAAGATGAAGTCTGGAGGGTGAATCAGAAGAAGCAGAAGAAGGAGAAGGAGAAGGTGAAGTCTGGAGGGTGAATCAGAAGAAGCAGAAGAAGGAGAAGGAGAAGATGAAGTCTGGAGGGTGAATCAGAAGAAGCAGAAGAAGGAGAAGGAGAAGGTGAAGTCTGGAGGGTGAATCAGAAGAAGCAGAAGAAGGAGAAGGAGAAGGTGAAGTCTGGAGGGTGAATCAGAAGAAGCAGAAGAAGGAGAAGGTGAAGTCAGGAGGGTGAATCAGAAGAAGCAGAAGAAGGAGAAGGAGAAGGTGTAGTTAGGAGGGTGAATCAGAAGAAGCAGAAGAAGGAGAAGGAGCAGGTGAAGTCAGGGGGGTGAAGCAGAAGAAGTAGAAGAAGGAGAAGGAGAAGGTGAAGTCAGGACGGTGAAGCAGAAGAAGCAGAAGAAGGAGAAGGAGAAGGTGAAGTCTGGAGGGCGCAGCAGAAGAAGCAGAAGAAGGAGAAGGAGAAGCTGAAGTCTGGAGGGTGAAGCAGAAGAAGCAGAAGAAGGAGAAGGAGAAGGTGAAGTCTGGAGGGTGAATCAGAAGAAGTAGAAGAAGGAGAAGGAGAAGGTGAAGTCAGGAGAGTGAAGCAGAAGAAGCAGAAGATGGAGAAGGAGAAGGTGAAGTCTGGAGGGCGAAGCAGAAGAAGCAGAAGAAGGAGAAGGAGAAGGTGAAGTCTGGAGGGTGAAGCAGAAGAAGCAGAAGAAGGAGAAGGAGAAGGAGAAGTCTGGAGGGTGAATCAGAAGAAGTAGAAGAAGGAGAAGGAGAAGGTGAAGTCAGGAGGGTGAAGCAGAAGAAGCAGAAGAAGGAGCAGGAGAAGGTGAAGTCTGGAGGGTGAAGCAGAAGAAGCAGAAGAAGGAGAAGGAGAAGGTGAAGTCAGGATGGTGAATCAGAAGAAGTAGAAGAAGGAGAAGGAGAAGGTGAAGTCTGGAGGATGAATCAGAAGAAGCAGAAGAAGGAGAAGGAGAAGGTGAAGTCTGGGGGGTGAATCAGAAGAAGCAGAAGAAGGAGAAGGAGAAGATGAAGTCTGGAGGGTGAATCAGAAGAAGTAGAAGAAGGAGAAGGAGAAGGTGAGGTCTGGAGGGTCAATCAGAAGAAGCAGAAGAAGGAGAAGGAGAAGGTGAAGTCTGGAGGGTGAATCAGAAGAAGCAGAAGAAGGACAAGGAGAAGGTGAAGTCTGGAGGGTGAATTAGAAGAAGCAGAAGAAGGAGAAGGAGAAGGTGAAGTCAGGAGGGTGAATCAGAAGAAGCAGAAGAAGGAGAAGGAGAAGGTAAAGTTAGGAGGGTGAATCAGAAGAAGCAGAAGAAGGAGAAGGAGCAGGTGAAGTCAGGGGGGTGAAGCAGAAGAAGTAGAAGAAGGAGAAGGAGAAGGTGAAGTCAGGAGGGTGAAGCAGAAGAAGAAGAAGAAGGAGAAGGAGAAGGTGAAGTCTGGAGGGCGCAGCAGAAGAAGCAGAAGAAGGAGAAGGAGCAGGTGAAGTCAGGGGGGTGAAGCAGAAGAAGTAGAAGAAGGAGAAGGAGAAGGTGAAGTCAGGACGGTGAAGCAGAAGAAGCAGAAGAAGGAGAAGGAGAAGGTGAAGTCAGGACGGTGAAGCAGAAGAAGCAGAAGAAGGAGAAGGAGAAGGTGAAGTCAGGACGGTGAAGCAGAAGAAGCAGAAGAAGGAGAAGGAGAAGGTGAAGTCTGGAGGGCGCAGCAGAAGAAGCAGAAGAAGGAGAAGGAGAAGCTGAAGTCTGGAGGGTGAAGCAGAAGAAGCAGAAGAAGGAGAAGGAGAAGGTGAAGTCTGGAGGGTGAATCAGAAGAAGTAGAAGAAGGAGAAGGAGAAGGTGCAGTCAGGAGAGTGAAGCAGAAGAAGCAGAAGATGGAGAAGGAGAAGGTGAAGTCTGGAGGGCGAAGCAGAAGAAGCAGAAGAAGGAGAAGGAGAAGGTGAAGTCTGGAGGGTGAATCAGAAGAATCAGAAGAAGGAGAAGGAGAAGGTGAAGTCTGGAGGGTGAATCAGAAGAAGCAGAAGAAGGAGAAGGAGAAGGTGAAGTTTGGAGGGTGAATCAGAAGAATCAGAAGAAGGAGAAGGAGAAGATGAAGTCTGGAGGGTGAATCAGAAGAAGCAGAAGAAGGAGAAGGAGAAGGTGAAGTTTGGAGGGTGAATCAGAAGAATCAGAAGAAGGAGAAGGAGCAGGTGAAGTCAGGGGGGTGAAGCAGAAGAAGTAGAAGAAGGAGAAGGAGAAGGTGAAGTCAGGAGGGTGAAGCAGAAGAAGAAGAAGAAGGAGAAGGAGAAGGTGAAGTCTGGAGGGCGCAGCAGAAGAAGCAGAAGAAGGAGAAGGAGCAGGTGAAGTCAGGGGGGTGAAGCAGAAGAAGTAGAAGAAGGAGAAGGAGAAGGTGAAGTCAGGACGGTGAAGCAGAAGAAGCAGAAGAAGGAGAAGGAGAAGGTGAAGTCTGGAGGGCGCAGCAGAAGAAGCAGAAGAAGGAGAAGGAGAAGCTGAAGTCTGGAGGGTGAAGCAGAAGAAGCAGAAGAAGGAGAAGGAGAAGGTGAAGTCTGGAGGGTGAATCAGAAGAAGTAGAAGAAGGAGAAGGAGAAGGTGAAGTCAGGAGAGTGAAGCAGAAGAAGCAGAAGATGGAGAAGGAGAAGGTGAAGTCTGGAGGGCGAAGCAGAAGAAGCAGAAGAAGGAGAAGGAGAAGGTGAAGTCTGGAGGGTGAATCAGAAGAATCAGAAGAAGGAGAAGGAGAAGGTGAAGTCTGGAGGGTGAATCAGAAGAAGCAGAAGAAGGAGAAGGAGAAGGTGAAGTTTGGAGGGTGAATCAGAAGAATCAGAAGAAGGAGAAGGAGAAGGTGAAGTCTGGAGGGTGAATCAGAAGAAGCAGAAGAAAGAGAAGGAGAAGGTGAAGTCTGGAGGGTGAAGCAGAAGAAACAGAAGAAGGAGAAGGAGAAGGTGAAGACTGGAGGGTGAATCTGAAGAAGTAGAAGAAGGAGAAGGAGAAGGTGAAGTCTGGAGGGTGAATCAGAAGAAGCAGAAGAAGGAGAAGGAGAAGGTGAAGTCTGGAGGGTGAATCAGAAGAAGTAGAAGAAGGAGAAGGAGAAGGTGTAGTCTGGAGGGTGAAGCAGAAGAAGTAGAAGAAGGAGAAGGAGAAGGTGAAGTCTGGAGGGTGAATCAGAAGAAGCAGAAGAAGGAGAAGGAGAAGGTGAAGTCTGGAGGGTGAATCAGAAGAAGTAGAAGAAGGAGAAGGAGAAGGTGAAGTCTGGAGGGTGAATCAGAAGAAGCAGAAGAAGGAGAAGGAGAAGGTGAAGTCTGGAGGGTGAAGCAGAAGAAGTAGAAGAAGGAGAAGGAGAAGGTGAAGTCAGGAGGGTGAATCAGAAGAAGTAGAAGAAGGAGAAGGAGAAGGTGAAGTCAGGAGGGTGAATCAGAAGAAGCAGAAGAAGGAGAAGGAGAAGGTGAAGTCTGGAGAGTGAATCAGAAGAATCAGAAGAAGGAGAAGGAGAAGGTGAAGTCTGGAGGGTGAATCAGAAGAAGCAGAAGAAAGAGAAGAAGAAGGTGAAGTCTGGAGGGTGAAGCAGAAGAAACAGAAGAAGGAGAAGGAGAAGGTGAAGACTGGAGGGTGAATCTGAAGAAGTATAAGAAGGAGAAGGAGAAGGTGAAGTCTGGAGGGTGAATCAGAAGAAGTAGAAGAAGGAGAAGGAGAAGGTGAAGTCTGGAGGGTGAATCAGAAGAAGCAGAAGAAGGAGAAGGAGAAGGTGAAGTCTGGAGGGTGAATCAGAAGAAGAAGAAGAAGGAGAAGGAGAAGATGAAGTCTGGAGGGTGAATCAGAAGAAGCAGAAGAAGGAGAAGGAGAAGGTGAAGTCTGGAGGGTGAATCCGAAGAAGCAGAAGAAGGAGAAGGAGAAGGTGAAGTCTGGAGGGTGAATCAGAAGAAGCAGAAGAAGGAGAAGGAGAAGGTGAAGTCAGGAGGGTGAATCAGAAGAAGCAGAACAAGGAGAAGGAGAAGGTGTAGTTAGGAGGGTGAATCAGAAGAAGCAGAAGAAGGAGAAGGAGCAGGTGAAGTCAGGGGGGTGAAGCAGAAGAAGTAGAAGAAGGAGAAGGAGAAGGTGAAGTCAGGACGGTGAAGCAGAAGAGGCAGAAGAAGGAGAAGGAGAAGGTGAAGTCTGGAGGGCGCAGCAGAAGAAGCAGAAGAAGGAGAAAGAGAAGCTGAAGTCTGGAGGGTGAAGCAGAAGAAGCAGAAGAAAGAGAAGGAGAAGGTGAAGTCTGGAGGGAGAATCAGAAGAAGTAGAAGAAGGAGAAGGAGAAGGTGAAGTCAGGAGAGTGAAGCAGAAGAAGCAGAAGATGGAGAAGGAGAAGGTGAAGTCTGGAGGGCGAAGCAGAAGAAGCAGAAGAAGGAGAAGGAGAAGGTGAAGTCTGGAGGTTGAAGCAGAAGAAGCAGAAGAAGGAGAAGGAGAAGGTGAAGTCCGGAGGGTGAATCAGAAGAAGTAGAAGAAGGAGAAGGAGAAGGTGAAGTCAGGAGGGTGAAGCAGAAGAAGTAGAAGAAGGAGAAGGAGAAGGTGAAGTCTGGAGGGTGAATCAGAAGAAGCAGAAGAAGGAGAAGGAGAAGGTGAAGTCTGGAGGGTGAATCAGAAGAAGCAGAAGAAGGAGAAGGAGAAGATGAAGTCTGGAGGGTGAATCAGAAGAAGCAGAAGAAGGAGAAGGAGAAGGTGAAGTCTGGAGGGTGAATCAGAAGAAGCAGAAGAAGGAGAAGGAGAAGGTGAAGTCTGGAGGGTGAATCAGAAGAAGCAGAAGAAGGAGAAGGTGAAGTCAGGAGGGTGAATCAGAAGAAGCAGAAGAAGGAGAAGGAGAAGGTGTAGTTAGGAGGGTGAATCAGAAGAAGCAGAAGAAGGAGAAGGAGCAGGTGAAGTCAGGGGGGTGAAGCAGAAGAAGTAGAAGAAGGAGAAGGAGAAGGTGAAGTCAGGATGGTGAAGCAGAAGAAGCAGAAGAAGGAGAAGGAGAAGGTGAAGTCTGGAGGGCGCAGCAGAAGAAGCAGAAGAAGGAGAAGGAGAAGCTGAAGTCTGGAGGGTGAAGCAGAAGAAGCAGAAGAAGGAGAAGGAGAAGGTGAAGTCTGGAGGGTGAAGCAGAAGAAGCAGAAGAAGGAGAAGGAGAAGGTGAAGTCTGGAGGGTGAATCAGAAGAAGTAGAAGAAGGAGAAGGAGAAGGTGAAGTCAGGAGGGTGAAGCAGAAGAAGCAGAAGAAGGAGAAGGAGAAGGTGAAGTCTGGAGGGTGAAGCAGAAGAAGCAGAAGAAGGAGCAAGAGAAGGTGAAGTCTGGAGGGTGAAGCAGAAGAAGCAGAAGAAGGAGAAGGAGAAGGTGAAATCAGGATGGTGAATCAAAAGAAGTAGAAGAAGGAGAAGGAGAAGGTGAAGTCTGGAGGATGAATCAGAAGAAGCAGAAGAAGGAGAAGGAGAAGGTGAAGTCTGGGGGGTGAATCAGAAGAAGCAGAAGAAGGAGAAGGAGAAGATGAAGTCTGGAGGGTGAATCAGAAGAAGTAGAAGAAGGAGAAGGAGAAGGTGAGGTCTGGAGGGTCAATCAGAAGAAGCAGAAGAAGGAGAAGGAGAAGGTGAAGTCTGGAGGGTGAATCAGAAGAAGCAGAAGAAGGACAAGGAGAAGGTGAAGTCTGGAGGGTGAATTAGAAGAAGCAGAAGAAGGAGAAGGAGAAGGTGAAGTCAGGAGGGTGAATCAGAAGAAGCAGAAGAAGGAGAAGGAGAAGGTAAAGTTAGGAGGGTGAATCAGAAGAAGCAGAAGAAGGAGAAGGAGAAGGTGAAGTCTGGAGGGCGCAGCAGAAGAAGCAGAAGAAGGAGAAGAAGAAGCTGAAGTCTGGAGGGTGAAGCAGAAGAAGCAGAAGAAGGAGAAGGAGAAGGTGAAGTCTGGAGGGTGAATCAGAAGAAGTAGAAGAAGGAGAAGGAGAAGGTGAAGTCAGGAGAGTGAAGCAGAAGAAGCAGAAGATGGAGAAGGAGAAGGTGAAGTCTGGAGGGCGAAGCAGAAGAAGCAGAAGAAGGAGAAGGAGAAGGTGAAGTCTGGAGGGTGCAGCAGAAGAAGCAGAAGAAGGAGAAGGAGAAGGTGAAGTCTGGAGGGTGAATCAGAAGAAGTAGAAGAAGGAGAAGGAGATGGTGAAGTCAGGAGGGTGAAGCAGAAGAAGTAGAAGAAGGAGAAGGAGAAGGTGAAGTCTGGAGGGTGAATCAGAAGAAGCAGAAGAAGGAGAAGGAGAAGGTGAAGTCTGGAGGGTGAACCAGAAGAAGCAGAAGAAGGAGAAGGAGAAGAGGAAGTCTGGAGGGTGAATCAGAAGAAGCAGAAGAAGGAGAAGGAGAAGGTGAAGTCTGGAGGGTGAATCAGAAGAAGCAGAAGAAGGAGAAGGAGAAGGTGAAGTATGGAGGGTGAATCAGAAGAAGCAGAAGAAGGAGAAGGTGAAGTCAGGAGGGTGAATCAGAAGAAGCAGAAGAAGGAGAACGAGAAGGTGTAGTTAGGAGGGTGAATCAGAAGAAGCAGAAGAAGGAGAAGGAGCAGGTGAAGTCAGGGGGGTGAAGCAGAAGAAGTAGAAGAAGGAGAAGGAGAAGGTGAAGTCAGGACGGTGAAGCAGAAGAAGCAGAAGAAGGAGAAGGAGAAGGTGAAGTCTGGAGGGCGCAGCAGAAGAAGCAGAAGAAGGAGAAGGAGAAGCTGAAGTCTGGAGGGTGAAGCAGAAGAAGCAGAAGAAGGAGAAGGAGAAGGTGAAGTCTGGAGGGTGAATCAGAAGAAGTAGAAGAAGGAGAAGGAGAAGGTGAAGTCAGGAGAGTGAAGCAGAAGAAGCAGAAGATGGAGAAGGAGAAGGTGAAGTCTGGAGGGCGAAGCAGAAGAAGCAGAAGAAGGAGAAGGAGAAGGTGAAGTCTGGAGGGCGAAGCAGAAGAAGCAGAAGAAGGAGAAGGAGAAGGTGAAGTCTGGAGGGTGAATCAGAAGAAGTAGAAGAAGGAGAAGGAGAAGGTGAAGTCAGGAGGGTGAAGCAGAAGAAGCAGAAGAAGGAGAAGGAGAAGGTGAAGTCTGGAGGGTGTAGCAGAAGAAGCAGAAGAAGGAGCAGGAGAAGGTGAAGTCTGGAGGGTGAAGCAGAAGAAGCAGAAGAAGGAGAAGGAGAAGGTGAAGTCAGGATGGTGAATCAGAAGAAGTAGAAGAAGGAGAAGGAGAAGGTGAAGTCTGGAGGATGAATCAGAAGAAGCAGAAGAAGGAGAAGGAGAAGGTGAAGTCTGGGGGGTGAATCAGAAGAAGCAGAAGAAGGAGAAGGAGAAGATGAAGTCTGGAGGGTGAATCAGAAGAAGTAGAAGAAGGAGAAGGAGAAGGTGAGGTCTGGAGGGTCAATCAGAAGAAGCAGAAGAAGGAGAAGGAGAAGGTGAAGTCTGGAGGGTGAATCAGAAGAAGCAGAAGAAGGTCAAGGAGAAGGTGAAGTCTGGAGGGTGAATTAGAAGAAGCAGAAGAAGGAGAAGGAGAAGGTGAAGTCAGGAGGGTGAATCAGAAGAAGCAGAAGAAGGAGAAGGAGAAGGTAAAGTTAGGAGGGTGAATCAGAAGAAGCAGAAGAAGGAGAAGGAGCAGGTGAAGTCAGGGGGGTGAAGCAGAAGAAGTAGAAGAAGGAGAAGGAGAAGGTGAAGTCAGGAGGGTGAAGCAGAAGAAGCAGAAGAAGGAGAAGGAGAAGGTGATGTCTGGAGGGCGAAGCAGAAGAAGTAGAAGAAGGAGAAGGAGAAGGTGAAGTCTGGAGGGTGAAGCAGAAGAAGCAGAAGAAGGAGAAGGAGAAGGTGAAGTCTGGAGGGTGAATCAGAAGAAGTAGAAGAAGGAGAAGGAGAAGGTGAAGTCAGGAGGGTGAAGCAGAAGAAGCAGAAGAAGGAGAAGGAGAAGGTGAAGTCAGGAGGGTGTATCGGAAGAAGTAGAAGAAGGAGAAGGAGAAGGTGAAGTCTGGAGGGTGAATCAGAAGAAGTAGAAGAAGGAGAAGGAGAAGGTGAAGTCTGGAGGGTGAATCAGAAGAAGTAGAAGAAGGAGAATGAGAAGGTGAAGTCTGGAGGGTGAATCAGAAGAAGCAGAAGAAGGAGAAGGAGAAGGTGAAGTCTGGAGGGAGAAGCAGAAGAAGTAGAAGAAGGAGAAGGAGAAGGTGAAGTCTGGAGGGTGAATCAGAAGAAGTAGAAGAAGGAGAAGGAGAAGGTAAAGTCTGGAGGGTGAATCAGAAGAAGTAGAAGAAGGAGAAGGAGAAGGTGAAGTCTGGAGGGTGAATCAGAAGAAACAGAAGAAGGAGAAGGAGAAGGTGAAGTCTGGAGGGTGAATCAGAAGAAGTAGAAGAAGGAGAATGAGAAGGTGTAGTCTGGAGGGTGAATCAGAAGAAGTAGACGAAGGAGAAGGAGAAGGTGAAGTCTGGAGGGTGAATCAGAAGAAGCAGAAGAAGGAGAAGGAGAAGGTGAAGTCTGGAGGGTGAATCAGAAGAAGTAGAAGAAGGAGAAGGAGAAGGTGAAGTCTGGAGGGTGAATCAGAAGAAGCAGAAGAAGGAGAAGGAGAAGGTGAAGTCTGGAGGGTGAATCAGAAGAAGCAGAAGAAGGAGAAGGAGAAGGTGAAGTCTGGAGGGTGAAACAGAAGAAGCAGAATAAGGAGAAGGAGAAGGTGAAGTCAGGAGGGTGAATCAGAAGAAGCAGAAGAAGGAGAAGGAGAAGGTGAAGTTTGGAGGGTGAATCAGAAGAATCAGAAGAAGGAGAAGGAGAAGGTGAAGTCTGTAGGGTGAATCAGAAGAAGCAGAAGAAAGAGAAGGAGAAGGTGAAGTCTGGAGGATGAATCAGAAGAAGCAGAAGAAGGAGAAGGATAAGGTGAAGTCTGGAGGGTGAATCAGAAGAAGCAGAAGAAGGAGAAGGAGAAGATGAAGTCTGGAGGGTGAATCAGAAGAAGCAGAAGAAGGAGAAGGAGAAGGTGAAGACTGGAGGGTGAATCTGAAGAAGTAGAAGAAGGAGAAGGAGAAGGTGAAGTCTGTAGGGTGAATCAGAAGAAGTAGAAGAAGGAGAAGGAGAAGGTGAAGTCTGGAGGGTGAATCAGAAGAAGCAGAAGAAGGAGAAGGAGAAGGTGAAGTCTGGAGGGTGAATCAGAAGAAGCAGAAGAAGGAGAAGGAGAAGATGAAGTCTGGAGGGTGAATCAGAAGAAGCAGAAGAAGGAGAAGGAGAAGGTGAAGTCTGGAGGGTGAAACAGAAGAAGCAGAAGAAGGAGAAGGAGAAGGTGAAGTCTGGAGGGTGAATCAGAAGAAGCAGAAGAAGGAGAAGGAGAAGGTGAAGTCAGGAGGGTGAATCAGAAGAAGCAGAAGAAGGAGAAGGAGAAGGTGAAGTTAGGAGGGTGAATCAGAAGAAGCAGAAGAAGGAGAAGGAGCAGGTGAAGTCAGGGGGGTGAAGCAGAAGAAGTAGAAGAAGGAGAAGGAGAAGGTGAAGTCAGGCCGGTGAAGCAGAAGAAGCAGAAGAAGGAGAAGGAGAAGGTGAAGTCTGGAGGGCGCAGCAGAAGAAGCAGAAGAAGGAGAAGGAGAAGGTGAAGTCAGGAGAGTGAAGCAGAAGAAGCAGAAGATGGAGAAGGAGAAGGTGAAGTCTGGAGGGCGAAGGAGAAGAAGCAGAAGAAGGAGAAGGAGAAGGTGAAGTCTGGAGGGTGAAGCAGAAGAAGCAGAAGAAGGAGAAGGAGAAGGTGAAGTCTGGAGGGTGAATCAGAAGAAGTAGAAGAAGGAGTAGGAGAAGGTGAAGTCAGGAGAGTGAAGCAGAAGGAGCAGAAGAAGGAGAAGGAGAAGGTGAAGTCTGGAGGGTGAAGCAGAAGAAGCAGAAGAAGGAGCAGGAGAAGGTGAAGTCTGGAGGGTGAAGCAGAAGAAGCAGAAGAAGGAGAAGGAGAAGGTGAAGTCAGGAGGGTGAATCAGAAGAAGTAGAAGAAGGAGAAGGAGAAGGTGAAGTCTGGAGGGTGAATCAGAAGAAGCAGAAGAAGGAGAAGGAGAAGGTGAAGTCTGGAGGGTGAATCAGAAGAAGCAGAAGAAGGAGAAGGAGAAGGTGAAGTCTGGAGGGTGAAACAGAAGAAGCAGAATAAGGAGAAGGAGAAGGTGAAGTCAGGAGGGTGAATCAGAAGAAGCAGAAGAAGGAGAAGGAGAAGGTGAAGTTTGGAGGGTGAATCAGAAGAATCAGAAGAAGGAGAAGGAGAAGGTGAAGTCTGGAGGGTGAATCAGAAGAAGCAGAAGAAAGAGAAGGAGAAGGTGAAGTCTGGAGGATGAATCAGAAGAAGCAGAAGAAGGAGAAGGAGAAGGTGAAGTCTGGAGGGTGAATCAGAAGAAGCAGAAGAAGGAGAAGGAGAAGATGAAGTCTGGAGGGTGAATCAGAAGAAGCAGAAGAAGGAGAAGGAGAAGGTGAAGTCTGGAGGGTGAATCAGAAGAAGCAGAAGAAGGAGAAGGAGAAGGTGAAGTTTGGAGGGTGAATCAGAAGAATCAGAAGAAGGAGAAGGAGAAGGTGAAGTCTGGAGGGTGAATCAGAAGAAGCAGAAGAAAGAGAAGGAGAAGGTGAAGTCTGGAGGGTGAAGCAGAAGAAACAGAAGAAGGAGAAGGAGAAGGTGAAGACTGGAGGGTGAATCTGAAGAAGTAGAAGAAGGAGAAGGAGAAGGTGAAGTCTGGAGGGTGAATCAGAAGAAGTAGAAGAAGGAGAAGGAGAAGGTGAAGTCTGGAGGGTGAATCAGAAGAAGCAGAAGAAGGAGAAGGAGAAGGTGAAGTCTGGAGGGTGAATCACAAGAAGCAGAAGAAGGAGAAGGAGAAGATGAAGTCTGGAGGGTGAATCAGAAGAAGCAGAAGAAGGAGAAGGAGAAGGTGAAGTCTGGAGGGTGAAACAGAAGAAGCAGAAGAAGGAGAAGGAGAAGGTGAAGTCTGGAGGGTGAATCAGAAGAAGCAGAAGAAGGAGAAGGAGAAGGTGAAGTCAGGAGGGTGAATCAGAAGAAGCAGAAGAAGGAGAAGGAGAAGGTGAAGTTAGGAGGGTGAATCAGAAGAAGCAGAAGAAGGAGAAGGAGCAGGTGAAGTCAGGGGGGTGAAGCAGAAGAAGTAGAAGAAGGAGAAGGAGAAGGTGAAGTCAGGCCGGTGAAGCAGAAGAAGCAGAAGAAGGAGAAGGAGAAGGTGAAGTCTGGAGGGCGCAGCAGAAGAAGCAGAAGAAGGAGAAGGAGAAGCTGAAGTCTGGAGGGTGAAGCAGAAGAAGCAGAAGAAGGAGAAGGAGAAGGTGAAGTCTGGAGGGTGAATCAGAAGAAGTAGAAGAAGGAGAAGGAGAAGGTGAAGTCAGGAGAGTGAAGCAGAAGAAGCAGAAGATGGAGAAGGAGAAGGTGAAGTCTGGAGGGCGAAGGAGAAGAAGCAGAAGAAGGAGAAGGAGAAGGTGAAGTCTGGAGGGTGAAGCAGAAGAAGCAGAAGAAGGAGAAGGAGAAGGTGAAGTCTGGAGGGTGAATCAGAAGAAGTAGAAGAAGGAGTAGGAGAAGGTGAAGTCAGGAGAATGAAGCAGAAGGAGCAGAAGAAGGAGAAGGAGAAGGTGAAGTCTGGAGGGTGAAGCAGAAGAAGCAGAAGAAGGAGCAGGAGAAGGTGAAGTCTGGAGGGTGAAGCAGAAGAAGCAGAAGAAGGAGAAGGAGAAGGTGAAGTCAGGAGGGTGAATCAGAAGAAGTCGAAGAAGGAGAAGGAGAAGGTGAAGTCTGGAGGGTGAATCAGAAGAAGCAGAAGAAGGAGAAGGAGAAGGTGAAGTCTGGAGGGTGAATCAGAAGAAGCAGAAGAAGGAGAAGGAGAAGATGAAGTCTGGAGGGTGAATCAGAAGAAGTAGAAGAAGGAGAAGGAGAAGGTGAGGTCTGGAGGGTCAACCAGAAGAAGCAGAAGAAGGAGAAGGAGAAGGTGAAGTCTGGAGGGTGAATCAGAAGAAGCAGAAGAAGGAGAAGGAGAAGGTGAAGTCTGGAGGGTGAATTAGAAGAAGCAGAAGAAGGAGAAGGAGAAGGTGAAGTCAGGAGGGTGAATCAGAAGAAGCAGAAGAAGGAGAAGGAGAAGGTAAAGTTAGGAGGGTGAATCAGAAGAAGCAGAAGAAGGAGAAGGAGCAGGTGAAGTCAGGGGGGTGAAACAGAAGAAGTAGAAGAAGGAGAAGGAGAAGGTGAAGTCAGGAGGGTGAAGCAGAAGAAGCAGAAGAAGGAGAAGGAGAAGGTGAAGTCTGGAGGGCGCAGCAGAAGAAGCAGAAGAAGGAGAAGGAGAAGGTGAAGTCTGGAGGGTGAAGCAGAAGAAGCAGAAGAAGGAGAAGGAGAAGGTGAAGTCTGGAGGGTGAATCAGAAGAAGTAGAAGAAGGAGAAGGAGAAGGTGAAGTCAGGAGAGTGAAGCAGAAGAAGCAGAAGAAGGAGAAGGAGAAGGTGAAGTCTGGAGGGTGAAGCAGAAGAAGCAGAAGAAGGAGAAGGAGAAGGTGATGTCTGGAGGGCGAATCAGAAGAAGCAGAAGAAGGAGAAGGAGAAGGTGAAGTCTGGAGGGTGAAGCAGAAGAAGCAGAAGAAGGAGAAGGAGAAGGTGAAGTCTGGAGGGTGAATCGGAAGAAGTAGAAGAAGGAGAAGGAGAAGGTGAAGTCAGGAGGGTGAAGCAGAAGAAGCAGAAGAAGGAGAAGGAGAAGGTGAAGTCAGGAGGGTGAATCGGAAGAAGTAGAAGAAGGAGAAGGAGAAGGTGAAGTCTGGAGGGTGAATCAGAAGAAGTAGAAGAAGGAGAAGGAGAAGGTGAAGTCTGGAGGGTGAATCAGAAGAAGTAGAAGAAGGAGAAGGAGAAGGTGAAGTCTGGAGGGCGCAGCAGAAGAAGCAGAAGAAGGAGAAGGAGAAGCTGAAGTCTGGAGGGTGAAGCAGAAGAAGCAGAAGAAGGCGAAGGAGAAGGTGAAGTCTGGAGGGTGAATCAGAAGAAGTAGAAGAAGGAGAAGGAGAAGGTGAAGTCAGGAGAGTGAAGCAGAAGAAGCAGAAGATGGAGAAGGAGAAGGTGAAGTCTGGAGGGCGAAGGAGAAGAAGCAGAAGAAGGAGAAGGAGAAGGTGAAGTCTGGAGGGTGAAGCAGAAGAAGCAGAAGAAGGAGAAGGAGAAGGTGAAGTCTGGAGGGTGAATCAGAAGAAGTAGAAGAAGGAGTAGGAGAAGGTGAAGTCAGGAGGGTGAAGCAGAAGGAGCAGAAGAAGGAGAAGGAGAAGGTGAAGTCTGGAGGGTGAAGCAGAAGAAGCAGAAGAAGGAGCAGGAGAAGGTGAAGTCTGGAGGGTGAAGCAGAAGAAGCAGAAGAAGGAGAAGGAGAAGGTGAAGTCAGGAGGGTGAATCAGAAGAAGTAGAAGAAGGAGAAGGAGAAGGTGAAGTCTGGAGGGTGAATCAGAAGAAGCAGAAGAAGGAGAAGGAGAAGGTGAAGTCTGGAGGCTGAATCAGAAGAAGCAGAAGAAGGAGAAGGAGAAGATGAAGTCTGGAGGGTGAATCAGAAGAAGTAGAAGAAGGAGAAGGAGAAGGTGAGGTCTGGAGGGTCAATCAGAAGAAGCAGAAGAAGGAGAAGGAGAAGGTGAAGTCTGGAGGGTGAATCAGAAGAAGCAGAAGAAGGAGAAGGAGAAGGTGAAGTCTGTAGGGTGTATTAGAAGAAGCAGAAGAAGGAGAAGGAGAAGGTGAAGTCAGGAGGGTGAATCAGAAGAAGCAGAAGAAGGAGAAGGAGAAGGTAAAGTTAGGATGGTGAATCAGAAGAAGCAGAAGAAGGAGAAGGAGCAGGTGAAGTCAGGGGGGTGAAACAGAAGAAGTAGAAGAAGGAGAAGGAGAAGGTGAAGTCAGGAGGGTGAAGCAGAAGAAGCAGAAGAAGGAGAAGGAGAAGGTGAAGTCTGGAGGGCGCAGCAGAAGAAGCAGAAGAAGGAGAAGGAGAAGGTGAAGTCTGGAGGGTGAAGCAGAAGAAGCAGAAGAAGGAGAAGGAGAAGGTGAAGTCTGGAGGGTGAATCAGAAGAAGTAGAAGAAGGAGAAGGAGAAGGTGAAGTCAGGAGAGTGAAGCAGAAGAAGCAGAAGAAGGAGAAGGAGAAGGTGAAGTCTGGAGGGTGAAGCAGAAGAAGCAGAAGAAGGAGAAGGAGAAGGTGATGTCTGGAGGGCGAATCAGAAGAAGCAGAAGAAGGAGAAGGAGAAGGTGAAGTCTGGAGGGTGAAGCAGAAGAAGCAGAAGAAGGAGAAGGAGAAGGTGAAGTCTGGAGGGTGAATCAGAAGAAGTAGAAGAAGGAGAAGGAGAAGGTGAAGTCAGGAGGGTGAAGCAGAAGAAGCAGAAGAAGGAGAAGGAGAAGGTGAAGTCAGGAGGGTGAATCGGAAGAAGTAGAAGAAGGAGAAGGAGAAGGTGAAGTCTGGAGGGTGAATCAGAAGAAGTAGAAGAAGGAGAAGGAGAAGGTTAAGTCTGGAGGGTGAATCAGAAGAAACAGAAGAAGGAGAAGGAGAAGGTGAAGTCTGGAGGGTGAAGCAGAAGAAGTAGAAGAAGGAGAAGGAGAAGGTGAAGTCTGGAGGGTGAATCAGAAGAACTAGAAGAAGGAGAAGGAGAAGGTGAAGTCTGGAGGGTGAATCAGAAGAAGTAGAAGGAGGAGAAGGAGAAGGTGAAGTCTGGAGGGTGAATCAGAAGAAACAGAAGAAGGAGAAGGAGAAGGTGAAGTCTGGAGGGTGAATCAGAAGAAGTAGAAGAAGGAGAAGGAGAAGGTGTAGTCTGGAGGGTGAATCAGAAGAAGTAGACGAAGGAGAAGGAGAAGGTGAAGACTGGAGGGTGAATCAGAAGAAGCAGAAGAAGGAGAAGGAGAAGGTGAAGTCTGGAGGGTGAATCAGAAGAAGTAGAAGAAGGAGAAGGAGAAGGTGAAGTCTGGAGGGTGAATCAGAAGAAGCAGGAGAAGGAGAAGGTGAAGTCTGGAGGGTGAATCAGAAGAAGCAGAAGAAGGAGAAGGAGAAGGTGAAGTCTGGAGGGTGAAACAGAAGAAGCAGAATAAGGAGAAGGAGAAGGTGAAGTCAGGAGGGTGAATCAGAAGAAGCAGAAGAAGGAGAAGGAGAAGGTGAAGTAAGGAGGGTGAATCAGAAGAAGCAGAAGAAGGAGAAGGAGAAGGTGAAGTCTGGAGTGTGAAGCAGAAGAAGCAAAAGAAGGAGAAGGAGAAGGTGAAGTCTGGAGGGTGAATCAGAAGAAGTAGAAGAAGGAGAAGGAGAAGGTGAAGTCTGGAGGGTGAAGCAGAAGAAGTAGAAGAAGGAGAAGGAGAAGGTGAAGTCAGGAGGGTGAATCAGAAGAAGTAGAAGAAGGAGAAGGAGAAGGTGAAGTCAGGAGGGTGAATCAGAAGAAGCAGAAGAAGGAGAAGGAGAAGGTGAAGTCTGGAGGGTGAATCAGAAGAATCAGAAGAAGGAGAAGGAGAAGTTGAAGTCTGGAGGGTGAATCAGAAGAAGCAGAAGAAAGAGAAGGAGAAGGTGAAGTCTGGAGGGTGAAGCAGAAGAAACAGAAGAAGGAGAAGGAGAAGGTGAAGACTGGAGGGTGAATCTGAAGAAGTAGAAGAAGGAGAAGGAGAAGGTGAAGTCTGGAGGGTGAATCAGAAGAAGTAGAAGAAGGAGAAGGAGAAGGTGAAGTCTGGAGGGTGAATCAGAAGAAGCAGAAGAAGGAGAAGGAGAAGGTGAAGTCTGGAGGGTGAATCAGAAGAAGCAGAAGAAGGAGAAGGAGAAGATGAAGTCTGGAGGGTGAATCAGAAGAAGCAGAAGAAGGAGAAGGAGAAGGTGAAGTCTGGAGGGTGAATCAGAAGAAGCAGAAGAAGGAGAAGGAGAAGGTGAAGTCTGGAGGGTGAATCAGAAGAATCAGAAGAAGGAGAAGGAGAGGGTGAAGTCTGGAGGGTGAATCAGAAGAAGCAGAAGAAAGAGAAGGAGAAGGTGAAGTCTGGAGGGTGAAGCAGAAGAAACAGAAGAAGGAGAAGGAGAAGGTGAAGACTGGAGGGTGAATCTGAAGAAGGAGAAGAAGGAGAAGGAGAAGGTGAAGTCTGGAGGGTGAATCAGAAGAAGTAGAAGAAGGAGAAGGTGAAGTCTGGAGGGTGAATCAGAAGAAGCAGAAGAAGGAGAAGGAGAAGGTGAAGTCTGGAGGGTGAATCAGAAGAAGCAGAAGAAGGAGAAGGAGAAGATGAAGTCTGGAGGGTGAAACAGAAGAAGCAGAAGAAGGAGAAGGAGAAGGTGAAGTCTGGAGGGTGAAACAGAAGAAGCAGAAGAAGGAGAAGGAGAAGGTGAAGTTAGGAGGGTGAATCAGAAGAAGTAGAAGAAGGAGAAGGAGCAGGTGAAGTCAGGGGGTGAAGCAGAAGAAGTAGAAGAAGGAGAAGGAGAAGGTGAAGTCAGGACGGTGAAGCAGAAGAAGCAGAAGAAGGAGAAGGAGAAGGTGAAGTCTGGAGGGCGCAGCAGAAGAAGCAGAAGAAGGAGAAGGAGAAGGTGAAGTCTGGAGGGTGAAGCAGAAGAAGCAGAAGAAGGAGAAGGAGAAGGTGAAGTCTGGAGGGTGAATCAGAAGAAGTAGAAGGAGAAGGTGAAGTCAGGAGAGTGAAGCAGAAGAAGCAGAAGAAGGAGAAGGAGAAGGTGAAGTCTGGAGGGTGAAGCAGAAGAAGCAGAAGAAGGAGAAGGAAAAGGTGATGTCTGGAGGGCGAAGCAGAAGAAGCAGAAGAAGGAGAAGGAGAAGGTGAAGTCTGGAGGGTGAATCAGAAGAATCAGAAGAAGGAGAAGGAGAGGGTGAAGTCTGGAGGGTGAATCAGAAGAAGCAGAAGAAAGAGAAGGAGAAGGTGAAGTCTGGAGGGTGAAGCAGAAGAAACAGAAGAAGGAGAAGGAGAAGGTGAAGACTGGAGGGTGAATCTGAAGAAACAGAAGAAGGAGAAGGAGAAGGTGAAGTCTGGAGGGTGAATCAGAAGAAGTAGAAGAAGGAGAAGGAGAAGGTGTAGTCTGGAGGGTGAATCAGAAGAAGTAGACGAAGGAGAAGGAGAAGGTGAAGTCTGGAGGGTGAATCAGAAGAAGCAGAAGAAGGAGAAGGAGAAGGTGAAGTCTGGAGGGTGAATCAGAAGAAGTAGAAGAAGGAGAAGGAGAAGGTGAAGTCTGGAGGGTGAATCAGAAGAAGCAGAAGAAGGAGAAGGAGATTGTGAAGTCTGGAGGGTGAATCAGAAGAAGCAGAAGAAGGAGAAGGAGAAGGTGAAGTCTGGAGGGTGAAACAGAAGAAGCAGAATAAGGAGAAGGAGAAGGTGAAGTCAGGAGGGTGAATCAGAAGAAGCAGAAGAAGGAGAAGGAGAAGGTGAAGTAAGGAGGGTGAATCAGAAGAAGCAGAAGAAGGAGAAGGAGAAGGTGAAGTCTGGAGTGTGAAGCAGAAGAAGCAAAAGAAGGAGAAGGAGAAGGTGAAGTCTGGAGGGTGAATCAGAAGAAGTAGAAGAAGGAGAAGGAGAAGGTGAAGTCTGGAGGGTGAAGCAGAAGAAGTAGAAGAAGGAGAAGGAGAAGGTGAAGTCAGGAGGGTGAATCAGAAGAAGTAGAAGAAGGAGAAGGAGAAGGTGAAGTCAGGAGGGTGAATCAGAAGAAGCAGAAGAAGGAGAAGGAGAAGGTGAAGTCTGGAGGGTGAATCAGAAGAATCAGAAGAAGGAGAAGGAGAAGTTGAAGTCTGGAGGGCGAATCAGAAGAAGCAGAAGAAAGAGAAGGAGAAGGTGAAGTCTGGAGGGTGAAGCAGAAGAAACAGAAGAAGGAGAAGGAGAAGGTGAAGACTGGAGGGTGAATCTGAAGAAGTAGAAGAAGGAGAAGGAGAAGGTGAAGTCTGGAGGGTGAATCAGAAGAAGTAGAAGAAGGAGAAGGAGAAGGTGAAGTCTGGAGGGTGAATCAGAAGAAGCAGAAGAAGGAGAAGGAGAAGGTGAAGTCTGGAGGGTGAATCAGAAGAAGCAGAAGAAGGAGAAGGAGAAGATGAAGTCTGGAGGGTGAATCAGAAGAAGCAGAAGAAGGAGAAGGAGAAGGTGAAGTCTGGAGGGTGAATCAGAAGAAGCAGAAGAAGGAGAAGGAGAAGGTGAAGTCTGGAGGGTGAATCAGAAGAATCAGAAGAAGGAGAAGGAGAGGGTGAAGTCTGGAGGGTGAATCAGAAGAAGCAGAAGAAAGAGAAGGAGAAGGTGAAGTCTGGAGGGTGAAGCAGAAGAAACAGAAGAAGGAGAAGGAGAAGGTGAAGACTGGAGGGTGAATCTGAAGAAGGAGAAGAAGGAGAAGGAGAAGGTGAAGTCTGGAGGGTGAATCAGAAGAAGTAGAAGAAGGAGAAGGTGAAGTCTGGAGGGTGAATCAGAAGAAGCAGAAGAAGGAGAAGGAGAAGGTGAAGTCTGGAGGGTGAATCAGAAGAAGCAGAAGAAGGAGAAGGAGAAGATGAAGTCTGGAGGGTGAATCAGAAGAAGCAGAAGAAGGAGAAGGAGAAGGTGAAGTCTGGAGGGTGAAACAGAAGAAGCAGAAGAAGGAGAAGGAGAAGGTGAAGTCTGGAGGGTGAATCAGAAGAAGCAGAAGAAGGAGAAGGAGAAGGTGAAGTCAGGAGGGTGAATCAGAAGAAGCAGAAGAAGGAGAAGGAGAAGGTGAAGTTAGGAGGGTGAATCAGAAGAAGTAGAAGAAGGAGAAGGAGCAGGTGAAGTCAGGGGGTGAAGCAGAAGAAGTAGAAGAAGGAGAAGGAGAAGGTGAAGTCAGGACGGTGAAGCAGAAGAAGCAGAAGAAGAAGGAGAAGGTGAAGTCTGGAGGGCGCAGCAGAAGAAGCAGAAGAAGGAGAAGGAGAAGGTGAAGTCTGGAGGGTGAAGCAGAAGAAGCAGAAGAAGGAGAAGGAGAAGGTGAAGTCTGGAGGGTGAATCAGAAGAAGTAGAAGAAGGAGAAGGAGAAGGTGAAGTCAGGAGAGTGAAGCAGAAGAAGCAGAAGAAGGAGAAGGAGAAGGTGAAGTCTGGAGGGTGAAGCAGAAGAAGCAGAAGAAGGAGAAGGAGAAGGTGATGTCTGGAGGGCGAAGCAGAAGAAGCAGAAGAAGGAGAAGGAGAAGGTGAAGTCTGGAGGGTGAATCAGAAGAATCAGAAGAAGGAGAAGGAGAGGGTGAAGTCTGGAGGGTGAATCAGAAGAAGCAGAAGAAAGAGAAGGAGAAGGTGAAGTCTGGAGGGTGAAGCAGAAGAAACAGAAGAAGGAGAAGGAGAAGGTGAAGACTGGAGGGTGAATCTGAAGAAGGAGAAGAAGGAGAAGGAGAAGGTGAAGTCTGGAGGGTGAATCAGAAGAAGTAGAAGAAGGAGAAGGTGAAGTCTGGAGGGTGAATCAGAAGAAGCAGAAGAAGGAGAAGGAGAAGGTGAAGTCTGGAGGGTGAATCAGAAGAAGCAGAAGAAGGAGAAGGAGAAGATGAAGTCTGGAGGGTGAATCAGAAGAAGCAGAAGGAGGAGAAGGAGAAGATGAAGTCTGGAGGGTGAAATAGAAGAAGCAGAAGAAGGAGAAGGAGAAGGTGAAGTCTGGAGGGTGAATCAGAAGAAGCAGAAGAAGGAGAAGGAGAAGGTGAAGTCAGGAGGATGAATCAGAAGAAGCAGAAGAAGGAGAAGGAGAAGGTGAAGTTAGGAGGGTGAATCAGAAGAAGCAGAAGAAGGAGAAGGAGCAGGTGAAGTCAGGGGGTGAAGCAGAAGAAGTAGAAGAAGGAGAAGGAGAAGGTGAAGTCAGGACGGTGAAGCAGAAGAAGCAGAAGAAGGAGAAGGAGAAGGTGAAGTCTGGAGGGCGCAGCAGAAGAAGCAGAAGAAGGAGAAGGAGAAGGTGAAGTCTGGAGGGTGAAGCAGAAGAAGCAGAAGAAGGAGAAGGAGAAGGTGAAGTCTGGAGGGTGAATCAGAAGAAGTAGAAGAAGGAGAAGGAGAAGGTGAAGTCAGGAGAGTGAAGCAGAAGAAGCAGAAGAAGGAGAAGGAGAAGGTGAAGTCTGGAGGGTGAAGCAGAAGAAGCAGAAGAAGGAGAAGGAGAAGGTGATGTCTGGAGGGCGAAGCAGAAGAAGCAGAAGAAGGAGAAGGAGAAGGTGAAGTCTGGAGGGTGAAGCAGAGGAAGCAGAAGAAGGAGAAGGAGAAGGTGAAGTCTGGAGGGTGAATCAGAAGAAGTAGAAGAAGGAGAAGGAGAAGGTGAAGTCAGGAGGGTGAAGCAGAAGAAGCAGAAGAAGGAGAAGGAGAAGGTGAAGTCAGGAGGGTGAATCGGAAGAAGTAGAAGAAGGAGAAGGAGAAGGTGAAGTCTGGAGGGTGAATCAGAAGAAGTAGAAGAAGGAGAAGTAGAAGGTGAAGTCTGGAGGGTGAATCAGAAGAAGTAGAAGAAGGAGAAGGAGAAGGTGAAGTCTGGAGGGTGAATCAGAAGAAGCAGAAGAAGGAGAAGGAGAAGGTGATGTCTGGAGGGCGAATCAGAAGAAGCAGAAGAAGGAGAAGGAGAAGGTGAATTCTGGAGGGTGAAGCAGAAGAAGCAGAAGAAGGAGAAGGAGAAGGTGAAGTCTGGAGGGTGAATCAGAAGAAGTAGAAGAAGGAGAAGGAGAAGGTGAAGTCAGGAGGGTGAAGCAGAAGAAGCAGAAGAAGGAGAAGGAGAAGGTGAAGTCAGGAGGGTGAATCGGAAGAAGTAGAAGAAGGAGAAGGAGAAGGTGAAGTCTGGAGGGTGAATCAGAAGAAGTAGAAGAAGGAGAAGGAGAAGGTGAAGTCTGGAGGGTGAATCAGAAGAAGTAGAAGAAGGAGAAGGGGAAGGTGAAGTCTGGAGGGTGAATCAGAAGAAGCAGAAGAAGGAGAAGGAGAAGGTGAAGTCTGGAGGGAGAAGCAGAAGAAGTAGAAGAAGGAGAAGGAGAAGGTGAAGTCTGGAGGGTGAATCAGAAGAAGTAGAAGAAGGAGAAGGAGAAGGTGAAGTCTGGAGGGTGAATCAGAAGAAGTAGAAGAAGGAGAAGGAGAAGGTGAAGTCTGGAGGGTGAATCAGAAGAAACAGAAGAAGGAGAAGGAGAAGGTGAAGTCTGGAGGGTGAATCAGAAGAAGTAGAAGAAGGAGAAGGAGAAGGTGTAGTCTGGAGGGTGAATCAGAAGAAGTGGACGAAGGAGAAGGAGAAGGTGAAGTCTGGAGGGTGAATCAGAAGAAGCAGAAGAAGGAGAAGGAGAAGGTGAAATCTGGAGGGTGAATCAGAAGAAGTAGAAGAAGGAGAAGGAGAAGGTGAAGTCTGGAGGGTGAATCAGAAGAAGCAGAAGAAGGTGAAGGAGAAGGTGAAGTCTGGAGGGTGAATCAGAAGAAGCAGAAGAAGGAGAAGGAGAAGGTGAAGTCTGGAGGGTGAAACAGAAGAAGCAGAATAAGGAGAAGGAGAAGGTGAAGTCAGGAGGGTGAATCAGAAGAAGCAGAAGAAGGAGAAGGAGAAGGTGAAGGAAGGAGGGTGAATCAGAAGAAGCAGAAGAAGGAGAAGGAGAAGGTGAAGTCTGGAGTGTGAAGCAGAAGAAGCAAGAGAAGGAGAAGGTGAAGTCTGGAGGGTGAATCAGAAGAAGTAGAAGAAGGAGAAGGAGAAGGTGAAGTCTGGAGGGTGAAGCAGAAGAAGTAGAAGAAGGAGAAGGAGAAGGTGAAGTCAGGAGGGTGAATCAGAAGAAGTAGAAGAAGGAGAAGGAGAAGGTGAAGTCAGGAGGGTGAATCAGAAGAAGCAGAAGAAGGAGAAGGAGAAGGTGAAGTCTGGAGGGTGAATCAGATGAATCAGAAGAAGGAGAAGGAGAAGTTGAAGTCTAGAGGGTGAATCAGAAGAAGCAGAAGAAAGAGAAGGAGAAGGTGAAGTTTGGAGGGTGAAGCAGAAGAAACAGAAGAAGGAGAAGGAGAAGGTGAAGACTGGAGGGTGAATCTGAAGAAGTAGAAGAAGGAGAAGGAGAAGGTGAAGTCTGGAGGGTGAATCAGAAGAAGTAGAAGAAGGAGAAGGAGAAGGTGAAGTCTGGAGGGTGAATCAGAAGAAGCAGAAGAAGGAGAAGGAGAAGGTGAAGTCTGGAGGGTGAATCAGAAGAAGCAGAAGAAGGAGAAGGAGAAGATGAAGTCTGGAGGGTGAATCAGAAGAAGCAGAAGAAGGAGAAGGAGAAGGTGAAGTCTGGAGGGTGAATCAGAAGAAGCAGAAGAAGGAGAAGGAGAAGGTGAAGTCTGGAGGGTGAATCAGAAGAATCAGAAGAAGGAGAAGGAGAGGGTGAAGTCTGGAGGGTGAATCAGAAAAAGCAGAAGAAAGAGAAGGAGAAGGTGAAGTCTGGAGGGTGAAGCAGAAGAAACAGAAGAAGGAGAAGGAGAAGGTGAAGACTGGAGGGTGAATCTGAAGAAGTAGAAGAAGGAGAAGGAGAAGGTGAAGTCTGGAGGGTGAATCAGAAGAAGTAGAAGAAGGAGAAGGAGAAGGTGGAGTCTGGAGGGTGAATCAGAAGAAGCAGAAGAAGGAGAAGGAGAAGGTGAAGTCTGTAGGGTGAATCAGAAGAAGCAGAAGAAGGAGAAGGAGAAGATGAAGTCTGGAGGGTGAATTAGAAGAAGCAGAAGAAGGAGAAGGAGAAGGTGGAGTCTGGAGGGTGAAACAGAAGAAGCAGAAGAAGGAGAAGTAGAAGGTGAAGTCTGGAGGGTGAATCAGAAGAAGCAGAAGAAGGAGAAGGAGAAGGTGAAGTCAGGAGGGTGAATCAGAAGAAGCAGAAGAAGGAGAAGGAGAAGGTGAAGTTAGGAGGGTGAATCAGAAGAAGCAGAAGAAGGAGAAGGAGCAGGTGAAGTCAGGGGGGTGAAGCAGAAGAAGTAGAAGAAGGAGAAGGAGAAGGTGAAGTCAGGACGGTGAAGCAGAAGAAGCAGAAGAAGGAGAAGGAGAAGGTGAAGTCTGGAGGGCGCAGCAGAAGAAGCAGAAGAAGGAGAAGGAGAAGGTGAAGTCTGGAGGGTGAAGCAGAAGAAGCAGAAGAAGGAGAAGGAGAAGGTGAAGTCTGGAGGGTGAATCAGAAGAAGTAGAAGAAGGAGAAGGAGAAGGTCAAGTCAGGAGAGTGAAGCAGAAGATGCAGAAGAAGGAGAAGGAGAAGGTGAAGTCTGGAGGGTGAAGCAGAAGAAGCAGAAGAAGGAGAAGGAGAAGGTGATGTCTGGAGGTCGAAGCAGAAGAAGCAGAAGAAGGAGAAGGAGAAGGTGAAGTCTGGAGGGTGAAGCAGAGGAAGCAGAAGAAGGAGAAGGAGAAGTTGAAGTCTGGAGGGTGAATCAGAAGAAGTAGAAGAAGGAGAAGGAGAAGGTGAAGTCAGGAGGGTGAAGCAGAAGCAGCAGAAGAAGGAGAAGGAGAAGGTGAAGTCAGGAGGGTGAATCGGAAGAAGTAGAAGAAGGAGAAGGAGAAGGTGAAGTCTGGAGGGTGAATCAGAAGAAGTAGAAGAAGGAGAAGTAGAAGGTGAAGTCTGGAGGGTGAATCAGAAGAAGCAGAAGAAGGAGAAGGAGAAGGTGAAGTCTGGAGGGAGAAGCAGAAGAAGTAGAAGAAGGAGAAGGAGAAGGTGAAGTCTGGAGGGTGAATCAGAAGAAGTAGAAGAAGGAGAAGGAGAAGGTGAAGTCTGGAGGGTGAATCAGAAGAAGCAGAAGAAGGAGAAGGAGAAGGTGAAGTCTGGAGGGTGAATCAGAAGAAGCAGAAGAAGGAGAAGGAGAAGGTGAAGTCTGGAGGGTGAAACAGAAGAAGCAGAATAAGGAGAAGGAGAAGGTGAAGTCAGGAGGGTGAATCAGAAGAAGCAGAAGAAGGAGAAGGAGAAGGTGAAGTAAGGAGGGTGAATCAGAAGAAGCAGAAGAAGGAGAAGGAGAAGGTGAAGTCTGGAGTGTGAAGCAGAAGAAGCAAAAGAAGGAGAAGGAGAAGGTGAAGTCTGGAGGGTGATTCAGAAGAAGTAGAAGAAGGAGAAGGAGAAGGTGAAGTCTGGAGGGTGAAGCAGAAGAAGTAGAAGAAGGAGAAGGAGAAGGTGAAGTCAGGAGGGTGAATCAGAAGAAGTAGAAGAAGGAGAAGGAGAAGGTGAAGTCAGGAGGGTGAATCAGAAGAAGCAGAAGAAGGAGAAGGAGAAGGTGAAGTCTGGAGGGTGAATCAGAAGAATCAGAAGAAGGAGAAGGAGAAGGTGAAGTCTGGAGGGTGAATCAGAAGAAGCAGAAGAAAGAGAAGGAGAAGGTGAAGTCTGGAGGGTGAATCAGAAGAAGCAGAAGAAGGAGAAGGAGAAGGTGAAGTCTGGAGGGAGAAGCAGAAGAAGTAGAAGAAGGAGAAGGAGAAGGTGAAGTCTGGAGGGTGAATCAGAAGAAGTAGAAGAAGGAGAAGGAGAAGGTGAAGTCTGGAGGGTGAATCAGAAGAAGTAGAAGAAGGAGAAGGAGAAGGTGAAGTCTGGAGGGTGAATCAGAAGAAACAGAAGAAGGAGAAGGAGAAGGTGAAGTCTGGAGGGTGAATCAGAAGAAGTAGAAGAAGGAGAAGGAGAAGGTGTAGTCTGGAGGGTGAATCAGAAGAAGTAGACGAAGGAGAAGGAGAAGGTGAAGTCTGGAGGGTGAACCAGAAGAAGCAGAAGAAGGAGAAGGAGAAGGTGAAGTCTGGAGGGTGAATCAGAAGAAGTAGAAGAAGGAGAAGGAGAAGGTGAAGTCTGGAGGGTGAATCAGAAGAAGCAAAAGAAGGAGAAGGAGAAGGTGAAGTCTGGAGGGTGAAACAGAAGAAGCAGAATAAGGAGAAGGAGAAGGTGAAGTCAGGAGGGTGAATCAGAAGAAGCAGAAGAAGGAGAAGGAGAAGGTGAAGTAAGGAGGGTGAATCAGAAGAAGCAGAAGAAGGAGAAGGAGAAGGTGAAGTCTGGAGTGTGAAGCAGAAGAAGCAAAAGAAGGAGAAGGAGAAGGTGAAGTCTGGAGGGTGAATCAGAAGAAGCAGAAGAAGGAGAAGGAGAAGGTGAAGTCTGGAGGGTGAAGCAGAAGAAGTAGAAGAAGGAGAAGGAGAAGGTGAAGTCAGGAGGGTGAATCAGAAGAAGTAGAAGAAGGAGAAGGAGAAGGTGAAGTCAGGAGGGTGAATCAGAAGAAGCAGAAGAAGGAGAAGGAGAAGGTGAAGTCTGGACGGTGAATCAGAAGAATCAGAAGAAGGAGAAGGAGAAGGTGAAGTCTGGAGGGTGAATCAGAAGAAGCAGAAGAAAGAGAAGGAGAAGGTGAAGTCTGGAGGGTGAATCAGAAGAAGTAGAAGAAGGAGAAGGAGAAGGTGAAGTCTGGAGGGTGAATCAGAAAAAGCAGAAGAAGGAGAAGGAGAAGGTGAAGTCTGGAGGGTGAATCAGAAGAAGCAGAAGAAGGAAAAGGAGAAGGTGAAGTCTGGAGGGTGAATCAGAAGAAGCAGAAGAAGGAGAAGGAGAAGGTGAAGTCTGGAGGGTGAATCAGAAGAAGAAGAAGAAGGAGAAGGAGAAGGTGAAGTCAGGAGGGTGAATCGGAAGAAGTAGAAGAAGGAGAAGGAGAAGGTGAAGTCTGGAGGGTGAATCAGAAGAAGTAGAAGAAGGAGAAGTAGAAGGTGAAGTCTGGAGGGTGAATCAGAAGAAGTAGAAGAAGGAGAAGGAGAAGGTGAAGTCTGGAGGGTGAATCAGAAGAAGCAGAAGAAGGAGAAGGAGAAGGTGAAGTCTGGAGGGAGAAGCAGAAGAAGTAGAAGAAGGAGAAGGAGAAGGTGAAGTCTGGAGGGTGAATCAGAAGAAGTAGAAGAAGGAGAAGGAGAAGGTGAAGTCTGGAGGGTGAATCAGAAGAAGCAGAAGAAGGAGAAGGAGAAGGTGAAGTCTGGAGGGTGAATCAGAAGAAGCAGAAGAAGGAGAAGGAGAAGGTGAAGTCTGGAGGGTGAAACAGAAGAAGCAGAATAAGGAGAAGGAGAAGGTGAAGTCAGGAGGGTGAATCAGAAGAAGCAGAAGAAGGAGAAGGAGAAGGTGAAGTAAGGAGGGTGAATCAGAAGAAGCAGAAGAAGGAGAAGGAGAAGGTGAAGTCTGGAGTGTGAAGCAGAAGAAGCAAAAGAAGGAGAAGGAGAAGGTGAAGTCTGGAGGGTGACTCAGAAGAAGTAGAAGAAGGAGAAGGAGAAGGTGAAGTCTGGAGGGTGAAGCAGAAGAAGTAGAAGAAGGAGAAGGAGAAGGTGAAGTCAGGAGGGTGAATCAGAAGAAGTAGAAGAAGGAGAAGCAGAAGGTGAAGTCAGGAGGGTGAATCAGAAGAAGCAGAAGAAGGAGAAGGAGAAGGTGAAGTCTGGAGGGTGAATCAGAAGAATCAGAAGAAGGAGAAGGAGAAGGTGAAGTCTGGAGGGTGAATCAGAAGAAGCAGAAGAAAGAGAAGGAGAAGGTGAAGTCTGGAGGGTGAATCAGAAGAAGCAGAAGAAGGAGAAGGAGAAGGTGAAGTCTGGAGGGAGAAGCAGAAGAAGTAGAAGAAGGAGAAGGAGAAGGTGAAGTCTGGAGGGTGAATCAGAAGAAGTAGAAGAAGGAGAAGGAGAAGGTGAAGTCTGGAGGGTGAATCAGAAGAAGTAGAAGAAGGAGAAGGAGAAGGTGAAGTCTGGAGGGTGAATCAGAAGAAACAGAAGAAGGAGAAGGAGAAGGTGAAGTCTGGAGGGTGAATCAGAAGAAGTAGAAGAAGGAGAAGGAGAAGGTGTAGTCTGGAGGGTGAATCAGAAGAAGTAGACGAAGGAGAAGGAGAAGGTGAAGTCTGGAGGGTGAACCAGAAGAAGCAGAAGAAGGAGAAGGAGAAGGTGAAGTCTGGAGGGTGAATCAGAAGAAGTAGAAGAAGGAGAAGGAGAAGGTGAAGTCTGGAGGGTGAATCAGAAGAAGCAAAAGAAGGAGAAGGAGAAGGTGAAGTCTGGAGGGTGAAACAGAAGAAGCAGAATAAGGAGAAGGAGAAGGTGAAGTCAGGAGGGTGAATCAGAAGAAGCAGAAGAAGGAGAAGGAGAAGGTGAAGTAAGGAGGGTGAATCAGAAGAAGCAGAAGAAGGAGAAGGAGAAGGTGAAGTCTGGAGGGTGAAGCAGAAGAAGTAGAAGAAGGAGAAGGAGAAGGTGAAGTCAGGAGGGTGAATCAGAAGAAGTAGAAGAAGGAGAAGGAGAAGGTGAAGTCAGGAGAGTGAAGCAGAAGAAGCAGAAGAAGGAGAAGGAGAAGATGAAGTCTGGAGGGTGAAGCAGAAGAAGTAGAAGAAGGAGAAGGAGAAGGTGAAGTCAGGAGGGTGAATCAGAAGAAGTAGAAGAAGGAGAAGGAGAAGGTGAAGTCAGGAGGGTGAATCAGAAGAAGCAGAAGAAGGAGAAGGAGAAGGTGAAGTCTGGACGGTGAATCAGAAGAATCAGAAGAAGGAGAAGGAGAAGGTGAAGTCTGGAGGGTGAATCAGAAGAAGCAGAAGAAAGAGAAGGAGAAGGTGAAGTCTGGAGGGTGAATCAGAAGAAGTAGAAGAAGGAGAAGGAGAAGGTGAAGTCTGGAGGGTGAATCAGAAAAAGCAGAAGAAGGAGAAGGAGAAGGTGAAGTCTGGAGGGTGAATCAGAAGAAGCAGAAGAAGGAAAAGGAGAAGGTGAAGTCTGGAGGGTGAATCAGAAGAAGCAGAAGAAGGAGAAGGAGAAGGTGAAGTCTGGAGGGTGAATCAGAAGAAGAAGAATAAGGAGAAGGAGAAGGTGAAGTCTGGAGGGTGAATCAGAAGAAGCAGAAAAAGGAGAAGGAGAAGGTGAAGTCTGAAGGGTGAATCAGAAGAAGTAGAAGAAGGAGAAGGAGAAGGTGAAGTCTGGAGGGTGAAGCAGAAGAAGTAGAAGAAGGAGAAGGAGAAGGTGAAGTCAGGAGGGTGAATCAGAAGAAGTAGAAGAAGGAGAAGGAGAAGGTGAAGTCTGGAGGGTGAATCAGAAGAAGTAGAAGAAGGAGAAGGAGAAGGTGAAGTCTGGAGGGTGAAGCAGAAGAAGTAGTAGAAGGAGAAGGAGAAGGTGAAGTCAGGAGGGTGAATCAGAAGAAGTAGAAGAAGGAGAAGGAGAAGGTGAAGTCAGGAGGGTGAATCAGAAGAAGCAGAAGAAGGAGAAAGAGAAGGTGAAGTCTGGAGGGTGAATCAGAAGAATCAGAAGAAGGAGAAGGAGAAGGTGAAGTCTGGAGGGTGAATCAGAAGAAGCAGAAGAAAGAGAAGGAGAAGGTGAAGTCTGGAGGGTGAATCAGAAGAAGTAGAAGAAGGAGAAGGAGAAGGTGAAGTCTGGAGGGTGAATCAGAAAAAGCAGAAGAAGGAGAAGGAGAAGGTGAAGTAAGGAGGGTGAATCAGAAGAAGCAGAAGAAGGAGAAGGAGAAGGTGAAGTCTGGAGTGTGAAGCAGAAGAAGCAAAAGAAGGAGAAGGAGAAGGTGAAGTCTGGAGGGTGAATCAGAAGAAGTAGAAGAAGGAGAAGGAGAAGGTGTAGTCTGGAGGGTGAATCAGAAGAAGTAGACGAAGGAGAAGGAGAAGGTGAAGTCTGGAGGGTGAACCAGAAGAAGCAGAAGAAGGAGAAGGAGAAGGTGAAGTCTGGAGGGTGAATCAGAAGAAGTAGAAGAAGGAGAAGGAGAAGGTGAAGTCTGGAGGGTGAATCAGAAGAAGCAAAAGAAGGAGAAGGAGAAGGTGAAGTCTGGAGGGTGAAACAGAAGAAGCAGAATAAGGAGAAGGAGAAGGTGAAGTCAGGAGGGTGAATCAGAAGAAGCAGAAGAAGGAGAAGGAGAAGGTGAAGTAAGGAGGGTGAATCAGAAGAAGCAGAAGAAGGAGAAGGAGAAGGTGAAGTCTGGAGTGTGAAGCAGAAGAAGCAAAAGAAGGAGAAGGAGAAGGTGAAGTCTGGAGGGTGAATCAGAAGAAGCAGAAGAAGGAGAAGGAGAAGGTGAAGTCTGGAGGGTGAAGCAGAAGAAGTAGAAGAAGGAGAAGGAGAAGGTGAAGTCAGGAGGGTGAATCAGAAGAAGTAGAAGAAGGAGAAGGAGAAGGTGAAGTCAGGAGGGTGAATCAGAAGAAGCAGAAGAAGGAGAAGGAGAAGGTGAAGTCTGGACGGTGAATCAGAAGAATCAGAAGAAGGAGAAGGAGAAGGTGAAGTCTGGAGGGTGAATCAGAAGAAGCAGAAGAAAGAGAAGGAGAAGGTGAAGTCTGGAGGGTGAATCAGAAGAAGTAGAAGAAGGAGAAGGAGAAGGTGAAGTCTGGAGGGTGAATCAGAAAAAGCAGAAGAAGGAGAAGGAGAAGGTGAAGTCTGGAGGGTGAATCAGAAGAAGCAGAAGAAGGAAAAGGAGAAGGTGAAGTCTGGAGGGTGAATCAGAAGAAGCAGAAGAAGGAGAAGGAGAAGGTGAAGTCTGGAGGGTGAATCAGAAGAAGAAGAAGAAGGAGAAGGAGAAGGTGAAGTCAGGAGGGTGAATCGGAAGAAGTAGAAGAAGGAGAAGGAGAAGGTGAAGTCTGGAGGGTGAATCAGAAGAAGTAGAAGAAGGAGAAGTAGAAGGTGAAGTCTGGAGGGTGAATCAGAAGAAGTAGAAGAAGGAGAAGGAGAAGGTGAAGTCTGGAGGGTGAATCAGAAGAAGCAGAAGAAGGAGAAGGAGAAGGTGAAGTCTGGAGGGAGAAGCAGAAGAAGTAGAAGAAGGAGAAGGAGAAGGTGAAGTCTGGAGGGTGAATCAGAAGAAGTAGAAGAAGGAGAAGGAGAAGGTGAAGTCTGGAGGGTGAATCAGAAGAAGCAGAAGAAGGAGAAGGAGAAGGTGAAGTCTGGAGGGTGAATCAGAAGAAGCAGAAGAAGGAGAAGGAGAAGGTGAAGTCTGGAGGGTGAAACAGAAGAAGCAGAATAAGGAGAAGGAGAAGGTGAAGTCAGGAGGGTGAATCAGAAGAAGCAGAAGAAGGAGAAGGAGAAGGTGAAGTCTGGAGTGTGAAGCAGAAGAAGCAAAAGAAGGAGAAGGAGAAGGTGAAGTCTGGAGGGTGAATCAGAAGAAGTAGAAGAAGGAGAAGGAGAAGGTGAAGTCTGGAGGGTGAAGCAGAAGAAGTAGAAGAAGGAGAAGGAGAAGGTGAAGTCAGGAGGGTGAATCAGAAGAAGTAGAAGAAGGAGAAGGAGAAGGTGAAGTCAGGAGGGTGAATCAGAAGAAGCAGAAGAAGGAGAAGGAGAAGGTGAAGTCTGGAGGGTGAATCAGAAGAATCAGAAGAAGGAGAAGGAGAAGTTGAAGTCTGGAGGGCGAATCAGAAGAAGCAGAAGAAAGAGAAGGAGAAGGTGAAGTCTGGAGGGTGAAGCAGAAGAAACAGAAGAAGGAGAAGGAGAAGGTGAAGACTGGAGGGTGAATCTGAAGAAGTAGAAGAAGGAGAAGGAGAAGGTGAAGTCTGGAGGGTGAATCAGAAGAAGTAGAAGAAGGAGAAGGAGAAGGTGAAGTCTGGAGGGTGAATCAGAAGAAGCAGAAGAAGGAGAAGGAGAAGGTGAAGTCTGGAGGGTGAATCAGAAGAAGCAGAAGAAGGAGAAGGAGAAGATGAAGTCTGGAGGGTGAATCAGAAGAAGCAGAAGAAGGAGAAGGAGAAGGTGAAGTCTGGAGGGTGAATCAGAAGAAGCAGAAGAAGGAGAAGGAGAAGGTGAAGTCTGGAGGGTGAATCAGAAGAATCAGAAGAAGGAGAAGGAGAGGGTGAAGTCTGGAGGGTGAATCAGAAGAAGCAGAAGAAAGAGAAGGAGAAGGTGAAGTCAGGAGGGTGAATCAGAAGAAGCAGAAGAAGGAGAAGGAGAAGGTGAAGACTGGAGGGTGAATCTGAAGAAGGAGAAGAAGGAGAAGGAGAAGGTGAAGTCTGGAGGGTGAATCAGAAGAAGTAGAAGAAGGAGAAGGTGAAGTCTGGAGGGTGAATCAGAAGAAGCAGAAGAAGGAGAAGGAGAAGGTGAAGTCTGGAGGGTGAATCAGAAGAAGCAGAAGAAGGAGAAGGAGAAGATGAAGTCTGGAGGGTGAATCAGAAGAAGCAGAAGAAGGAGAAGGAGAAGGTGAAGTCTGGAGGGTGAAACAGAAGAAGCAGAAGAAGGAGAAGGAGAAGGTGAAGTCTGGAGGGTGAATCAGAAGAAGCAGAAGAAGGAGAAGGAGAAGGTGAAGTCAGGAGGGTGAATCAGAAGAAGCAGAAGAAGGAGAAGGAGAAGGTGAAGTTAGGAGGGTGAATCAGAAGAAGTAGAAGAAGGAGAAGGAGCAGGTGAAGTCAGGGGGTGAAGCAGAAGAAGTAGAAGAAGGAGAAGGAGAAGGTGAAGTCAGGACGGTGAAGCAGAAGAAGCAGAAGAAGAAGGAGAAGGTGAAGTCTGGAGGGCGCAGCAGAAGAAGCAGAAGAAGGAGAAGGAGAAGGTGAAGTCTGGAGGGTGAAGCAGAAGAAGCAGAAGAAGGAGAAGGAGAAGGTGAAGTCTGGAGGGTGAATCAGAAGAAGTAGAAGAAGGAGAAGGAGAAGGTGAAGTCAGGAGAGTGAAGCAGAAGAAGCAGAAGAAGGAGAAGGAGAAGGTGAAGTCTGGAGGGTGAAGCAGAAGAAGCAGAAGAAGGAGAAGGAGAAGGTGATGTCTGGAGGGCGAAGCAGAAGAAGCAGAAGAAGGAGAAGGAGAAGGTGAAGTCTGGAGGGTGAATCAGAAGAATCAGAAGAAGGAGAAGGAGAGGGTGAAGTCTGGAGGGTGAATCAGAAGAAGCAGAAGAAAGAGAAGGAGAAGGTGAAGTCTGGAGGGTGAAGCAGAAGAAACAGAAGAAGGAGAAGGAGAAGGTGAAGACTGGAGGGTGAATCTGAAGAAGGAGAAGAAGGAGAAGGAGAAGGTGAAGTCTGGAGGGTGAATCAGAAGAAGTAGAAGAAGGAGAAGGTGAAGTCTGGAGGGTGAATCAGAAGAAGCAGAAGAAGGAGAAGGAGAAGGTGAAGTCTGGAGGGTGAATCAGAAGAAGCAGAAGAAGGAGAAGGAGAAGATGAAGTCTGGAGGGTGAATCAGAAGAAGCAGAAGAAGGAGAAGGAGAAGATGAAGTCTGGAGGGTGAAATAGAAGAAGCAGAAGAAGGAGAAGGAGAAGGTGAAGTCTGGAGGGTGAATCAGAAGAAGCAGAAGAAGGAGAAGGAGAAGGTGAAGTCAGGAGGGTGAATCAGAAGAAGCAGAAGAAGGAGAAGGAGAAGGTGAAGTTAGGAGGGTGAATCAGAAGAAGCAGAAGAAGGAGAAGGAGCAGGTGAAGTCAGGGGGTGAAGCAGAAGAAGTAGAAGAAGGAGAAGGAGAAGGTGAAGTCAGGACGGTGAAGCAGAAGAAGCAGAAGAAGGAGAAGGAGAAGGTGAAGTCTGGAGGGCGCAGCAGAAGAAGCAGAAGAAGGAGAAGGAGAAGGTGAAGTCTGGAGGGTGAAGCAGAAGAAGCAGAAGAAGGAGAAGGAGAAGGTGAAGTCTGGAGGGTGAATCAGAAGAAGTAGAAGAAGGAGAAGGAGAAGGTGAAGTCAGGAGAGTGAAGCAGAAGAAGCAGAAGAAGGAGAAGGAGAAGGTGAAGTCTGGAGGGTGAAGCAGAAGAAGCAGAAGAAGGAGAAGGAGAAGGTGATGTCTGGAGGGCGAAGCAGAAGAAGCAGAAGAAGGAGAAGGAGAAGGTGAAGTCTGGAGGGTGAAGCAGAGGAAGCAGAAGAAGGAGAAGGAGAAGGTGAAGTCTGGAGGGTGAATCAGAAGAAGTAGAAGAAGGAGAAGGAGAAGGTGAAGTCAGGAGGGTGAAGCAGAAGAAGCAGAAGAAGGAGAAGGAGAAGGTGAAGTCAGGAGGGTGAATCGGAAGAAGTAGAAGAAGGAGAAGGAGAAGGTGAAGTCTGGAGGGTGAATCAGAAGAAGTAGAAGAAGGAGAAGTAGAAGGTGAAGTCTGGAGGGTGAATCAGAAGAAGTAGAAGAAGGAGAAGGAGAAGGTGAAGTCTGGAGGGTGAATCAGAAGAAGCAGAAGAAGGAGAAGGAGAAGGTGATGTCTGGAGGGCGAATCAGAAGAAGCAGAAGAAGGAGAAGGAGAAGGTGAATTCTGGAGGGTGAAGCAGAAGAAGCAGAAGAAGGAGAAGGAGAAGGTGAAGTCTGGAGGGTGAATCAGAAGAAGTAGAAGAAGGAGAAGGAGAAGGTGAAGTCAGGAGGGTGAAGCAGAAGAAGCAGAAGAAGGAGAAGGAGAAGGTGAAGTCAGGAGGGTGAATCGGAAGAAGTAGAAGAAGGAGAAGGAGAAGGTGAAGTCTGGAGGGTGAATCAGAAGAAGTAGAAGAAGGAGAAGGAGAAGGTGAAGTCTGGAGGGTGAATCAGAAGAAGTAGAAGAAGGAGAAGGGGAAGGTGAAGTCTGGAGGGTGAATCAGAAGAAGCAGAAGAAGGAGAAGGAGAAGGTGAAGTCTGGAGGGAGAAGCAGAAGAAGTAGAAGAAGGAGAAGGAGAAGGTGAAGTCTGGAGGGTGAATCAGAAGAAGTAGAAGAAGGAGAAGGAGAAGGTGAAGTCTGGAGGGTGAATCAGAAGAAGTAGAAGAAGGAGAAGGAGAAGGTGAAGTCTGGAGGGTGAATCAGAAGAAACAGAAGAAGGAGAAGGAGAAGGTGAAGTCTGGAGGGTGAATCAGAAGAAGTAGAAGAAGGAGAAGGAGAAGGTGTAGTCTGGAGGGTGAATCAGAAGAAGTGGACGAAGGAGAAGGAGAAGGTGAAGTCTGGAGGGTGAATCAGAAGAAGCAGAAGAAGGAGAAGGAGAAGGTGAAATCTGGAGGGTGAATCAGAAGAAGTAGAAGATGGAGAAGGAGAAGGTGAAGTCTGGAGGGTGAATCAGAAGAAGCAGAAGAAGGTGAAGGAGAAGGTGAAGTCTGGAGGGTGAATCAGAAGAAGCAGAAGAAGGAGAAGGAGAAGGTGAAGTCTGGAGGGTGAAACAGAAGAAGCAGAATAAGGAGAAGGAGAAGGTGAAGTCAGGAGGGTGAATCAGAAGAAGCAGAAGAAGGAGAAGGAGAAGGTGAAGGAAGGAGGGTGAATCAGAAGAAGCAGAAGAAGGAGAAGGAGAAGGTGAAGTCTGGAGTGTGAAGCAGAAGAAGCAAGAGAAGGAGAAGGTGAAGTCTGGAGGGTGAATCAGAAGAAGTAGAAGAAGGAGAAGGAGAAGGTGAAGTCTGGAGGGTGAAGCAGAAGAAGTAGAAGAAGGAGAAGGAGAAGGTGAAGTCAGGAGGGTGAATCAGAAGAAGTAGAAGAAGGAGAAGGAGAAGGTGAAGTCAGGAGGGTGAATCAGAAGAAGCAGAAGAAGGAGAAGGAGAAGGTGAAGTCTGGAGGGTGAATCAGATGAATCAGAAGAAGGAGAAGGAGAAGTTGAAGTCTAGAGGGTGAATCAGAAGAAGCAGAAGAAAGAGAAGGAGAAGGTGAAGTTTGGAGGGTGAAGCAGAAGAAACAGAAGAAGGAGAAGGAGAAGGTGAAGACTGGAGGGTGAATCTGAAGAAGTAGAAGAAGGAGAAGGAGAAGGTGAAGTCTGGAGGGTGAATCAGAAGAAGTAGAAGAAGGAGAAGGAGAAGGTGAAGTCTGGAGGGTGAATCAGAAGAAGCAGAAGAAGGAGAAGGAGAAGGTGAAGTCTGGAGGGTGAATCAGAAGAAGCAGAAGAAGGAGAAGGAGAAGATGAAGTCTGGAGGGTGAATCAGAAGAAGCAGAAGAAGGAGAAGGAGAAGGTGAAGTCTGGAGGGTGAATCAGAAGAA
Organism: Somniosus microcephalus; assembly: GCF_052327205.1. NCBI lineage: Eukaryota > Metazoa > Chordata > Chondrichthyes > Squaliformes > Somniosidae > Somniosus > Somniosus microcephalus. The sequence goes on along the minus strand of NW_028225422.1, from coordinate 4,505 downwards.
GCAGAAGAAGGAGAAGGAGAAGGTGAAGTCTGGAGGGTGAATCAGAAGAATCAGAAGAAGGAGAAGGAGAGGGTGAAGTCTGGAGGGTGAATCAGAAAAAGCAGAAGAAAGAGAAGGAGAAGGTGAAGTCTGGAGGGTGAAGCAGAAGAAACAGAAGAAGGAGAAGGAGAAGGTGAAGACTGGAGGGTGAATCTGAAGAAGTAGAAGAAGGAGAAGGAGAAGGTGAAGTCTGGAGGGTGAATCAGAAGAAGTAGAAGAAGGAGAAGGAGAAGGTGGAGTCTGGAGGGTGAATCAGAAGAAGCAGAAGAAGGAGAAGGAGAAGGTGAAGTCTGTAGGGTGAATCAGAAGAAGCAGAAGAAGGAGAAGGAGAAGATGAAGTCTGGAGGGTGAATTAGAAGAAGCAGAAGAAGGAGAAGGAGAAGGTGGAGTCTGGAGGGTGAAACAGAAGAAGCAGAAGAAGGAGAAGTAGAAGGTGAAGTCTGGAGGGTGAATCAGAAGAAGCAGAAGAAGGAGAAGGAGAAGGTGAAGTCAGGAGGGTGAATCAGAAGAAGCAGAAGAAGGAGAAGGAGAAGGTGAAGTTAGGAGGGTGAATCAGAAGAAGCAGAAGAAGGAGAAGGAGCAGGTGAAGTCAGGGGGGTGAAGCAGAAGAAGTAGAAGAAGGAGAAGGAGAAGGTGAAGTCAGGACGGTGAAGCAGAAGAAGCAGAAGAAGGAGAAGGAGAAGGTGAAGTCTGGAGGGCGCAGCAGAAGAAGCAGAAGAAGGAGAAGGAGAAGGTGAAGTCTGGAGGGTGAAGCAGAAGAAGCAGAAGAAGGAGAAGGAGAAGGTGAAGTCTGGAGGGTGAATCAGAAGAAGTAGAAGAAGGAGAAGGAGAAGGTCAAGTCAGGAGAGTGAAGCAGAAGATGCAGAAGAAGGAGAAGGAGAAGGTGAAGTCTGGAGGGTGAAGCAGAAGAAGCAGAAGAAGGAGAAGGAGAAGGTGATGTCTGGAGGTCGAAGCAGAAGAAGCAGAAGAAGGAGAAGGAGAAGGTGAAGTCTGGAGGGTGAAGCAGAGGAAGCAGAAGAAGGAGAAGGAGAAGTTGAAGTCTGGAGGGTGAATCAGAAGAAGTAGAAGAAGGAGAAGGAGAAGGTGAAGTCAGGAGGGTGAAGCAGAAGCAGCAGAAGAAGGAGAAGGAGAAGGTGAAGTCAGGAGGGTGAATCGGAAGAAGTAGAAGAAGGAGAAGGAGAAGGTGAAGTCTGGAGGGTGAATCAGAAGAAGTAGAAGAAGGAGAAGTAGAAGGTGAAGTCTGGAGGGTGAATCAGAAGAAGCAGAAGAAGGAGAAGGAGAAGGTGAAGTCTGGAGGGAGAAGCAGAAGAAGTAGAAGAAGGAGAAGGAGAAGGTGAAGTCTGGAGGGTGAATCAGAAGAAGTAGAAGAAGGAGAAGGAGAAGGTGAAGTCTGGAGGGTGAATCAGAAGAAGCAGAAGAAGGAGAAGGAGAAGGTGAAGTCTGGAGGGTGAATCAGAAGAAGCAGAAGAAGGAGAAGGAGAAGGTGAAGTCTGGAGGGTGAAACAGAAGAAGCAGAATAAGGAGAAGGAGAAGGTGAAGTCAGGAGGGTGAATCAGAAGAAGCAGAAGAAGGAGAAGGAGAAGGTGAAGTAAGGAGGGTGAATCAGAAGAAGCAGAAGAAGGAGAAGGAGAAGGTGAAGTCTGGAGTGTGAAGCAGAAGAAGCAAAAGAAGGAGAAGGAGAAGGTGAAGTCTGGAGGGTGATTCAGAAGAAGTAGAAGAAGGAGAAGGAGAAGGTGAAGTCTGGAGGGTGAAGCAGAAGAAGTAGAAGAAGGAGAAGGAGAAGGTGAAGTCAGGAGGGTGAATCAGAAGAAGTAGAAGAAGGAGAAGGAGAAGGTGAAGTCAGGAGGGTGAATCAGAAGAAGCAGAAGAAGGAGAAGGAGAAGGTGAAGTCTGGAGGGTGAATCAGAAGAATCAGAAGAAGGAGAAGGAGAAGGTGAAGTCTGGAGGGTGAATCAGAAGAAGCAGAAGAAAGAGAAGGAGAAGGTGAAGTCTGGAGGGTGAATCAGAAGAAGCAGAAGAAGGAGAAGGAGAAGGTGAAGTCTGGAGGGAGAAGCAGAAGAAGTAGAAGAAGGAGAAGGAGAAGGTGAAGTCTGGAGGGTGAATCAGAAGAAGTAGAAGAAGGAGAAGGAGAAGGTGAAGTCTGGAGGGTGAATCAGAAGAAGTAGAAGAAGGAGAAGGAGAAGGTGAAGTCTGGAGGGTGAATCAGAAGAAACAGAAGAAGGAGAAGGAGAAGGTGAAGTCTGGAGGGTGAATCAGAAGAAGTAGAAGAAGGAGAAGGAGAAGGTGTAGTCTGGAGGGTGAATCAGAAGAAGTAGACGAAGGAGAAGGAGAAGGTGAAGTCTGGAGGGTGAACCAGAAGAAGCAGAAGAAGGAGAAGGAGAAGGTGAAGTCTGGAGGGTGAATCAGAAGAAGTAGAAGAAGGAGAAGGAGAAGGTGAAGTCTGGAGGGTGAATCAGAAGAAGCAAAAGAAGGAGAAGGAGAAGGTGAAGTCTGGAGGGTGAAACAGAAGAAGCAGAATAAGGAGAAGGAGAAGGTGAAGTCAGGAGGGTGAATCAGAAGAAGCAGAAGAAGGAGAAGGAGAAGGTGAAGTAAGGAGGGTGAATCAGAAGAAGCAGAAGAAGGAGAAGGAGAAGGTGAAGTCTGGAGTGTGAAGCAGAAGAAGCAAAAGAAGGAGAAGGAGAAGGTGAAGTCTGGAGGGTGAATCAGAAGAAGCAGAAGAAGGAGAAGGAGAAGGTGAAGTCTGGAGGGTGAAGCAGAAGAAGTAGAAGAAGGAGAAGGAGAAGGTGAAGTCAGGAGGGTGAATCAGAAGAAGTAGAAGAAGGAGAAGGAGAAGGTGAAGTCAGGAGGGTGAATCAGAAGAAGCAGAAGAAGGAGAAGGAGAAGGTGAAGTCTGGACGGTGAATCAGAAGAATCAGAAGAAGGAGAAGGAGAAGGTGAAGTCTGGAGGGTGAATCAGAAGAAGCAGAAGAAAGAGAAGGAGAAGGTGAAGTCTGGAGGGTGAATCAGAAGAAGTAGAAGAAGGAGAAGGAGAAGGTGAAGTCTGGAGGGTGAATCAGAAAAAGCAGAAGAAGGAGAAGGAGAAGGTGAAGTCTGGAGGGTGAATCAGAAGAAGCAGAAGAAGGAAAAGGAGAAGGTGTCTCTCTCTTTGTGAATCAGAAGAAGCAGAAGAAGGAGAAGGAGAAGGTGAAGTCTGGAGGGTGAATCAGAAGAAGAAGAAGAAGGAGAAGGAGAAGGTGAAGTCAGGAGGGTGAATCGGAAGAAGTAGAAGAAGGAGAAGGAGAAGGTGAAGTCTGGAGGGTGAATCAGAAGAAGTAGAAGAAGGAGAAGTAGAAGGTGAAGTCTGGAGGGTGAATCAGAAGAAGTAGAAGAAGGAGAAGGAGAAGGTGAAGTCTGGAGGGTGAATCAGAAGAAGCAGAAGAAGGAGAAGGAGAAGGTGAAGTCTGGAGGGAGAAGCAGAAGAAGTAGAAGAAGGAGAAGGAGAAGGTGAAGTCTGGAGGGTGAATCAGAAGAAGTAGAAGAAGGAGAAGGAGAAGGTGAAGTCTGGAGGGTGAATCAGAAGAAGCAGAAGAAGGAGAAGGAGAAGGTGAAGTCTGGAGGGTGAATCAGAAGAAGCAGAAGAAGGAGAAGGAGAAGGTGAAGTCTGGAGGGTGAAACAGAAGAAGCAGAATAAGGAGAAGGAGAAGGTGAAGTCAGGAGGGTGAATCAGAAGAAGCAGAAGAAGGAGAAGGAGAAGGTGAAGTAAGGAGGGTGAATCAGAAGAAGCAGAAGAAGGAGAAGGAGAAGGTGAAGTCTGGAGTGTGAAGCAGAAGAAGCAAAAGAAGGAGAAGGAGAAGGTGAAGTCTGGAGGGTGACTCAGAAGAAGTAGAAGAAGGAGAAGGAGAAGGTGAAGTCTGGAGGGTGAAGCAGAAGAAGTAGAAGAAGGAGAAGGAGAAGGTGAAGTCAGGAGGGTGAATCAGAAGAAGTAGAAGAAGGAGAAGCAGAAGGTGAAGTCAGGAGGGTGAATCAGAAGAAGCAGAAGAAGGAGAAGGAGAAGGTGAAGTCTGGAGGGTGAATCAGAAGAATCAGAAGAAGGAGAAGGAGAAGGTGAAGTCTGGAGGGTGAATCAGAAGAAGCAGAAGAAAGAGAAGGAGAAGGTGAAGTCTGGAGGGTGAATCAGAAGAAGCAGAAGAAGGAGAAGGAGAAGGTGAAGTCTGGAGGGAGAAGCAGAAGAAGTAGAAGAAGGAGAAGGAGAAGGTGAAGTCTGGAGGGTGAATCAGAAGAAGTAGAAGAAGGAGAAGGAGAAGGTGAAGTCTGGAGGGTGAATCAGAAGAAGTAGAAGAAGGAGAAGGAGAAGGTGAAGTCTGGAGGGTGAATCAGAAGAAACAGAAGAAGGAGAAGGAGAAGGTGAAGTCTGGAGGGTGAATCAGAAGAAGTAGAAGAAGGAGAAGGAGAAGGTGTAGTCTGGAGGGTGAATCAGAAGAAGTAGA